>NW_027040692.1:0-600000 GCF_037179485.1 Ochlerotatus camptorhynchus | reverse complement strand
GACCTCGTGCTGTGAGACGTGATTTCAACGTTTTTCGCTTGTCAGCTTTCCGGTCGATGTGACCGACGGGATGAATTATTTTCACTACAGCCCCAAAAGCAATTTTGTATGTATATCGCAAGGGAAGGATTTTCGTATTCACAGATTAATTTGCTCGCTGGAAGTAAATTCTGCTGGACATCCTTTGAAAGAGGCATCCGGACAGCAAATAACGTCGCATCAAATCGACGTAGGTTATATCGTGCATTATTAGTTCAGTTCACGTATGCCATATTTTTCACATGATTACATACCGGCTTTGTCATCTCGAAGTGCGGTTTTTTTCCTTTCGAAATATCTCGCATGGCATTCGTTGCCTCCGGCGAGCATTCATTCGAATCGAATGGCGCGTGTCTATATTTGTTCGTTTTCTACTATTTGCGTTGTTGAGCATCAGAAAACATGTTAGCATTTTTTTTTTAATTTTTTTTTTATTGAAATTCCTGTGAAGTTCCTTCTATGAATAAAGGCGTCAGATGCAGGGCTGGTAGCGAGTTACTTTTTAGTGACTTGGTTACTTTTTTCAAGCCAGTCACTAAAAAGTCTCTTTTTTTTAATGCCAAGTCACTAAAGTCACTTTTTCTTGTAATCATTCACTATTTTCAACTTTTTTAGCGTGAATTTTAAGATTGATCATTCTTTGCTTTGTGACGTTTAATCGTTGTTACCTATCTGCAGGGTGTCTACTCTTTTTTCTAAATAAAATTACCTGAGTTTCCAGGCTTATAATAAGAAAGCTATTTTTTAAATGCGTAAATACACTCGCTTTTTTGCAGCAATTAGCTTAAACGTTTTTAAGACATGGCAATCAGATTTAAAGAAACAGCTTTACAATCAAATGTTGAATATTGAAGTTTAACACTTCATTAATGTCTCACTTTAATAAAGTTAAAAAAAAACTTACTTAATTTGTGTAAGTCCAAGATCTAAAAATATTCAATGTCTTGAAGTTCATATTCCATGTACAAGTTCAAGATATGGAAAATTTTCAAAGTGCCAGAATTAAGGAAAAATAAATAAATGATTTACCTTAAGTTCGTAATTAACTTTGTGAGAGATTAGAGCAATTGAAGGAACTCTGGAGAAGTTCTGAGGATTGAAAAGAAATGCTGAGAATGTCAGTACAACTGGAACAAACTGCGGGAACATAAGCGTAGTTAACAGGCTGAAAATATGGGGAACTTACTGGAAACTTTAAGAACCTCAAAGCGGTTCTTTTAGCATCCGAAAATTTTCAGGAACTTTTATGAACTTCCTAGAATTTCAGAGAACAGGTGTCAAGCGAATTTGAGAAATATAGAAAACTTGAGGGGTGTTGTGCAAATCTTTAAGAAGTTCTAATCACCTCAGAAAAGCTAGATCTTTGGGGGAACTTCAGATCCTAAGAGCAGTTCCCGTAACTTGAATCCAGACTTTTGGAGCAGTTTGAAGATCTATAATCGTAAATTTTGGAAAAATTCAGGATAGTTCCATGATGATGATGATGAATCGAGAATCCTTAAAATGTTCTGAGAATTTTAGGGAAGTACAGAGACCTAAAAAGAATTTTTGAAAACTTCAGAAATATTTAAGGAACTTCACAGAAGTCCAGAGAATTTCTGGGAAATTTAAAGGTGTTTACGAGAATTCCATTTATTTCCGAGCAGAACCGAGATCTTCAATAGAATTGAGAGGAAGCTCCGAGAACATCGAGACAGATCATAGAATCAAAGGGCAGTTCAAATAATTTCAAGGAAGTTGTAGAAACCTTAAAGAAGTTTCGAGAAACTCAGTGAACTTTCGGAAACTTTAGCAAAGTTCCGAGAGAATTTCCGGAACGTGATAAAAATTATATGAACACCCGGAAAACGTGGGAGTATTTTAAGGGTGTTATATTATGGAAATTTCAAGAACTTAAAAAATGCCATTAATTAAAAAAATTGCGAGAACTTTCAGCAAGCAGCGATATCTTCAAGAAATTCAAGAGAACTTCTAATAAATTTAGATAGTTTTATGATATTCAGTGAAGTTCTGCAAATTTTCAGCGACTTACAAGGAGTTCCGTGGAATTATGGGGTATTCCAAGAATTCTATGATTGATCCGAAAATGTCAGAAGCGTCAGAGCATTATGCATGTATATATATTTTTTTTTTGGATTACTACACAAATTAAGAGTAGTTCAGGTAAGCATAGATAAGTTCAGGGAAAATTAGTGAGCGTTTATAATGGTTATAATACTAAAGGAAGATTGTCGAAACCTAATGGCAAATCAATTAATTTCAGTAAAGTTGCGGGTTCTTAAAAAAATACTCTTAAATTCAGGGCAGTCTAGAGAACTTTAAAGTAATTAATTAATCGTTTAAGCAGTTTTAATAACACTCGAAAAGTCTAGACTATTGAAGAAGTTTTAAATTAGGTCGATAATTTAAGGAAAGTTTCATGAAATTTAGAAAAATCTAGAACTTCAATGAAAATCATAGAACTACATCAAAGATCATGAAAATTGCGGGGCACAAAAGTTCCACAAATTTAGAAAAACTTCGAAAACTTCACAGAAGGACATTAGGAGAACTTCAACAATTTTCATGAATATTAGCAAAATGCGGGAGCATTTGAAAGCAGTTTAGTAAGTTCCAAAAATTTGAGGAATTTCATTGGGAGGCTAGTTCCATTATTTTCAGAAAATTAGTGGGAAATTTATAGCAGTTCCCAGATTTTCAGATAATTTCAGAGACGTTAAAAAGTTAATTGAGGTCTTCGCATATTTAAGTTCAGAAGTTGACGGAAACTTAATCATTTTTATGATTGTTCATTTAAATTCAGCGCAGTACAACAAGCTTCATGAGGACTGCAAAAAACTTTAGACAAGTTTTGAGAATTTCAGAAAAGAGCAGAGAACCTCAGATCAGTTCCGTTAAGGTGATACGGCACGTCATCCAACAATGGCTGTCCCTACAATCATTAAATAAACGTGTTTTGGTATGCGTACGAAAGATATCTTCCTACAAAACAGTAAATTACTAATTACATACCTTAAAAAATGGGCCTGAATTGTATGAATAAGATCTGGATACATATTTTGATACTTTTCCACCAAAATATTGCCAATTCCTTCACGCATTGGTAATATTTGCATTAAAATGTACGACCAGTCGATTTTGTTCTGCCCAGGGCATCAAATTTCAATAACTGTTTTCACTAGTTTTCACTTCTCAGAACCACACTAAAAACAATTACGACACGTGCTTCTACAAGCACTTTCAAGTTAATTAACTTTTAAAGACGATATTTGCTTAAATAATATAATTTGCATCGTTAAAAACGCGAGCCGCGAATAATTTTGCAAGCTGAAACTGTTTTGTTTACCTTTTTTCTACACACCGCATTGCGAAGGTGTGTGTACGAATCATCTATCATCGTATCCAGTGTTGTCGATTTAATTGAATCAAATTGTGTAAAAACAATGCTTTTATTGCTTTTTAATGTGCTTAAAATGTGTTCAATTTAGAAACAATCACTAATAAATGTTTAAAACAATTTCTAATTTTGTTTCTCAAGACAAAAATGAAAGTAAATAAATCTAGAAATCTTCTATAGAAAACATATGTGTCGTTCTGAGTGCACTGCTCGAAGCAATCAGCTGATATGCAAAAGGCGGCAAAAGGATGATTCTTAAACAAAAACATACACGATAAGAAAAAATATCCAACGGCCAGTTCATTTTTGCCTACTTTTGACTTTGAGTATAATCATATACACTTACTTTTGGGTACAACTAACTATTTTTGGGTAGAAGAGAATTGTCAATTCCATACTAATTGAACACAAGTAAATGAAAACTCTTCACCCACATTACCTACTTTTGGCTTCCTGCAATATAGTGCCGAGATTTGTGAAAATGAGTCACTTTGGGATCTTTTTTCTCACCGTGTACCCGCAGGTTTGAGCTCTGGAATCACTTTTGGACAGGTCGTATGTAACAAAAGTGTACAAAGCGTGATGTTGAATCAATTAACTACTATGATGACTTGACATGTTGGTCTTGGTGGCTAGGCGCATAATTATTTTCTTTATAGGAAGGGGTGTCCTGGGAAGTGGTAGGTCGATAATATTGGCAATTCTTTACCTTTCTATTTTTTTTAATTAACATTTACACATTCGACCTGATAATAATGAACTCTAGAAGCTATGTTTACGGTAGTTGCGGTAGTGCATGATGTACACTCACACCACTACAGCATCAATGATAATCAATTCACTAACACATAGAAAGGAGAGAAAAAAAGCAAAAAAAGCGTGACGTATCGTATCACCTTAACATTAGAGAATTCACATAAATATTAAAGTGGTTTAGAGAATTTCAGCGAATTGTTAAACCTGTAGAGGGGATCCATGATCGTTAGAAAAATTGAGGAAACTTTAGGAAGTCCTATAAAGTTCAGAGAAGTTTAAGAATTTTATTAGAAGTATTGTGAGCATCAGGCTAGTTTCCCAAACTACAAAAGATCATCAAGGCAGTTTCATTAAGTTCAGGAAAAAATTGGGAACTTTCAAGTAGTTCTGAAGACCTCAGAATGGTCCATTCCATATTCAACGGAGATTTGCATTGAAATATTCCTCAAAAATTCGATGAAGCTATGCTCGGAATTCAATTTTCTTTTAGTTTTCCTCGGAATTTCCTTGAAATTCTCCACAATAAAAAAGAACCGGTTGGAAAGATTCTCCGAACATTAATTGAATTTATTTTAGATTTCCTTTTGATGTCACTCCTTCCCTTAAAATTCTACTCACATTGAAAGTCTCTTAAGAATTGATTGGCGTTCCTCCTCACAAATTCCTTAGATTTCTTCTCATAATTTGTTTGGGAAACTCTCTTGAATTTATTTTCCGAATTCCTTTGAAGATTTACTTACTTACTAGTGTCCTGTGCACCACCAGCGGTGCAAAGGGCCAACGTGAAAGACTTCCATCCTGGGCGGCTGCTCGCTTTTGCCTTGACCTGGGCCCAGGTCAGATTCCTATCGACTTGCTTAATTTCCTTATTGAGGCTCCGCCGCCATGAGCCCCTGGGTCTGCCTCTGCTGCGATGTCCTGCCGGATTCCAATCCAGCGCTTGCTTGCAGATTTCGTTTCCGCCCCGTCGAAGTGTGTGGCCGACCCACCTCCACTTTCGCTCTCAAATTTCTGTTGCTATCGGCTTCTGATGACATCGACGATGGAGCTCGGCATTCGAGATCCAGTTGTGAGGCCACCAGGCACGAATTATATACCACAGGCATCGGTTGATGAAGACCTGCAGCTTTTGAGTGTTCTCCGCTGATACACACCACGTCTCGCTGGCGTATAATAACACAGATTTCACGTTTTGAGTTGAAAATTCGGATTTTGGTGCGTTGACTTATCTGGTTGGATCTCCATACGTTTCGTAAACTCGCAAAGGCAGCCCTAGCCTTCTTGATTCGTGCACCTATGTCGCTCTTGGTCCCACCGTCCGACGCTATTTGGCTGCCAAGATATTGGAAACTTTCGACCTTCTCCACTGCTTGCCCCGCTACCGTAAAGTTGGAAGGGTTGCCCGTGTTGATATCCAACGATTTGGTCTTGTTGACGTTGATGCTGAGACCCGCCGCAGAGGAGCGTGCGGCTAGGTCATTGAGCTTACTCTGCATATCAGACCGCCGTTGTGCTAGTAGAGCAACATCATCAGCCAAATCGAAGTCGTTGAGATGCTCCATGGTGATAGGCTGCCAAAGCAGCCCACGGTTCGGTACACGGTCAATTGCACCCAACATGATCTCGTCGATTACGACGAGAAACAGTAGCGGTGATAGTATACATCCTTGTCTCACACCAGCGACTACCCGGATAGGGTCGGACAAGGCTCCGTTATGCAGAACTCTGCACGCGAAAGCCTCATACTGCGCTTCGATGAGGTTGACGATTTTATCCGGGACTCACTTGCGTCTCAGGGCGCCCCACAGATTCTCGTGATTGAGACGGTCGAAAGCTTTTTCGTAGTCAATGAATGCCAAATAAAAGAACTCTTGGAATTCATTGACCTGCTCCAGGATGATGCGGAGCGTGACAATATGGTCCACACAAGATCTTCTTCCGGCACGGAATCCTGCCTGCTGCCGTCGGAGAGTCGCGTCGATCTTCTCCTGTATCCGATTCAGGATAACTTTGCACAGAACTTTCCTTTGAAGATGTCCTGGAGTTATTCTCAGATTTAAATGTAATCCTCCTTTTAGTATTTAAAAAAAAATCCTAGGACTTATGCTCCGGATTAGTTTTTTCCCACAAACTTTATGAAATTATCCTTAGAATGCCCTTGGAATATTCCTTTAAGTTCACAGGAGTGCACAACCTCAGACATTCCTAGGAGTTTTCATTGAAATTTACTTTTAATTCAATTCAGGGATTCATAAAATTCTACTCAAAACTATCAGGCTTCACATGAAATCTAAAATTCCTCCGAACTACCTTGACAGTAGATTACATTTTATGTTTTTCTAAAAGATTTTTTTCCCAGAACTCCTTTGGAATGAGTTGCTAAGAAATTATAATAAAATTCCTCGAGTCTTTAAAACTGTGCATGGATTTTGACTCCAGATTCTTGAATTTTTGTTTGAAGTATTATAGCTGTTAAGTCCAGAACTCATTCGAATTTTGAATTTCTAGAAAAATTTATGAATGATCAAAAAAAAATATTTCAAGTATCTGAATTATTTTTTTTTGTTTTTGAATAAAAATCAAAGTGTGAATGAAAATTAAGAGAAAAATTAAATGCTTGTATTTTAAAATTAATTATTTGTTTTAAATATCGTTAGTAAGAAAATTATTAAATTCTCTGAGACTTCCAGGTATTTTAAGGAAAAATAAAATTTCCTGGGGATTTCCGGTTAATATTGTGGGTTGGCCATAAACTTTCTATTAAATCTTTCGCTTCAAAGGTTCATATCGTACATAAGTGTTAATGAGATACTAATTGAATAAGTCTAAAACATAAACATTTATTTGGTGTCCCATCAGAACGACTACTTTTCTTCTCTTTGGTCACTTTTAAGTCACTATTTTTACAACTATAAGTCACTATTTGGTCACTTATTTCTTCAACATGGTCACTAAAATGACTATTTTTGACAGCAGTGATCGCTACCAGCCCTCAAATATATCATATTAACAATATGATCCATTCATGCCCTTTCCAAATATTGCAATGGCGACCCGCAAAATATTGCTTCACGCACCATAGCGTTGAAAAAGGTCAGCAACAATCATTCAATTACAATCGAGGGGTGCGAATATAGCATTTTTTACAAAAGTCAGAGTCACATTATTTTCATTAATTACATCGTGTATATTACTTTAAAATTTGTCTGACATGTCACTGTTGTCATCAAATAAAATAATATGCTGAAATACATTCATTTGAAATATTAAACAAATTTTCATTAGGTTTACCCCTCGTGACAATAAACAAATTCATTGGTAGCCTTTTTGACCACAGAGGTGCTTTCATCGCTAAAAATTTGGTTCGCCAGCTAAGCGAAAGAGTTAATATAATATATTTGCAGCCCTGCAGATGGGTTGAAATGTATTATTAAATTAGTGCAGTAAGAACCATTCAACCACAAAGGATCATATATTCTTTTTTGTATATGATCGCCACAATCTTCATTTAAAATGAGGAAACCCGGCCAAAACAGACTTAAAGTACAGATTTTTGCAAAGTTAATACGACTGTGTTGGATTCCTGAGTTTGCTTTAATTTCTTCACGTTTTATAGCGGAAAATATACATTTATGCTGTATTTAGAACACATATAAGGTTTCCACTATCTGTAGCTACTGTTTTACGTAACTCATAACAGCAATTTATACGTCAACGTCTGTTTAGGAGTTACCAAGCAGTGAAGAGTTATGTGAAGTTTTTCTAAAAAGTACCTTTTAGCTCCCTTCTATGCTTGTGCTATGCAACCGCATGTGGCATGTAGTTCTCTTCCTCGACTATAAAAGCATCCCATGTTAACTAAATACAAAACAACTCAATCTGCTTTACCGCATCGCTCATACATATGCATTGGCGGAAAATTGACCATGAAATAAATTCCACACCAAACCAAACTTGGCTTACCTAATTGGACGACTGGCTCAATTTACAGAAACCGGATGTAAATCAACCGACTTTCCAGTACTTCCATACATGAACATCACCCTTTGTGGTGACCATGTAATGGTAGATAATTAATTATTCCACAAAATTTGCATCAAAAAATCAAAATTTTCTCCGAACGCCCCATAAACCCCGTATGTAACTACAAACCTACACTTTTCGTCATCATTCGGATGGAGAATTGCATGGTCAATGGAAAGAACCCACCACCCATCCGCCCCAAACTTGGGTCTCGAATATGTAAATGAGGAAGTTTATGAAGCAAATCGAAATTGGCACCATGACCAACACGCCAAACGCATTTTGGTCCCAGCAATTCCAATTCCATGTACTCGTATAGCATATGTCCACCACCATAACCGCACCACTGACTACAGCTGTTCGTTCGGCCTGGATTCGGTGTCGCCCGTTAACCAAGTGCAAGTTTAATGAGCTTTTCGTAGATTGCACAATTTAAGTAAAACACAGCACAAACTCACTTCGTGTGCATCGTTGTTGTTACGTCGTCGGTCGTCTCGCCCGGTCTCAACTTTGCTCAAGATCAGCATTGAATCTAGGGCACATGGCAATGGCCAATCTCCACTTCGAGACTCCGTCGACGCCGACAAATCATACGGAAAGAGTGAACGAAACATTGTTGCCACACTGCTGCAGTGGAAAATATATGGGTTCGAGTTTCGGCACGCAGTCGGTGCGGGGGGAACCGAAAATGCTACTTTGTAACAGATTTCAGGTTACCTATTGGGAGAGAACGGGGTTTGTGGAAACGACTTCTTTCTTCACTACCATGTGGGAAACGAAAGCAAACGACACGAAATGCTTTTACACGTGATTGACTCGGATTGGGAAAGGTAAAGGTCAAAGTTTAGTGCGGGTGTACGTGGTTAATGGTTGTAATTGGAAGAGTTGCTTATTTTCGTCCATTTCTAGTATCAAGCAATTTCCATCCATAGCCTTCGTCTCTAGTTTCAGAGAAGTGAAATATGAGAGCAGAAATCAATCAATCAAATTGGAATTGGAATGCACACCGCAGAGAGTCAGGACGAGACTGAATGTGGTTTTGGAAGTTAATTTCATCATGAATTGACAATGTTTAATGTTTGATAATCATCAATGCTCTATAGTTTTGAAAACTACGACATAGACTGCATCCTACTCCTTCTCAAGTATAATGATTGGTAAACAGATTTAGTTAAATAATAAAAAATAGACCAGGTGCCCCAAGGGTGGTAAGACTGACTACTTTAACAAAAATAAAGCGGTAGTGGTGAAATTTCAACATATCTCATAGAAATTTACCATAACATTCATACAATCTTTAAACCATTTACGCAACCTCTAAAACTTCTACAAATCAACAGTAATTACAATTTGTTGCCTAGGCTCATATTTTGAGGCTATGAGTTAAACTGGAGGGTGATCTTAATGATCTTAATTTTTTTTCAAAATGAAGCATCCTAATGGGACAAAAATGCAATACTTTCAATATAGGGTAGCCAACATCGGCACCCATTGACTGTTTTCGGCAACCAAAATTTAAACGTTAATTTCACTATGTTTTCCCATCAACGCACTTCCCTGAATGTGTCCAAACGATTGTTTAGCCTTTCAGCTTCAATCTGATTGTATGTGTACGTCTGAGCAGTCCTGTTATGGCAGATTTTTATTCAAATGAAGCATACGTACTCTAAAATGGGGTTCATTTCAAGCTGCCGATAATAGAACAGCTGGTTAACACGCAGTTCTAATGGGAAGGTTGCCGAAGAAAACGAGGCTGCCGACAATAGTCACACTCACCTGAGAAGTTTGGAGCGTTGTAAACAGGGGTTGAAACAGTTGACGTTTTTTACTACACTCGCTTCGTTGTCGTGCGCGACAGTCTGTTTGTATTCGTACACTCATGCTCTACCGTCGTCTCTTTCACAAAACACAAACGGTAGAATAACATTCGAGCAAAAAGAAAATTATCAAATAACTATCATATGACAAGAGTGATTTCGTTCTAATTTCTCAATTTTGTGTAAATTAAACTATTTCTGATCAGAAATGTTATTACTAGGACATCATTGCTTGCTATTTTCAGAATTCACACAAGATCAACATCAGCAGCTCTTATTATGTGAAAAACTAAAATACACACATTCGTGACGGTCTTCGGCGGCAGTATCGTATGACAGAGCCTGTCATATGACATTTTAGTTTGGTACTGTACTATGATAGCTTGTTTTGCAAATGTCGGAGGCAAAGGCAGTCGATTATCATAGAAAATGTGTCGACTACCGTGACCGCTTACAAGACTGGTTGTAAAAACGCTTTCAAAACGTTTTGAAAAATTCTGTCGATTGGAATGGATAGAAAAGCAAGCAGCAGATGAATGTAAACAAACATACACATCATATATGTGCGTGACGCTGAGAAAATGCTAGTAGAAGTGCAGACGCTGCTTAGATTGACGAGAATACGTAAATTCCCCTACATCCATTAGAAATTCGCAGTGTGGTTCATGAAAGTACGATAAAAATAAACACCATTTTTGAGGTTAACTCAAAAGTGATGAAAACCCAAATGGGACTGATATGCGAGTGTCAACAGTTCTTGCGGGAATGGCTAAAAATTGATAAAGAAATTGGGGACGGCATTCCAACGGTGTTTGAACGAGAGAATTCCTATAGCGATAAAGATATTTTTAACAGAATAGGTAATACCGAAAATCCCAAGCTTATTCTTGAAAAATGTTTACAAGAACTTTGAGACAACTGTGGAACTGAGGAATTGTGTTTGTGACCACCGATGGAATTGAACGGTGATAACAAAGACTAGATCGGAGATAAGGGCCTTGGTTGCCTAGTGGTGACAGGTGTTGCTGACTGAGCAGAAGACCGTGGGTTAATTTGTAGACTCCTCCATATTGAAGAGTTGTTAGCGACACTATGTAAAACAAACGAGCACATCACTTTACGTGGTTCTTCCTGATCCTCTACAATTTCCACTAACATAATGTCCGTTCTCCGATAGATGTGGAGATATAGAGGTGTTCTCAGTTCTCTTCACCGATGACCGTAAGGAGGTAGACGGCAGTGTTATTGATCTTGAAAAAAACTGATCCACCATAATTCGTTCACTGATAATGGATGGCAAATCCCAAACCCCTTTCATGTGGATCTTTGTGTATGTTTCGTTAGATCTGCTGAGTGACGCAGCATGCTCAGGAATTTCCAAAATCTTTAAAATAACCGTGGATCACTTATTAGACTAGATAACCTAGTCAGTTATGGCACATTATTACCAAGTGGGAGGCGATATCATTGTGCTTGCCCCTCAATATACTAATTGATGCATTGATTGGCATGAAAAGCTCTCTATTAATAACTGTGGAAGTGTTTTAAGAACAGTTGAATAGAGCAGGCGCCACAAGGCAAGAAGCAAGAGCACCATAACGTGGGTAGATCACGTTTCTGTGATACGTTACGAGTTTTAAGATCTACCACCGATTCCTAATCTTGACTGCTTCAAAATACGGGAACAGGCTTTTTCAGTAATCAAAGAAACGCATCTTAGTCCTTGTTACTTTTTATGCCTTATTGATAGTGATAAGACTTGGCTTTGTCCACCGAGGATGATCTTGAAACAAGGAAAAAAATTAGTTAGTTAGTCTTCATCTATGTGATTCCTAATCTTCTATTCGTTGTTCCCTAGTTTGAAGTGGTTAAGACTAGGGTTCAGATACATGGCCCTTATCGGTGTCATTCCTTAATTTTGTTGCTAAGGAATCCAATTTTGACTGACAAAGGGGCGCGCCGTTGGAGGGTGTTCGAACGCTCCGAAGGGCATAAATAGCGGGACCTTTCAATTAGAACCGATTCCTTGCGATGAAGAAAAGAATGACAACTGTATCAAAACCGAATACTTCATCATTTATCAATAGTAACTAAACTAAGGACACGGGATATACAATAGATCAAATTACTCGTCGCAGTTGTGTTATGTCCCGAACAGAGGAAAACCAAAAAGAGCCGCAAGACCATGAAGACACATCACAGTTATTTCTTCGTCAGGCCATTTTCCACAGATATGGCGCTGTTCCGCTGGTAGGAAGTAATATAAATCCCTATATATAAATGGAGAGAAGTGGGAATAATTCACTTTCGATCAATATTCAAGTCAAACAAAGTTAAACAACTTAAAGAAATCAGTCAATGACTTTGTCGTCCAGTATTTTTCCCGGATATTATTTTTAATCAATCTACAATTAAATAAAAAAAACAGTATTTTCCCATAAATTTTTTTCCGCTACCAGTCCTAAGACAGCCAAAAAATTCGAATCCAAGAGTGAAAACTTTCTCTCGCAAGCTCAATCTTTCAACATGCCATGTATATTGATGCCACACAATATGTGATTTCCCTTTCACAGACTACAAAATATAGTACCTGGTCCAAAAAAAAAAATTTAGAACCCCCTATTTATGAAGTAATTTTTGCCATCCAGGGGTGGAGCTTGGCAAGTATTTTTGGCGTAGAATATGTAAGAAAAGAGGGACTCCGAATGTTAATCTAACTGCATAGATAGACACACACTGCTCTCTGTTAAGAATCATTAGCTGCTTGAACGTCAAGCAGTACAGTTCGGTCTTTGCTCGCTCTGTCGAGTTGTTCGATTAACCTATAGTTTGTTACAAACGTTCGCAGATATACTGCACGTCGCGTCGTTAGTAGTGTCGGTCGCATAGCGTGATGGGAAGACAGCGCTCTCGGAGCAGACTTCGTGACCAAGCGGAGAAGAAAAACAGTGGTTAGGGTAGCTCGGTACCTACCTCAAATAGGTACGCTACTCTGCCCACCGATGTTGGAAATACCAACCCAGTCCCGGTGAAGCGGACGAAAAAGAGGAAGAAGAATCAAGGACAGTCCGATGGTACGAGCGGACGCGACGATGTTACCGCGACGAACGCCAGCGACATCGGTGATTTCGGCGACGCCGTCGAAACCGAGAATTCTGCCGGCCCGAGTGCGGTGAAAATCAAGCTTCCTCCACTGGTGGTGAAGCAAGTACCACTCAACACGCTGATTGGCGATCTCTCATCGCTGGGCGTTGCCGCTGAATTTCAGCTCGGCAGGATCGGCACCAAGGTGATGCTGCGAACAAAAGCGGAGTACGAAGTGGCCGTGAAATATGTGAAGGATTCCAAGGCGGAATTCTTCACGCACGACATCCCCGGTGAGAAGCCCTTCAAGGTAGTCATCAGGGGTCTACCAAATTTCGACCCCAAGATGGTCGAAGCTGAAATCAACCGGTACAAGCTAGCCCCAATCGCTGTATTCCGAATGACAAGGAGAGACGAAAACGTGAAGACGTACCCGGATTGCCTCTTCCTGGTGCACTTCCAGAAAGGGACGGTGACTCTCAATGCGCTGCAAGCCATCCGATCGATCTACTCCATCATCGTATGATGGGAGCCATACCGTTGCGGCCATCGTGACGTAACGCAGTGCCAGCGGTGCCTCAATTTTGGTCACGGTACCCGCAACTGCAACATCAAGCCACGCTGCAGCAACTGCGCTCAAGAACACGCCACTTCCAACTGCCCTGCGGATGGAGCCGTGGCGTTAAAATGCGCCAACTGTGGTGGTGCACATCAAGGTTCCGACAGACAGTGCTCCAAACGCGAGGACTTCAAACGCATCCGAAAGCAGGCGTCAAGCAACAATCAACCAGGACGAAAGAAGGACAAAACCCCAGCATTCAGGACGGAGGATTTTCCGCCTCTTCGTGCTCCCCAGCAAAGGCAAGCGAATTCGCGGATGCAACCCGCCCCTCCTCAAGAAGCTTCCGGTGATTCTGCTGGCCAAAGCTCTCCATCCCCCCCTGGATTCTGGAGACAACCAACAACGCAAAACAACAACCCCGATCTGTTCTCAGCGGATGAACTGATGGAAATTTTCGTCAACATGTCCGGTGCTCTTCGTAAGTGCCGCAATAAGCCCGAACAGATCCAAGTGCTCGGTAAGTTCATCATCCAGTATGGCGTCTAAACCGCTAACTATCGTCACCTGGAATGCTTGCTCCGTAAGAGCAAAAAGGATTGAGCTTGCCGACTTCCTCCGAAAGCACAGCATCGACGTGGGCCTTCTAACCGAGACCCATCTAAAGTCCGGCGACAGCTTCTGGTTGCCTGACCACAACATTATCCGGCTTGATCGTACCAGCTCCAGGGGTGGTGGTGTTGCGGTCGTCGTCAAGAAAGGAATAAAATAATACACTCTGTCCCATATCCGCACCTCTATCATCGAGGCCCTTGGTGTGGAGGTGGAGTCGTCGACTGGATACGTCCAGTTCATCGCCGTCTACTGCCCTCGACAGTGTGCCGCCAGCAGTGGACTAGCGGCTAAATTCAAGAAGGACCTGTCCACCATCACCCGTACCGGTTCCCGCTTCGTAGTTGGAGGAGATCTGAATGCTCGCCATGAGGCCTGGCGGAACTACCAGCAGAACCAGAACGGTCGTCTGCTGTTCGACCACTCACAGCATGGGCTGTACTCCGTTTGGTTTTTGGAAGAACCAACATTTATCTCACCGGTGGGCAACCCATCGACGCTAGACCTGTTCCTGACAAAATATCGGCTTGTCCAAGCCGGTAGCCTTGAACGAACTCAGCTCCGACCACCAACCGGTGGTGTCTGAGCTGGGCTGCAACGTGGCTCCTGCTTCAAGCCTGCGCAAGGACTATCATCACGTAAACTGGGCCCAGTTTGGACGCGTGGTAGACAGGCACATCATCGACAACCCGCCGCTTGACACCGTGGAGGACATCGACCGAGCGTTGGAGGGACTCCACCAAGCCATAACCGTGGCTGACGAGACGTGCGTCCGACGAGTTCCTGTGAGGGGTAAGTTTATTGCTATTGATTCCCACACCCAACTCTTAATTCGCCTGAGAAATGTTCGTAGACGCCAGTTTCAGAGGACTGGAGATCAAGCGAGGAAACGTGAAATGGCCGATCTGAACAAGGAGATTGCTTCCAGAATGGTCTCACTGCGGAACAAAAGTTTCGGGCGGCTTGTCCAGAATCTGGACGACCGCTCCAGACCATTCTGGAAAGTTGCCAAGGTCTTAAAGACGCACCCTAAACCCATTCCGCCACTAAAAGATGAAAATGATGACGATCGGCTCATAATCACCCCTCAGGAGAAAGCAAATGCGATTGATGAGCATATTTCCAAATCGCACATGCTTGGCTCCAACATCCAAAGTCCGCTCGAAGTTCAGGTTGAGCAATGCGTACTCAACCTTGATTCCTCCCCTTGTGCCATCCCTCCGGAGGATAGAATCACAGTGGAACAGATTTGCTCAGTGCTGAAATGCACCAAAAACATGAAGGCCCCCGGGTTTGACGGAATATTCAACCTAGTGTTGAAAAATCTCAGCATGAAGGTTCACTCTCTGCTGGCTGCTGTCTTCAACAGATGCTTGGAACTGCACTACTTTCCAAGTATCTGGAAGACAGCGAAAATCATACCTATCCGCAAACCCGGGAAGGACCCAACGCTAGCTTCAAGCTACAGACCAATCAGCCTCCTTTCAGCGCTGAGCAAATTGTTCGAGAAACTCATTCTCAATCGTTTGCTCAAGTTTGTCGAGGAAAATAACATTCTCCTTCCGGAACAGTTTGGATTCAGAAAGGGGCACTCCACCAATCATCAGCTAGTACGGGTGTTGAATAACATCCGAAGTAACAAAGCTGTATCCAAGTCCACAGCCATGGCCTTGTTAGACGTTGAAAAGGCGTTTGACAATGTTTGGCATGATGGACTTGTGTACAAGCTTTGTAACTTCAACTTTCCACCACATCTTATTAAAATCACCCGTAGCTACCTCCAGCAAGGGTCGTTTAAGGTATCGTTGAATGGTTGTCTTTCAGACACATTTTCCATCCCAGCAGGAGTCCCGCAAGGCAGTCTGCTGGGCCCCTTGCTTTACAGCATTTACACTTCCGACATTCCTCCCCTTGGAGAAGGTTGCGTGTTTTTCCTGTTCGCAGATGATACCGCAATAGCCGTCAAAGGAAGGATGCCTCGCGAAATAACGAACAAACTTCAACGATGCCTTAACGCCTTTGCTGATTATGCCACCACGTGGAAAATCAAAATCAATGCCTCCAAAACACAAACAATCATGTTCCTCCATCGGCAATCACCCAAACTAAAACCGGCTCCATCTTGTACTGTAATCATGGATGGCACAAGGGTTGAGTGGTCCACCGAAGTAACCTATCTCGGGATGTTGTTCGATGAAAAGCTCCTCTTCCGTTCGCATGTAGAGAAAACAGTAGTCAAGTGTTCTGTCTTGGTTAGGTGTCTGTATCCGCTGATTTGCCGCAGATCCCGCCTCTCAAGGGTGAACAAACTGGCCGTCTACAAACAAATCATAGCACCTGCGATCCTCTACGCAGCTCCGGTGTGGGAATCATGTGCACAGACTCACAGGAACAAAATCCAGGTCGCTCAGAATAGAGTGCTGAGGATGGTTCTTGATCGTCCTTTCGACACTAGAAAAACAAATTTACATGAAGAGGCAGGCATTGCCAAAATAGATTCCAAAATTAACGAAATTAAGACTAAAAATGTAATTTATCAGAACATGCTTTGATAAGCAATTTGTATATAGTAGGTTAGGTGTACATAGTAGTTGTAGGTTAGTTGTAGTTGTAAATAGTAGTTATAAGTAGTCTCCTTTTTCCAATTCAAATCAAACCAATCCCACCAAGGTGGTCATACTTTAAAATAGGCCTGATAGGACTAGGAACTGTAAATAATAATTAAAATCTCAAATGTACTAAAGTTGAAAAGACGCATCTGTGTCACTTGAAAATTCATACATGTAAACCACACAATCACAAGAAATAAAGAGCATTTAAATGCAAAATGCTCTGTTAAGAATTAACGTTACTAGGCTAGAACAGGAGACAAATGCACCCCGGGCAAAACGCACGTTTTGGTTTTTCACAGCCATTCCACTCTTAATTCTGGGATTTTTTGTGCCGAAATGCTAGTTTAAGTACTAAAGTAGAACTGTGGCTTGTCAAATTTACGAATTGAAAACGGACTGCATTTTGAGCTTTTTTCCCCTATGCGTAATTTCCGATCGATGTCACCACTAAGAACAGAAGTGACATCTGAAGGAAAATTATCGCAGAACCATGGTAACATGATTAGTTGACAATTTGAATTTTGATGCGTTTGATTAAACTAGAAAGATCGCCATATAAAGGGCGGGTAAATAATGACACAGAAGAACAGATCTATCGATTAGATTAAAATTTGGTGGTATTGAAATGTCTGTACCAATCCAAAACCGAAAAAAAAAATCGCGCAAAATAAGAAGCGTTAAAACCAAAACAACAGGCATTTTCAAAATAAAAAAAAAACAAATCTGAAGAAACAAATCAAATAATCCTAGGAAAGATTAAAATATGCACAACAACTATTTAAAAGTAGTGTATTTGCGTATTTAATAACCTACGCTACCCTTATTAACTCACTTCCATTCTCTCTCTTTCTCTCTTTACAGGTATTCTATCGAGATCCAAATATTTTCCGAAAATTGAGTAAGTCGTCCGAATCTTCGGAACCATTGTTCATTCTCCTAAGAAGTAAATCCGTTAAAAAGCAATCAAATAACACTAGTTTACAGCATTTTTGAACTCGGTAAGGTGATGATCATTTCCAATGCAAAATCCTACGCTGAATTCAATGCCGTGGTCAGAAAAAATTAAAGTAGAGCCATTTTTGAGATATACAAAAATTTGGATTTTTTGAATTTTGGACAAAAGTACGATTACTAAAATGTCAATATCTTTGGAGCTAGTGCACCAATTTTAAATTTTTTTTATGAAAATGAAGCTAAATAAATTTGCTATCGTTCACTAGGATATTATGTCTTAATTAAAAATTTAATTTTGAAGTCATTTCAAAATGTACAGCATTTTTTTTTCCTGCGAATTTTCCATAAAATTTTTGTTTTAATCAACATTTTTAATGGGATAAAAAGATTCAAACAATCATTCCATAATTTATTCTAAAAGTCGATTCAAAACCGGAGAAAATGAGCCTTTAATGGATGAAATCGGTTGGAAATTGTCGAAGTTATGAGCATTTTTGTAAAACACTTAAAAATGTCGCTGAAATACAACAGCTTTAGAGTTCCTTTTCTAGGTGTCGTTGTAAGCATCCAAATCGCATGTAAAGTTTTCATGGGAGATTCTTTTCTCTACATATCAATTTGATTAAGGCATATCAGGATTTAAGACCGAGTTGATACAAAAGAAATTTATTTAGGTTTTATAAAAAATGATTGAGAATCGAATGATTTTGTCTTCGATGTTTTGAACTTGTTTCTCGAATCAGAAACCAACAATAGTCACCCATAATTGCTTCATCCCAAAACCCTTGGTAACGACGTTCCATCATCTTCATTTGTTGGTGAAAACGTTCGCCGTGCTCATCACTCTCGTCACCAAGATTTTTCGGGAAAAAAATCCATGTGAGAATGTAGGAAATGTATCTTCAAAGACATGTTCACACCTGTGTTCAGTGAAATAAAAGGATTTGAAATTAATTATATGTAACAAACACAATATTTTTGATTTATACATATTTTCTCATAATTTTTGAGCAATTCATCGACGGCTTCCTCATAATCTGGGCTTCTGAAATTTCCTAAAAAGGTTGTGACAACACGCTGGAACGATTTCCACGCTTCTTCCTCATTTGGTGTCAAAACTGTATTGAATGCGGAATCATTGAGCAGTTTTTTGATCTGTTGGCCAACAAATACACCTTCCTTTATCTTTTCGTCAGATAAATTTGGAAATACTGATTTCAAGTACTGGAATGCCGGACCTTCTTTTTGCAACGCTTTGACGAAATTTTTGAATAGCCCAAGTTTTATATGTAGTGGTGGAAGTATTATGCGTTCTTTTACCACAAGAGGATCAGTTTTTAACGTTGTCTTTACCAATTGTGAAATTATCCCGTTTTGGCCAATCTTTTCGGACGTAGTGTTCCTTACGAGCTCGACTGTCCCATTTACACAAAAAACACATATATTTTGTGTATCCCTGTTGCAATCCAGTCAACATGGCAACCACTTTAAGATCGGAACAAATTTTCCAATTGTGTTGATTGTAATTTATCAAATTGAGCAATAGAGCCATTGATTCATACGTTTCCTTCATATTAACGGTATGAGCTAATGGAATAGAAGGTTTCTCATTCCCTTGATGCAGTAAAACGGCTTTCAAGCTCAACTTGCTGCTATCGATGAATAAACGCCATTCAGCTGGATCATATGGCTCACCAAACTCTTCAAACAAGCCGTTTACGTCATGGCAAAAACATGGCTTGTCCTTTGTAGAATAATATTTGTCAAATTTCTTGTGACGATTCCTGTGACAAGAAATTTTGACCTCCTTGCTCAGCATGTTGTGTTCTTTCAAGCGTGATGCCAGCAATTCGGATTTCTCCTTCGATAAGTCGAGATCTCGCACCAAATCATTAAATTCGGATTGTGTAAACAGTTTTGAGTTTCTTTCCAATTCCACCTCGAAGTCTTCCTCGCATTCCTCCTTGAATTCCTCCTCACTTTTTGTAACGGTCGATTCAACAGAGGGCGCTCGTTTCCGCTTTGGATAAACAGAATACGGGACCGAACCTGAATGTGGAACAGGTTTTGTCATAGAAGCCACTTGTGGATACTCAACTGTTTTGTGACGTCCTTAACTTTTGTCAAGCAGAAATAACAATCCGTTGCATGATAAAACGGTCGACGCCATTTGGTGGGCATGTCAAAGGACAAATAGCGACTGACAGATAACAAATAAGTGAGTTAGTAAGTAAGACATTAACACTTATCAAAAATAGATGAAGTAAGATAATGTCGATCAGGAAAGAACAAAGCACTACCATGCTGTACATAAATTGTTTATATGAAAGTTATTCAAAAAATCAATTTACCTTGCGCCTGACATTCACCTAGCCAAGCACGTTTTGCACGAACTACATAATACTTTTGGAATCCACGGTTCGTCAAAGTCTCCAGGATCAATTTTAAAATAAAGCCTGTATGCAGTTTGCAACGAAGCAGTGAAATTGACCGATTTTGTAAATATATAGTTGCCACACGCGTAACAAAACTTTTGAGGATCAGTTTTACACTTGAATTCACGTTTTGTCGTATATATCGTTAAGCAATGTTAAAGAAAGAAAGCTGTCAAATTGAGTTGGTTGCGTTAGGTTCTCGCCAAGCGGTCTCACAAACACTAGCGTAAATTATATTGTTGAAAATATCCCATTTAATTTTGCGTGACAGCTGGTAGTGTTAGTGAAATGCACCGTATGCGTACACGTCCGCAGAAAGGCTTACTGGAAGTGGTGCATGAACCTAGGAGCGGGACAACGGCCAATCTTGGAACATTCAATTTCCATGATTTTACAAAAAAATTTCATAACTTCGACAATTTCCAACCGATTTCTTCCATTAAAGGCTCATTTTCTCCAGTTTTTAATGGACTTTATGGAATAAATTATGGAATGATTTTTTGAATCTTTTTATCCCATTAAAAATGTTGATTAAAACAAGATTTTTATGGAAAATTCGCAGGAAAAATAAAAAAAAAATGCTGTAAATTTTTAAATGACTTCAAAATTAAATTTTTAATCAAGACATAATATTCTAGTGAACGATAGCAGATTTATTAAGCTTCATTTTCATAAAAAAAAAAAGATTTAAATTTGGTGCACTAGTTCCAAAGATATTGACATTTTAGTAATCGTACTTTTGACCAAAATTCAAAAAATCAAAATTTTTGTATATCTCAAAAATGGCTCTACTTTAATTTTTTCTGACCACGGCATTTAATTCAGCGTAGGATTTTGCATTAGAAACGTTGGTCAACCACTAAAGTTCACACTTTTTATGTTGTTTTGTAAACTAGTGTAATTGAAAGCTTATGTTTAAAAATCTTTTTTTGTTTTATAAGTTTTTAACTTTTTTTTTTTATTTTTTGACAATTTTTTTTCCGATTTTTTATTCTGAAAATTCAATCCAGTTTCGTACAAGTTTGTCTCAGACTTCATTTCAATAGGATGAGCCATTTTAGTGCTATGATTTAATGAGAATATCAAAAAAAAGGCGAGTGTCAATATTGCCAAATTACAGCACAAGCTTGGATCATTGGACCTAGCTAACAATTATGCGTTTCATGGAACTCTGCGAGGTAAAATCTTAAATAAGTTTATTTTTTTGCTATATGGCGTTAATTTGTTCACGTATGTAAAGAACTGACTGCCAGTAGAACGAAACAGGCGAGAAACTAAAAGATTGTTAAAAACGTTCTCTGCGGAGTGCAAATCCGATTGCTTGAGTTAGTCGATTTCAGCTCACTGATAGAATAAATTGGATTGACTGCGGCAATTTTGTCTAGCTAGTTTAACGGTTTTTCATACAAATAAAAATTTATATCGAATTTAAACTCAGTATTACAGGGTTTAGATCTAATTTTAGACCTACTGATAACCTGGATGATGAAAAGGGTTTTTTTTTCAACGCTAAAATAATCGATTGATAGCCATTGGCAGCAAGCGCTGTAAAACTGCATTTTGCCTGAATGTCAATCGTTACTCTTTTAATGTTTGTAACCAATTTTTCAAGAAAAAATATAGTAAAATTATTTCGATGTTATTTAAAACATGTGTGTGAGTGTGTGTCATCCTCTATCCCTCACCCAGCCGGGGGCGTTGGACAAGTAGAACTGCGAATAATTTGATCAAATCTCATGCTCCGTAATGGTGCCCTTTATGTTGTGAAGACTAGTACTTCAAAAAAGGTAACTTTTGAGGCAAGACAGGGTGTCCTCAACAAGTTAAGGAACAGGATGCACTAGATGTCCACAACAGGTACAGCAAAACATCACATAGACGCCCTTATTCACACTAACTACTCAGGGGATAGAAGGTCAAGAAGAGCCACCGCCGCCAACTAAAGCTTGAACCGGGTACCTGGGACTCCCACGATATACCCGCGGCAATGGTCAGCAGACGATGCCCTGTGCGTATTTAGTATGTAATATGTTTTATTTGGATACACAAAATGTTTTAAGCCATGCGTCATCTAAACCATAATTTGCATCACCACAAATACACTTGTCAACAATCTTCAATTGGAACGTACTCACCAAATCACTTCACCCGGGAGCGCATTCCCGATGCTTCCACGCATATTTTTCATAATATCACTTTTCTTTTTCAAGAAACTCCGTGCACAAAAGCACTGCACATCGCAAAACCCTAACAATAGAATAGCGCCGTGCTCATCACCGCGTAAATAAACAGAAATTAAAATTTTCACTCGCGATGCCACACATTTTTGGTCCGGGAGAAACAATCAAACCACGCAGCTCCAAATCTTCTGATGCTTCCAATTTTGCAAACATGATGAATCATGTTTTCTTTCTTGATTCTAAAACTTCTCGGAAAGCGAGAAAACCACCACTCACACACGTATAACCGTCCGGGAGGCAGAGTGCCAGCGCTAATCCGGCAAATGCAGCCAAAAACTATGAAAGAGAATGCACGCACAAAACAGAGAGCAAATTTAGACACAACCGTATCCAAAGGCGTTCGAAACTCGACCATTTCGATTTCGAGGCTTAATTTTCACTTCTTCTTCTTCTTCTTCGCATTTCAAGCTTATTGCATATCGCATATTAGCTTATTGCGTACTCTCAACTTAGTGTTCTAGATGCACTTGCACAGTTATTAATTGAGAGCTTTCGATGCCTGTACCATTTTTGCATTAGTTTTATTATGCGGCAAGTACAATCACATCAGGTGGGCGCTATGGAAGGCGATATTTTTGAGCGACAAATCGCCTTCAACGAATTTTTCTCCATTGCTCGCCAGCAAGTCCTCATCAGTTGGCAACAAAAATGGAATGATGGTGAATTGGGAAGATGGTTACATTCTATTCTCCCACAGGTGTCGAACAAACCATGGTTCAAAGGGTTGGACATGAGCCGCGACTTTATACGCGTTATATCAAGGCTTATGTCCAATCACTGCTCGTTAGACTCGCACTTCTATCGAATTGGGCTCTCAGGCAGCAATTTATGTGCGTGTGGCAGTGGTTATCACGATATCGAGCATGTTGTTTGGTCGTGTACCTTACACCGTGTTGCCAGATCTGAGTTATCCACATCCCTCAGGGCCCGAGGAAAACAACCCGCGATACCCGTTAGAGATGTCTTGGCGAGCCGAGACCTTGACTATTTGAATTTAATTTATGTGTTTTTAAAACGGATAGATATGAGGATTTAGAAGTTAGTGTCATCTTGTGTTCTCCCAAGTTGTTAGCTACCCATCGGTGTACCCCCATGTTTGTCTTTTTCATCAGAGTGTCGCCTAGTTCGAGATCAAGAGCACGTTGCTCTCCAAACCTTGTGTTCACAATCCCTACCCTGCCATCCATTTGTTACAAATTGTTACCCTTAACCTCGAGATAGCCGCGAGTAATCGGCCCCCGCTTTACTAACGTTAGTTTTAAGTAATTCTGTTATCTAAACAATGAATATCGGCTCCGCAAAGCTACAGCAAATGAGCCTGGAAAAATAAACGAATTATTAAAAAAAAAAAAAAAAATTACAATCATAACTCTATGTCCAAGGAAGTCGAGAAATTTTCCAACCCGAAAAATTCCTAGACCAGACCGGAAATCTAACCCAGCCACCTCCAGCACGGTCTTGCTTTGTAGCTGCGCCTTTACCGACTGAGCAAGGGAGGCTACTTACCGTCATAAATAGGGTGATTATTTTTAATATTGAAAAACTGCAATACTGCATCATATAGGGATGGTAAAAAAAATTGTTCGATTTGACAGTTCGAAATTGGTTCGATTTTGGGGTCCGTCTTCGCATCACACAACTAACCACATTCCGCTCTTTACATCTCTTTTTCACGAGGATTTTTACACAAAATGGAATGTTTCTATTATAGATGATTTCTATATGTATTTCACTTTCCTTATGTACCGTTGGATTTGATAAGCAGATTAAATATTGTAAAAAATACAACACTGCTCGAGTGTCACCGGCCTACGAGTTTCAATTTCGTAAAAAAACACATAGGAACATTTTCTAGTGAGACCTGCAGATAGTTCCAAGATAATTTTGAAAAGAATACCGAGAGAATCAAATTTTGAATGAAATTCCAAAGCGAGGTTGAGAAAAATTTCAAGGGAATTCCGAGGATGATTTCAAGCTTATTCTGGGAAGATTTTCTGGAGAATGCAGAAGAAATTCTTCTGAAACTCTAAAGGAATTTCAGTTCCAAGGTGTTGTGAGAAAAAAAAGTTCTAAAATATTCCGAGGAAGATACTGAATTCTTCTGGCAGTTTCGAAATATTTCTGGAGAGAATTTAAAGAAAATTCTGCGGATTATTTTTAGTGCATCTTGCAGATAGTTTCAAGATAATTTCGAAAAGAATACCGAGAAAATCAAATTTTGAGTGAAGTTTCAGAGGGATTTTAAGCTAAATTTCAGGCGAATTCTGAGGATAATTTCTAGCTAATTCAGTTCCAAGGTGTTCTGAGAAAAAATCATCAAGAGTTCTAAATATAATTCCAGTGGACTTCTGAGAAGAATTTAAAAAAATCCGAGAAGAACCTCAAGGATATTGAATTCTGAGGACAGTTCCAAAGGATTTTTGGGGAGTGTTCCAAGGAAATTCAACGTATAATTTCTAGTGAATCCTGCAGATTGTTTCAAGATAATTCCGAAAAGAATGCCGAAAAAATTGAATTTTGAGTGAAATTCCAATGGGATTTTGAGGAAAATTTCAAGGGAGTACCGATAATTTCTGGCTAATTCTGGAAATAATTTTTTGAGGAAATTCTTCTGAAACTCTAAGGGAATTTCAATTCCAAGATGTTATGAGTAAAAGTCAAGAAGAGTTCTAAAAATAATTCCAGAGGACTTCTGAGAAGAATTTCAAAGAGCTCATAGAGTTTTAAAAATTTCGAAAAGAACCTCAAAGAATTCTGAGGATGGAATGTTTCGCAACTGTACAAAGTATTTGTTTGCCATTGAGCCTTGGTCTATTGTTGTATTACTAAAAAATCGTCTAAGAATCTTCTTTGAAAAATTCAAGTCATTTGTTACCGTGGTTAAAAAGTTACAGCTGTTCGTGTACGTTGCAATAAATTCGGGTTTGTCCTTTATATCACCTTTAAAACATGTTGAATGTTTGGTATTATTTTCTGTCACCCCGACTGGTGGTGCTTTGGGACGGTTCATCATCGACATCGTCGATGGGTTTAAATTGCCAATTTCCATTGGCTGTCTGAAAGCAGTTTAAAATAAATAAAATTAGTTAAATTAAACCGTAGGGAAACAGTGGTGGGTGGAAAGCACCGTCCCCTACGCACTATGGAGTACTCCCCATCCCAGATTAAATGCACCGTAGAAAAAAAATTGCCCCTCCTTAACAAGATTCCTGTGCACGCTAGTGTTCATGAAAAATAGTTTCAAAATTTTCAAAAATTCAAATATTTGAGGAAAATAAATATATATAATTTAAAAAAATATTTCAGGGTAGGATGAATTTTTTATTGTTTGTACATTTTTATGAAAGTTTTGCCATTTTTGTACTATTAAACCTTTGAAAAAAAAATTTTAGGTCTCGTCATATTTTATTTATACTTTCTTATAAAACAAATTTTCCTTTGTATAAACTCTTCTAAAATGGTAGTCTAGATCTTATTTTTTGGAGCACATGTTTGCAAAGTTGCTGAAGGCCTCAAAGTTTCGCACAAAAAATCCTAATTTCAAGGTAAAGATTTCTTTCAGTGCAAAACAGAGAAAGATTTTATTGGACAAAGTTTTTTTTCCTATGAATGTGCCTATATTGTAATGACTTTTAAATAATTGGGATGTCTTTCTAGAATTTTTTTTTTTAATTTTCACGGTGACCAGTGATCCGGGCATTCAAAGTCACGGAGATAAACCAGAGAAACCCCGAGTATTTCAATGGCAAATCGGGAAAAAATATACTTCGCCCTCTATACTAAAAAAAAAGATGTTCGACCTTTTAGAAATCCCAAGACTCTTGAATTGAACTAGATTTCCAGGATACAGTCACTTTGAAGATACTATAAGCAAGGAATCAACAATATCACAAAATGACAAAATGACAAGCGATCAACGAGCCGAATGATAACGCTATGTCAGCATTGGAACGGCCTTTGGAATATAGCTCACTCGCGTCGGTAGAAGGAAACAACCAAATTTTTGACAATGACTTCACAATCTAAAGCCGAAGATGATACACGTGTGTTAATGGGATTGTTTTTTTTTTATTTGTCTTTTCTCGATTCCGATCAAGCTATGTCCTAATTCAGGTATATTGCAACAAAGCAGGCATCATTATCCTTCTATAACTCCGAGTAAGCTAGATTACAGAGAAGGTTTATCGTGGTATTAGTAGCAAGCGATTTGTTTTTTTTTTTTCTGGGAATAAAACTAAGGTATTTCTGAAAAAATCAATGGAGTTTTGGGAAGAGCTCTAAGAGAGTTTTGATTGGAACACCATGACAATTGTGTGAGGTCAGCGTAGAATTTTCAAATAGCTCTGTGGAAAATGCCATAACGATTGTGAAGAGGATCCTTGAAAAATACTAAGGGAATTCAATTTAGATTTCGATTTTCCAAAATAATTCTAAGAATACTTTTAAGGAAGCTCCGAGGATAATTTTAATGGCATCTCGAAAATAATTTCAAGAATATCAACTGGAAAATTCCAGAGGAGACCTCCAATATGATCCTGAGCAAAATTGGAAGACAATTCTGTAGAAAATTCTAAAGGGAATTCAAGTGAATTTGAAACCCACCCAAAAGCAGTTTCCATTAGCGTGATGACCTGTCCTCTCGTCCATCTTCCTTTAACGTGTGACCTTCTGCAATCCTTCCGGGGTGATCCGGCTTAAGGGGAGGTTTACTTGGATTTTTTCAAAAAAATTGATTTTTTTGCATAAAATGAAAGCTACAAGTGTGTAGAATATGTGGCCAACAGGATTTTACGATCCGAAACATATTTAGCGAGTTATGGCGCTTTGAGTGAACCTTTGTCATGCGCGCTGAGGGACACAACAAAAACTTTAAACGCGTTTTTCTCGAAACCATATTTTTTATAACAACTTAGAGCATAGGGCTTGAACAAATGATCCGATTTACAATCGGAAAATTGCGCTTTGAAGGATACTATTTTTTGTATGGCTTATACCTAAAATGAAAAAAATGTTAGTTACTATTTTTTAAGCAAGGTCAAAGTGAAAAAAAAGGGGTAAAAAAAGCACTAAATTTTCAAATGTCCATAATTTGGTCAATTTTTGTCGGATTTTGTTCTAGTTAGGTATAAGCCATAGGGAATATTATCAACTTTAAACACAATAAAAAATTTTCATTTCAGTTCACCACCAGAGGGTGTGCACTCGAAGTTCTGCAGCAAAACCTGACTGACACTCCTCCACGCGAGCCGCCATTTTGAGCCGCCATTTTGTTTTTTTACCTTCAAAAAATTTCCAAGTATTCAGGAATAGTGGTCAAATATAATTATCGAAACCGGAAGTTCGTATGTCTTTTCATTCTCCTGAAAAAAAAATTCCAAAGTTCAACTGTTTTTCAGCCAAATCCAAGTAAACCTCCCCTTAAGGGGGTATTCCCAATCTTTTGCCTTTTTTCGGCCTGTTTTTCAATTATTTTTTTTCAAGGAAAATGAATAGTAATGCGCCTAACTCTTTGGGATTCTTGTTTATTGAACATTAAAGTTTACAAATAAATTTTTTTCGACATAAAAAAAGACATTATTGACGTCACAAAAAGGCGGCAAACAGACCCCTGTTCGCTGCAAACGCCTGGACGGGCGAAGACTTTTCTCTGGAACGGCTTCATCTGAAACAGATTTCGTGATGAAATTAATAATCTACATAAGATTCTCTGGAGCTTCTCCCGTTGGCAGCAAAAAATCTTGCAAATTAACAAAATGGCGGCCAAATGAAAAAACAGGCGATTTTTAGCCCGCTTTTTTGCAGCTTTAAGGTGCTTCAAACAATGTTAAATGTTAATATTTTTGGCTGAAAGATGGAGAAGCTCCAAAGAATTTAATAAGGAACAAAATGCGAAAAAGATTCAAGTCAATATCTCTTATAGTTTCTGAGAAAAATCTTCGCCCAATAAATAAAATGTGGTTTCGAGAAAAACGCGTTTAAAGTTTTGACTTTAGTTAAAACCATTTTTGGGGTTCTTACCATTAGTCAGCTATGCCTGGACACCGAATTCGCTGATCGGAAAACGGGTTGGGAGGATGAAAGTATATAGTCTAAAGTGAAAAAAAAAATTTGATTTTTTGAAAAAAAAAAGATCGGGAATACCCCCTTAAAGGACCATTATGTCGGAGAAGTCAGATGACTGTTCCTGGAGTAATTGGATTTAACATCTGGAACAAGTTGACTTTCAGAGAAGTCGGTCGAATATTTTGGGGAGAATTCAATAGTTATTCCAGGGTAAATCAAAATATTCAAATAAAATTGTTAAATAAGATCATAATTGATTTTTCTTTGGCTAAAATCATCCCATGGGGTGAACTAAATACTAAAACAATTTTTAATACTTCTACACACAATTTTCATCGGAAATCTTGAACATTAAAACGTGTCATCGATATTTTTCATACAATAGGATTAAACAAAAAGTGTCCCATAGCGAAAATCTCTAAAGTCGATTCCCATACTTTGCATTTGAAAAAAAATGTAAAATCGGGCTCGAAAGACTGTTATGTCAGGGACTTTCTTCGTAATGATGGTGATTTGCCTACAGAAGGATCAGATGAATTCTTATATCGTGGATGGGTGGTTTCTCCGTGCAGTTATTGGGCTAGGTCGCACTCCTAATTCTGCTCTCTTCCAATAGAATTGTGTCCATAGTCACAATATACACTCCGAGTTAATGATTAATGGAACACACTGTACAAACATTTATTGGAACAATAAACTATTTCCAATAAATTCATTTTAGCTGAAAGTAGCAGACTTTCGTATCTGCTATTTAACATCGCGTTAGAAGGTGTAATAAGAACAGCTGGGCTAGACACGAGTGGCACGATCTTCAGGAAGTCCATCCAGCTTCTTGGGTTCGCCGATGACATCGACATCATGGCACGGAACTTTGAGACGATGACGGAAACGTACAAACGGCTGAAGGCTGAAGCTAGGCGGATTGGACTTGCCATCAGCGCATCGAAGACGAAATACATGAAAGGAAGAGATTCTAGGGAAGACAATGTTAGCCTCCCACTCCAAGCTCAGATTGACGGTGACGAAATCGAGGTGGTCGACGAGTTCGTGTATATGGGCGCACTGGTGACCGCCGAAAATGATACCAGCAGAGAAATTCAACGACGCATTTTGGCATGGAATTGTGCCTACTTCGGACTCTGGAGGACGCTCTTGTCAAATAAAATTCGCTATCGCACGAAGTTGCCTATCTACAAGACGCTGATTAGATCGGTGGTCCTCTACGGCTACGAGACCTGGACTATGCTCGTGGAACGAATGAACCACGAATTACACCAGCTGCTGAGAGAATCATCCATCGTCAACACTACAAAAATTAGACGACTACGGTGGGCTGGGCACGTCGAATGCTGGACGACGACCCAGTGAAAATGGTTCTAGAATGCGACCCAACTGGAACAAGAAGAAGAGGCGTGCAGCGGGCAAGTTGGATCGACCAAGTAGAAGCCTACCTGCGGACCTTTCGCAGACTACGCGGCAGACGTCGTGTGGCCATGGATCGAGTAGAGTGGACAGAGGACATCAAGGTGATTTATCAATAAATTATAAATTATTTAAAAACGTGATCTACTATGGTGAATTTGTGGTTAACTCCATAGCTTTCTGTTTAATCGCGTAGGCCAGTATGGACAAAAGTTATCTCCAAATTTAATTGTTTGCAGTCATAAAAACTCCACACCATCATCGCCCAATCGAGAATCTAAAAATATTCTTCCTCCTTCCATGAACCCTACACATGGTTAAACATCTCGCTTAACCGTTTAGGCAATCCACCGCTACCCACAGCCCCAGATGATGATTATTATTCCACCCATTACACGCAGTTCATTATAACCATCACCATCGCTATCATCTGCCGGGGGAAACTCTGGAAACGAGCAAATGAAAATTACACGCTCACTAAGCATTTATTGGATGGGAACCACTGCTCAGCTTCTACACCACCTTGCGGCCGTGTTCTTGATTTGAACCACCCACTTTAAAGCACTCTCCAGCAGCATTGGGGAAGTCTTCCCATAACTCACTGCCCGACCGGCTGGTAACGGATCGGGCAAACGAAATCGACGATGTGGTGCGGTCCATCGATTCTTCCACCCAACCACTTCAGTTGGGGTGGCTGTAGGTATTTACAGACCAGCAAAGCAACGAACGAAACCGTTGAAATTTTTCCCACGTCATAAACACCGACTGACAATGGGTCTGACTGTCTGTCTGTGGGGTAGTCGCATGTGTAAATGATTCCAAAATAAGCCAACCTTTGTTGGTGCATGCACCTTTCCCATTCGGGTTGTAGCTTTGGCGTGCATTCTTGAACGCAAGTGTCAAATTGGGAAGCAAGTCAAACTGTTTTAGGATTCCTGTATGGTTTCCATGTGGTTAGAGAGTGGTATCAGATTATGATTTAGATGGTTTCACAGTTAGCAACTTCAGTGTTTTTGTGACTAAAAAGCAAAGTACTGTTTTTGAGCTTCGCTTAACGTGAGCGATTCCAACACGAAAACGAGTAGATCCCATCATTTTCAAATGGAAATTTATATAACATCAAACGTTCATCCTTACAGATGTTTGCTTACTTTAGTCAGATTATCCCTTTTTGCTTGCCACCTGCCAACATCATCAAAAGTAAACACCGCACAGTTCCATGGATTTCCATGGAGAAGGAAAAGGATTTCGGGTGGTCCCTTTTAAAGTTTATTTTTTCTTGGCAAGGTCGGACGGAAAGCTTCCTTCCTTTCTTCCTCCCACAGCAGGAAATTCATCGCCAATGTTCGTTGAGAGCTGAAGATTTACGACTTGATACGTGGAGCTTATCGTTTTCCCCTGATCCCAGACACGATGGAGCAAAACTCCCTTGCGTGAACCCAACCGAGGGGTAGGCATTTTTAATTGAGCCTAGCAGTATGCGAAATACAGTTCCGGATGGTAGCTGGTCACATACGACAGTTTAAGAAATTTAATAACACCTACACATATGAGAATACGAAACGTTTTGCTGATGAGACATGCCTCTCGCATAAATTAGGATTTATGTCCTGCTGGATATTAATTCCGAAAATTCGCATACATATTTTTATGTCGCACACGTGTCCGAAGAATTAGGCACGTTTTTCGGTTCGAGCGAAAAATAATGGGTTAAGGGTGCGGTCTTGATCCGGGGCTCGTAAAATATGTAGCATCTTTTAACAGTTTATTTTCATGCTGAAATACTGCTTCCTTCGAAAACATCTTTATAGTGTTACCGAGCGCTGCATTATTGAAGGGGTGAGGGTGCTATCGGATGAAAAATGCACGATCGACAATGTAAGTGCATTCTCTGGTCCATTACAAGTGATGCAGTGGGCGGTAGAGTGCTTCCGAGGGCGAGGGTTTTCCATTCGTTTTCTATTGGTATCCTTCATTTTTTTATTTATTCACGAAGAAATGCATTCATTTCCTTTGCGAATGGTTGCACACTTGATTTAAAAATGTGAAGATGTTTGTATGAAATGGATATAAAACGACAATAAGAGCCATTTCTAATCTAAGGGTATTCCAATAGATCTGCATTGAATAATAGACTATATTAAACGTTTTAATTTTTCGAAAAGTAACTCAGCAGATTATAGTCATTAACCAAGAGTTTAATTTATTGGTACAAACCAAATTAGTAAGTCTTGAGCAGGGATAGATCGCTCTTTTAGGCGTTACTTTTTAATATAAAATTCTAGCGTTAAATCCAATTGAATGTTCAGTTCACCTATTTTAAAATAGATAGTTTAGTACACTATTAATATTTACGCTCTTGAGTGCACCTTCAGTGAAATTTAAAAAAAATATGATTGAGAAATATTTCAGGAAGAGGAAGGATACACATTATTCACCCTTTGTTGAACATGAACTACTTTCGCGGATTTCATTTCATTCTAATAACTTCTTGTAATCGATAATGAACGATTGTAACGGGCACGGTGGCCTAAGAGCGACCATTTATGCTTACTGAGCAGAGGATCGTGGGTAAGAACCCAAGCACCTTACACTATAGAGCGTAATGAAATTCGGTTAAAAGGACGGGTACGTAAAAGAAGTAGTAAATGAGTTTTAGGAAAGACGTGTTGATTGGAAATCCAAATCAAATTCTTCTCAAGAGTTGTTGTCGTCGGTGAAGTCGTCGCCGGGATCGAAGCATAGTAACAACAAATTGAACGGAAGCTTGATCGTAATTGTTTTGTGATATAAGCAGCTCAGTTGCCTAGTGGCGACAGATTTTGCTTACTGAATAGAATACTGTGGGTTCAATCCCACACTCTTTCGCGCTGTGGAATCGTTAGGACATGGATTTAGCATATCGTTTACCAAAACGAATCCTGCTGCAATCTAAACCCTTTTATCCAACATCCCAGTGATATCTCGTGGAAGTGCAGAAGTGTTCTCGGCTTCCAGTAAAGCTTGTATTACCCATTTTACACATTGAGGATTAATGCTAATTCCAAGCAACGTCTATTGGTTCTCGGTATAATTACAACTGATCTGGCAATAATGGAGTTGCATCCTCGGGCGGTCAATCATGCTCATGCTCTCGAGTGCATGAGTGTGTGAAAACACAGAGTGTGGCTCTACGGTGCGGAAATTTTGAATGTTGATAGGTAGATTAATACCATTCACTATCTATTTTAAAATGGGTTAGCTGGAAATTCAACTTGTTTTGACGTAGGACTATGTCTGTGATTTCTAAACCGAAAATGGAACATGTAACGAAGTTATGAAAGATTTTGAACGTTAATAACTCAGCTGCCCCTGGACCAATTTCAATAATTTTATCACCAATCGATCAGAAATATTTTCGACTGTTTCAATAAGAAACTATTGAAAAAGTGGTCAATGTCAAGCATTGTCCAAAAGCGTCGAAATAACTAACAAAACCACCAATTACGTACATCCATATGTTGCTTCCCCAACACAGTCATCAGACAATCGTTTCTAGACGAAACATTTCGATGTAGCATTGCTGCTTCCCCAACACTGCCATCAGAGAGTCGTTAGTAGACGAAACAAGTCGCAGTGGCATGAGCCTCCGATCTTGGAAGCAGGGGTGCAAGTGATGTTGATCGACTTTCTGTTTCGTAAATAACTCGACAGCAAACACATTCATTGATACGTTTGTTGTTCTGGATGATAGAAGAGAGCATAGCAGAAATAGTGCGTAATAGGTTAGTGAAGCCATGGTCATCAAAAGAGGAAATCGATGAAGAGGATTGACTTTCACCCCTCTGCTTCTAAGTCCCTTAATTCAGTCGTCGTCATAGCAATGAAAACTAGCATCGCACTGCTTTTGGTTCTTGGGTTACACTTGCTTGTTGCAATTCTGCTGTTCGACATTTTCGAAGGACCACAAAAAAACATGAAATTACACTAGGGATGCCTAAAAGTTCAATTCTAGATAGAGCTGGAATTAGGGCGTAACAACTTTTGTAAACAATGATTTCTTTTGATGATTTCTAGATAGTTAAGGCTTGCCAATGCAAATCAACAACACCATCGGGTAGGAGAAGACTTCCCCTACCCAACGGCTATGTGGGCGTGCCTTGAGTTCCTAGAAATCATCAATAGAAGTCATTGTTTACAAAGGCTGTTACGCCCTAATTGCAGCTCTATCTAGAATTATTCGATTAGCGATTAATCGCAAATATTTTTCCGGCCCATCGATAATTTTTTTTTAAATATTTATCAAATTTTCAATTATTCGAGTGCGTAACGGACATCCCTTCGTTTGATTTAGCGCCAGAGAAAATAAATAAAAGTACTAATTTATCTGAACAGGCATAGAAATATTAACCATGATGTGAAACAGGATCATAAATCTTTCTGCTTAAGGCCAACTTGTTGAGAGAAGGAGTTCAACGAGAAAAAACTAAAAATGGAGGAGCTTTAGCTGGGTGGACACTGATGTTTTGCGGCCATCCAACCTGTCGCAAACACCAGTTCAACCCCTGTCCAGCAGTAGACAGGCCGAGACTCTTGCGAGAGTCCAATCATTGAACCGAAGAATATGGGATTGTCCGGTCCGATTTACTGATCCAGCTGCCTACACACAGATAAAAATTCTGGATTTTAATTGTGATGTAAACATTCATTCACGTAGACTTGTATTTCATTTCACGCAACTGAGCAACTTGCAAACAATGTTGTTCACAAAGATGAGCTTTTGTATACAATATTTGCTACATTGCATGAAATGTGTCAGAACTTTACATGATATATAATGTAAACGTATATGATATGTGACGCTCCATTTATGTGCATCATATTGAACAGAAATTTACACTACTTTTTCGAACTGTGCACGTCAGTATCATCTTCCAAAGGCTTTAAGCCTGTACTACCATCGGCTCTTTTCAGGGCCACCAAGATTTTCTAAAAGAGTTGAATTTCTGAACTAAAATTCCTATCAAAAGGTTCTTTTCAGGGCAATCATAGTCATACTAAAGAGTATAAACAGAGAGAACCCCGCTCAAATTCCGATTCCTACACAAAATACTAGCTCCTGCTGCAGTTAACAAATATAATTTATTATATATGACCACGTAGTCCTACGTTACCATTGCGTACAACCCCATAGGGCTGTCCTTTGTAATTTTTAAGTTAGCATTCTATAATAAAAACTAATGAAAAACCCCGAAAAGAGCGATCCATCACTAGTCTTGAGACAACCATGTTACTGAATATGTATATGCGGATACTTATTACAGATTCTGTGTATATTTTATTCATAGCTGAAATTGAATCTTACTTTTCCCGAGTTGGTTGGAAATACTATCTAACATGAAGCTTTAGTGAGATAATTTATTAGCTAGATAATGGTCTGAAGAGGGTAGGTAGATAGTTCAGCTAGAGTATGGCAGTATAAAAATTGACAGTACTAGTCAAACGCACACTTCTTTACCTAAACCATACAATGTGTGAGAAGATTTGAAGTATTTCTTCAAATCTACAGGCAAAAAAGTGCGCGTTTGACTTGCTCATATACTGTCTGCGGCTGTGGAATAGTTCTAGCGACGTTTCATCACTACCTACATACTTTGAATGTTACTTTTTCCGTTTAAGTTTAGAAGTGGAATTTTCCTCATGAAATCAACCTGAACAATGCACAAGGTCCAAAGTAACATTGATCGATTCGTTGGCTCCACCGCCAAAAAACATGGCAAATTTTCGAAACACAGTTCGATGAAAGATGCTGTTACCTACCATCAAATACGGTAAACAAGACTGCAACCTTTTTGTAGCCGATTTATCAACCAAAGAGAAAGTCGATGAAGAGAATCGAGCAATGTTACATTGATCCTTTTTTTGCGTTGTTCCATTTGATAGGTTTATCCTACCAGCCGTCACAGACTTCTACCTTTCCACTAAGGAAATTGAACAGTAACGATAATTCTTTCTGAGATTCTATGCCTGATGTACTTTTGTCTTATTCTGCATACTAAATTGGACACTTGGACCACGCTTTTCATAAACATTATGATTTCTTAATTCTTCATGTTCATTACCTTCACCAGAAACAGGTAGCGAAGCATTTTGGAAGTTCTTGAAACCCTCGATTTGGCCGTTCCTGTATCAAATCTAGCTAAAACCTTTCGAATTCTTCTTGTCGTCTTTTCGTTATCGACATTAATGAAAGGGTCTTCTAAACTGACGTCAATCTCTGCTATTTCCCTGTTGGTGAAATCGATATCATCTCGGAACTACGAGACGAAGAAGCATTCTTCCAGTCTATTAGAGTCAAAACGAGTAATGTTTTCCAGACATTAAAAAAAAACTCGTTAAAAATAGAACTGGGTGTATTCTTACATCCCAAAGCCCTTCTCGAAAAAAAGAAAAACTAATATGCTCAAGGGAGCCGAGTGACATTGAATAATTTTACAATATAGACCAAAGAAAAGGGACGTTATGAGTTTTTCTTATGCTTCCTGGAAGGTGACTTGCTTTCTACTTCTGCTTCCTCCCGTACCCACAATTTCGTTAATTCTTCTATCCGCCTTTCCTGCTCTTCAGGAAGCTACTGTTCTTCAAAAGGAAGCCTCTCCACTGCACAATGGTCCTTTGGCCGTATTTAGGGAGACAAAAATGTTTGCGCTAAAACTGTTATTTTTAGGCAAATGGTGTCTTCGGGAAAGTTTTTAATTATGTTTGGGCCTATTTTGTTCATGTAATTGAAATCAGGGTGGTCCTGGATGGGAATTTAGCAGGAAAGCAGTCGGTGAGTTATTCGGAATAACTGTCACTTTTAAAAATGGTCATAACGATTGAACGCTTGAATGATTTTTTGATATCAGTTTATTCCAGATATACTACATGTATAACCTTAAACATAGAACACTTTAATTCAAATCTCTCTCCCTTTTCCTTTAATTACCAGCCACATTTGTCACGAAAATGAACCACAACTGGCACATCACAGTTGTAGCTGAGTAAATTTCAAGCAACTGTGTTGAAAAAATATGCTATCTCTCTCTTAACGTTCTCCTTTTAGAGTATTTTTTTTTCAGAATTGAATTAGGGTGTAACTAAATAGTTTATTTTTTTTAACTCTCGATATTTTTTTCAAATTCCTCGTGAAAGTCATCTTACAGTAAGTTTTAAAACTTGTGAAAATTCCCAATTACATGTGATTAATTAATTTCCAAAAAGGCGTATTTTTCACACTAAGACATCTTTTCAAAACTACTATAAGCTCTAAATAGAGCTGGAATTAGGGTGTAACAGTTTTTGTGACATATGAATTCTCTCGTTGATTTCTAGCAACTCAAGGCACGCATACTCAAACCAACATATCCATGGGGTAGGGGAAGTCTTCCCCTATTCGATGGTAATGTTGATTTGCCAATGAGAGTCATGTCTTTCGAGAAATCATCGAGAGAAGTCATTGTTTGCAAAAGCTGTTACGCCCTAATTCCAGCTCTATCTAGAGTTTAAAGACATAAATATTTTATCTTCCGAAAATAAATTGTTCTACAACTTTATAGAACCGGCTCCGTAAAGCTAACGCGATTGATCCTTCCAAATAATTGAAATAGATTTGAAAAACTTTGTAGAACATTGCGCCGGTCTTTCTCAAACAACTAAGAAGTTTATATTTTGAACTCAGTATCCATAGGGACCACCCTAATTTAACTAACATAAAAAAAAATAATTTAAAAATTAGGGGAAATGGATGCAATGTCGGCCTAAATGCCCCTAATTTGGGCGCATACATAAATTCATCAATCGACTAAATTTTCAATAGCGACCAAAAATATTCATTAGTATCGTCCTAATGACGCATTCATCTAGATAATATTGAGCAGATTTCTAACGATGGGCCCAATCTTAGATCCATAGGCCAACATTAGAGCCATTTCACCTATATAAAACATTTCCGAAGACACAATTTACCTACAACGTTAAAGTTTAAGCGCACTCATGTTTTTCCTCCTAAATACGGCTTTGAGCACTGTTCTTCTCGGCCGTAGTACCACACCCAAAAACGTACTGGTACCCTATGTCCTTCGTCCTTTTGTTGCATTTCTACATCCTGTGTTTATCCTTCCTTCAGCAGTTTCTTTTCTTGCTCCGGGCCCTCCACTTAGGGCAGAAATTCACTCGGTGCCCCTCCTTCTTGCATAAAAAACATTTGTTTTTAATACCATCGGAGAATATGTCCCCCTTTCGATTGAGCAAATTGAAGCGAAGGGACTTTCGTTTTCCACGTCCATATACACACCGCGTACACAGGTGTGCATGTCGAGACCCAGCTCTTCAGGGTATTTTCTCATGTTTAACTTTTCCGTATTTATACACCACCAATGCTAGATCACGCTGTGGGACTTCATGTGTTAGATCGTTCAATAGCAGCGAACATACGAGTCTTCACTGTCTTCCTATTGATGTTATTTACCCGTGACATCCCGGAAAGATTGCCAAAAATCAATTACAAATTCCCGAAAAACCGCTTCTCTGTAAACATGAAACAAAACAAGGCATGCCAAATGTGAATGTTTACTGAAAAAAAGGCTACGAGGCAATGGGTATGATTTTATTTTCGGGGGGAGGTCAGAAAAAAAAACTTTAGAAGAATTGGGAAGTTAGAAGAAGTTGTGAACAATTTCAGGGAAAGTCTGCAGAAACTTTCTGAGATTGCCAAAAAACTTTCTGTGCGAAGTAGGAAAAAAAGGTCCTAGAAACTGTGGAAGAATCTTCCAACAAAAGTTGAAAAAAACTTCTTTGGTAGTTGGAAGTCATTTTCAGGAGAGGTCAGCAGAACCTCGGAAACCAAATTCCAGTATAGTTGGAAAAATTGGGGGAATGGATGTAATGTCGGCCTAAATGCCCCTAATTTGGGCCATTCATAAATTCAGCAATCGACTAAATTTTCAATACCAACCAAAAATATCCATTAGTACCGTCCCAATGGTGCGTTCATCTAGATAAAATTGATAAATAGCAGACTTTTAGCGATGGGCCCAATCTTAGATCCATAGGCCAACATTGGAGCCATTTCCGCTATGCAGATAATTCTGCGAGAACTAGATAAACTTTCAGAAGAACTCATTTCTGATTGTCCCTAAAACTCCATACGAATTCTCTTCACAATAAGCTATTAATTCATTTAAATACGCTTCAAATTATGTCAAGAGTTTCTTTCAAATGCTTCTTCAAATTCCAGTGGATTTTTTATCATAATTCATAGCAGATTTTGAATGATTTTTGACATCATTTTGATGAATTAGCCTTCTTATTTTCAGTACTCATTCTTATAATTCAAAAAAAGGAAATCTGAGTTTGATGAAAAGTGATCATTCATCCAAAATTTCGACCTAATGACTCATTCGGCCTAACGGTGTTCGGACTAATGGCCACTCACGAAATTTGGCCCTGTGACCGCTCAATAGCGAAAAGATGAAAAGAATGTGCAACCTTGGATTATGAATACTCTCAAAATGCATGAAGTTGGAGATCTTTGTTGACGGTTTTGAAGTAATGAGATGGGCAGCTGCCGTACACTCGATGCAGGTGCGGCAAAATGCAACATTACAGTTTTATAAAGTCAGGGTATCGACTGGAATTGATTTACAAAAATGATTGTTTGATATTTTCACCATTCAGACTCAGTGCTGCAAAATCTCGACCGTACACGGTGATATTGACGATTCTGCTTTGGTCACTCATTTGAGCTAACAGTCATAGTCAAGACAAACCATGTCAATTGTCAATGACAATGCTGTCAGTGACGAACATGTGCAACTTTGTTTATTAGCTAAATTTGTAACGAAATTAAATGACTTGAGCAAAACAATTACATGGATCCATTTTAGTGAACAAGTATCTACGTCCTGAACTACTTGGATAACAATAATGTGAAACAGAATGTACTAAATTACACTTTTTGTTACCAGAATGAATGAATGAGATTTTGACGAAGGTTTTTTTGAGGATCAAGTCTGTTAGTGACTATGTGACGAACAATTTTGTCAATATCGCGCGAATGTCTGTCAATGAAAATGACAAATCTCAGCACTGTTCAGACTCAATGAATTTGTTAAGTGAGTTTTATCAAGGTTTTAAAGTTTTCTGCAAGTCTAAATCTGCAAGACTATGATAAATAGATTTTTTTTACTAGGGATTCCCTGTTGCTGATTTGTATTGCAACCCAAACCTGTAGATCCAGCACAGGACCACAGTGTGGCTGATTATGTGTAAGTAGCGAAGCGCAGAGCTTGGTTTAAAAACTCCTGGGATCTCTTGAACAGGCATCTGAAGTAACAATTTTGGTTTTATGAGGGTTCTGTAGACCATGACTTAAATTTGTAGAATCCTATAAAACCTCTATAATGCTTGCAATGTTACTTGGGGTTGCTCCATGATGGACACCCAATTCTTTGTTTTAAGGTGAATCGCTGTGACTTCCTTATTCTCAGCACCACTTTAAGTGCACAAATATCAGCTTCTACGACACGTGCAACATTCAAATAGTTACTCCATGTTTGCTGCACTGCAGTATACATGAAGTAGCAATTTCAGGTGAAATAGAGCACCGACTTCCGAGATTTGTGTAATTGAAAATTCGAAGTGGAAGTGCATTTGTGGACTTTACAAGAAATCACCTTAACTAACGCTAAACCCATTTCAGCCAAACAAAATCAACGAAACATCCCTCATATTCAACGTCACCCTCGGGCTCAGTTTTGCTCTAAAACAGTGACCCAGAGAACCAGTTTTGCAATTCTTTTGATAAGAAAAATATGAAACACCGTTCACCGTCTATTTTTTTTTTTTTTTTTTTTTAACTCTTTATTTGTTCCAAATTCAAAATAAATTACATTTCATTTTAACCTAGGTGCTCCAGTTACTGCAGTAACGTACCAGCCTTAATTGTTATGATATATATCTAAGTGTTTTTACATTGTTCATGTCTTGGCAATTCAGTATTTTAAACAGGTTTTTTAACCTGCATGTCAGTATAACAATTGATATCTTAAAACTAAAAACTAAAACTAAATCTTATCTAAGTATAAAGGGAATTAATCGTTGCAATTGAGGATTGCAACGATTTTTGCCTGAAATTATTCATTATTTTGTTGGACATTTGTGCTAAAGTCTCAACATTCGAAATTCTATGTACTTCGGTTGTACTGTACCAGGGAGGCAACTTCAAAATCATTTTCAGAATTTTGTTCTGAATCCTTTGAAGTGCTTTTTTCCTGGTAGTGCAACAACAAGACCATATTGGTACAGCGTAAAGCATGGCCGGTCTAAAAACTTGTTTAAATATTAGAAGTTTATTCGTCAGGCAAAGTTTGGATTTCCTGTTAATAAGAGGATACAAACATTTTATATATTTGTTACATTTGGCTTGAATGCCCTCAATGTGATCTTTAAAAGTTAATTTTTGGTCAAGTATTAATCCAAGATATTTCACTTGGTTTGACCAGGAAATTGGAACTCCGTTCATAGTGACTATGTGACTACTACTAGGTTTCAAAAACGAAGCTCTAGGCTTATGTGGAAATATTATAAGTTGAGTTTTGGAAGCGTTGGGAGAAATCTTCCATTTTTGTAAATAAGAAGAGAAAATATCTAAACTTTTCTGAAGTCTGCTGCAAATAACACGAAGACTTCTTCCTTTAGCGGAAATGCCTGTGTCATCAGCGAACAAAGATTTGTGGCAACCCTGAGGCAAATCAGGGAGGTCCGAAGTGAAAATGTTATACAATATAGGCCCAAGAATGCTACCCTGAGGAACTCCTGCCCTAACAGGTAGTCGATTAGATTTGGAATTTTGATAATTTACTTGAAGAGTTCTGTCAGTTAAATAATTTTGAACTAATTTCATAATATAAAGTGGAAAATTAAACTTTTTCAATTTAGCAATCAAACCTTCATGCCAAACACTGTCGAATGCTTTTTCTATGTCTAGAAGAGCAACTCCAGTTGAGTGGCCTTCAGATTTGTTTGAACGAATTAAATTGTTAACTCTTAAGAGTTGATGAGTAGTTGAATGCCCATGGCGAAATCCAAACTGCTCATCTGCAAAAATTGAGTTCGTATTGATGTGAAGCATCATTCTATTCAAAATTATCTTTTCAAAAAGTTTACTTATTGAAGAAAGCAAACTTATTGGACGGTAGCTAGAAGCTTCAGCTGGATTTTTATCCGGCTTCAAAATTGGAACAACTTTTGCATTTTTCCATTTATCAGGAAAGTATGCCAAATGGAAACATCTGTTAAATAATTTTACCAAGAAAGACAAGGTACTCTCTGGGAGTTTTTTGATGAGGATATAGAAAATTCCATCATCACCTGGAGCTTTCATATTTTGAAAATTTTTAGTTATAGACCTTACTTCGTCCAAATCAGTCCCCCAGGAATCATCAAAAATATTTTCCCGAGAGAAAATATTCAGAAAATCCCGAGCAACCTGATTCTCAATAGGACTAGTAAGACCCAAACTGAAATTATGGGAACTCTCGAATTGCTTAGCAAGTTTCTGAGCTTTTTCCAAATTTGTGATCAAAATTTTACCACCTTCTTTAAGCGCTGGAATAGGCTTTTGAGGTTTTTTCAAAATTTTTGTGAGTTTCCAAAAGGGTTTGGAACTCGGGTCTAATTTAGAAATATTATTTTCAAAAGTTTTGTTCCTCAGGGCAGAGAATCGCTTTTTAATTTGTTTTTGCAAATCCCGCCAGATAACTTTCATGGCAGGATCGCGTGTTCTTTGATATTGTCTCCTACGGACATTTTTAAGACGGATCAAGAGCTGAAGATCATCGTCTATTATAATTGAATCGAATTTAACCTCGCATTTTGGTACTGAGGCAGCTCTTGCTTCAACTATAGAAGTAGTCAGAGATTCAAGAGCATAATTAATTTCATCTTTGGTTTGCAAAGGAATGTTTGGATCGAAGTTATATTCCATAAATGTTCGATACTGCTCCCAATCAGCTCTATGGTAATTGAAAGTAGAGCTGTTGGGATTACAAATTATTTCTTGGGATATTTCAAAAGTTACTGGAAGGTGATCAGAACCGAAGTCAGCATGGGTAACCAATTGGCTACAAAGTTGACATGAATCAGTTAAGACCAAATCAATAGTGGAGGGATTTCTTGCAGAAGAAAAGCATGTTGGGCTGTTTGGATATTGAATAGTGTAATAACCTGCAGAACAATCATCAAACAGAATATTACCATTGGAATTGCTTTGAGCATTATTCCATGAGCGGTGTTTTGCATTAAAATCACCAATAATGAAGAATTTAGACCTATGACGGGTAAGTTTCTGGAGGTCACCCTTGAGAAAATTCTTTTGCTGGCCTACGCATTGGAATGGCAAATAGGCAGCTATAAACGTAAGTTGTCCAAATTTTGTTTCAACAGAAACCCCCAAAGTTTCAAAAACTTTGGTTTCAAATGAAGAAAGAATTTTATGTTTGATTCGTCTATGAATAATGATGGCAACGCCACCACAGGGTCCATCAAGACGATCATTTCTATAAATCAAGTAATTTGCATCCTTCTTAACCTTATGGGCAGGTTTAAGGAACGTTTCAGTTATAACGGCAATATGCACGTTATGAACTCTTAAAAAGTTAAATAGCTCGTCTTCATTATCTTTAAGAGATCGAGCATTCCAATTTACAATATTTAATGCTTTAAAATCCATTACTGAATTTTAAAGTCATGACAATATTATTTGCAAATTTTACTCCAGTTTGAATAGCATCAAACATGGAGTTAGATTTAAGCATATCAGAAATCATGTCAATTAATGAATTCTGTAAAAATTCCATTTTGGGGGCAGTAATGCTTCCTAAGTCAAAATTGTCAAAATTTCCATTAGAACGTTGGTTAGTATTTTGATTTCTACCCGCTGCAATAGCAGCATAGGTAGCTCCATTAACTCGCTGAACATTGTTAGCAGCGAGGGGAGTAGGTACAGATGAAACATTTGAAGCAGGGGAGATATTTGTACCTACGGGTACGAATGTAGAATTTGTTCCTCGCTGACCGTTGTTAACAGCAGAGGAATTTGTACCTGGTCGGAAACGTGGAGCGTTTCCTACCTGACGGTTAGAACGAGATTGTAGGATCGCTTTGCGAGTCTTACATTCCCAAAAATTGGATTTGTGGTTTTCACCACAATTTGAACATTTAAATTTCTTAGGATCTTCCTTCACAGGACAGTCGTCCTTTGCGTGAGAGGAATCACCACAATTCATGCATTTAGCTGGCATGTAGCAATTTTTAGTTCCGTGACCCCATCCCTGGCACTTACGGCACTGGGTGAGGTTTTGGAAATTTCCTCCAGTCTTCCTGAAGTGTTCCCACTTCACTCGGACATGGAGCATAAGGCTAGCTTTTTCTAAGGCCTTAAGGTTGTTTAGTTCACTAGACTTGAAGTGAACTAAATAAAAATCATTAGAAATCCCGTTGCGCGAATCGCCAGGACGGGATTTCATTTTCATTTTGATTACTTGGAGTGGCACAACTCCAAGTAATTTTGCCAGTTCATCTTTGATCTGATCCAGGGATTCACCACTGGGCAGTCCTTTCATGACAACCTTGAACACACGTTCAGTTTTGGTGTCGTAAGTAAAAAATTTGTGCTTCTTCTCAGTAAGATACTTGAGAAGACATTTAAATCCGTCCAAGGTTTCAGCCAATACACGGCATTCACCCCGACGTCCAATTTGTAGTGAAAACTTAACTTTCACGAAATTCAAAAGTTCCATGCGAAGAGCATGGAAATCGGTAGTGGTTATCACAATAGGGGGAATCTTTTCCTTCTTGGCATTAAGCCGGGAAAGTTTACTAGAATTTTTCTTGGATGATGGATCATTCTCATCATCCGTGAGCAAATCAAATTGATTACTCAAATTAATTTCATCAGAAGGGGGGTCAAGAGTTTGCCCCTTTCTTTTGCGTTTAGGCGCCATGGCGGCAGTAAATTTTTATCCAAATCGACTTCCAAGCAGATTACTATAAGAATCTGAAGGATCGAAGAGGAATTTTCCAAATCGATATCCAAGAAGGATTACCTCGGGTAGGGTCCAAACAAGGATCGAAGAGGAATAAGAGTTGAACAAGGTAGAAAATTTTTACAGGTTGAGCACTGAAAAGTGCTGTTTAAATTTGTTGTAGCTTTAGGTAGTAGTAACACTTCCTTCAGCAAAAAGCAAATAGATCCGCACGGCAAGAGAGCACGATGCGGACTGTTCACCGTCTATGTTTTCATCCACTGCACTGCTCCATATAGCTGGATTGGCTTGCCACATGCACGAGTGCTCCTATTATTTTTCACACAGTTTCGTTTTATATTGTTCCTTTTTCTCATCGCCATCGACCGCCACTTAGTGGTCTCACGCAAAGGTGTAGGTATCTTCTATACACTGTGCTCTAGAGCGTTTTCCACGAAAATGCAATTCCCCAGTCGGTTGGTGATCGTGGTGTAACATAAGAACAGAGTGTGGAAGAGCTTCCAGCCCGGCACCGCCACCGGATGTAACGAAGTGGGTGGGGAGGTTATTCTGCGAAACAGAGAAAAATGCAACCGGGGAAAAAAGATAAATGATTCAAGATGTGGCGCGGTACGGCAGCACGGAAAGGCAGGATGTGCAGTTGGCTAACCTTGAGGGATCTAGGTAGGTAGGTAGGTGGGTAGGGTACCTGCAGCATTGCATGATGGAATGGCTTCAGGAGGATACTCACCGGTGAGCATGGCGACCATGATTTCCGTTCGTGTGCTCGCAACAACAATGACAACTCACACACACACACGCACACACGCGCGCCCAGGGAGGGAAAGGTAGTAAAGAAATGGATTTATTCAAGTTGAAACTAGTTCAACCAGTGCACTCGGATAGCGGTTGGTGCATGTGAGCTAGACTGGTTCAGGGACGAGTTTTAACCAACTGAAGGAGAAATCAGAGAACACAAAGTACACTAATTAGTATAAGACTCTGATGAAGTCTACATATTGTAAACGACATACGTTTTAGTTAGCGCGGGCTTAAATATGTAATGGCCTGTCTTGAAAATGGATTTATATGTTGATGAATAAGCGCTTAACAACGTCTATGGTTTTCGGCGACCCCTAAACCTTCATCAATCCTAACTCATACTTTGGGGTTAGAAAGCTTGGAAGAAAAAAATGTTTCCGATTACCTCAAGTCAAGAGGTCATGGAGTAAAATTGTTGAAAATCAATAAAATTTTGAATTAGAAATGTAAATATGGCCTGAAATCATCAAAATGACATCGCTAAAATAGTCCATACATCGCAAAAGTGAGAAGTGTTTAGTGGTTTGGAAACGCCATTTTGTTAAAGGCTGTTCTAGAAAATTCATTAAATATAGGTTTGACAACTCAAAAAAAAAACTCTCCAATAAGGATTTCGTTAAGGAGCTGTTCACAATCCACGTAGATAAAAATGTTACCCCTTAGAGTCTACGTAGACTTTAATGTCGGCCTAAATGCCCCTAATTTAGGCCCATGCATAAATTCGGCAATCGACTAAATTTTCAACAGCGACCAAAAATATCCATTATTACCGTCCCAATGACGCGTTCATCTAGATAAAATTGATAAACCGCATATTTTTAGCGATGGGCCCAATCTTAGATCCATAGGCCAACATTAGAGAAATTTCCCCTATATTGTATACTAGCTGAGTGTACCCGGCCTTGCTCGGGATTCAATATTAGTTTGAGTTTATGCGCCAATTAAAAAAAAAAAAACATGCTAAATTGTATGTAGCCCACCCTCTTCTTATCTAAGGGGCCACCCCCTATTACCTCCACATGCCAAATTTGGTTCCATTTGCTTGATTAGTTCTCGAGTTATGCAGAAATTTCTGTTTCATTTGTATGGGAGCCCCCCTTTACACAGGGGGAGGGGTCTCGAACCATCATAAGAACCTTTTCCTGCCCCAAAAACCCCTGCATACAAATTTTCACGCCGATCGGTTCAGTAGTTTCCGAGTCAGACAGACAGACAGACAGACAGAAAGACAGACAGACAGACAGACAGACAGACAGACAGAATTAAGTTGACTTAATGAAGATTAGAGAATTTCATCACAGTTCCAAATTTCAGGAACTTTACAAAAACTTCGAGAAAACTTTAAGAAATTTTCGGGAAAGTTCTGATAAAATCAAGTCAGTTCCATGAATACCCGAAAAATGGTATCAAATTTAGGGAAATTTCTAAAACTTCTTTAAAATGGTGAACATTTATAAAAAAAATGGCATGAACTTTACAGATGTTCCAAGGAAAAAGTGTAGACAACTTCAAGAAAATTCGGAGTAACATCAAGTACCATCAATTAAAAATGCGGGAGCTGTGTTGAAGTTGTGATAATTTAAAGAAATTTTTTTAAACTATATGTTAGTTCCATTAACATGGCTCTTTTTTATTTTATTAAAATTTTAGGAGCCTTCAAAAAGTTCTGAGAATTTCATGTAAATTCCAAGAATTTCAAGGACGATCAGAAAACTTCAAGGTAGTTCTGAAAACTTAATGAACGCCATAATAAACAAATACCATAAACGAACTGTATTCCGGATGGGTAAACTATCCCACAAATTGTTTGGATAATACCCCGAATTCGCCGTTAAGCTCTATTTTATGGTTATTTTTATTGGGGCGTCCGGAACTAAGGGGAAGTTTCAAGATCAGATTTAAAGAAGCAATCCAATAAATTCAGGAAAATTGCAGGAAGTTTAAAGAGGTTTCTAAAACTTCAATTAAATATTTCAAGGGAAGTAACGTAAACTGTGGGGGAGTTCTGAGAACTTTAAAGTAGTCCCATGAATATCAGGAAAAAATCAGGAATGTCAGTAAATTTATGAGAGCTTCTGATAAATTTGGAGAGTTATATGACAAGAATATAGCGAGAAATATCAAGAAGTTTAAAAAGTTATAGATATTGTAGAGCATCAGAGAAGTTAAAAAACTAGAGAAAAATGCTGGAAACTTTACAGAAGCTCCGATAATTTCAAGGAAGTGTAGAAAACGTCGGGAAGTTAAGAGATCTTCATAGCAGATTCATTTATGTCAGGGCTATTCCAAGTACATTATCAGAAGAATATCGAGAACTTTAAGGAAGGTCCAAGAACTTCCGGAATGATTAGAGAACACCAGAAACATTTTTAAGGATCTTCAAAGCAGATCCGAAGAATGAAAGCAAATACCGAGGACTTCGAGGAAGATTCATGAACATACTGTGGGATAATAAGGTAAGATCTGAGAACTTCTATAAAACTTAGGCCACTTCAGTGAAGCTTTGAGGGCTTCAAGCATGCTTGGCATGCACAGTTGTACACACCAACTGCTAATTTGTTAATAACTTTTCACTCAATCGTTGGAATTTGTTTTTCTTTAAAGTAATTGATAGATTAGGATCATGGTTTATAGATATGCAAAGAGTAGGTAAATCTTAATATTTGAACCAATACCAATGATTTTTTTTACACTTAAAGTTCGAGATGGGCAGCGAGCATTTCTCACTTCATTTTTAGAACGCAAAAACAAAATCAAATAGTTTATTATTAGCATTAAAATCAACTTTTTGTTACGTATCTATAACAAGCTTAAACTCTATTCTATCTACTGCTTCAAAAAGAACTCTGTTTCGTCAACTCTGTGCAAAGTTATTAGCAAATGAGCAGTTCGTGACCAAAACTGTATATGCCAAGCATGGCTTCAAGGCGGTGCAATCAAATTCAAGACAGTCAATGAAGTCATGAACATTTAAGAGAAGTTCACAGAACTAGAGAAAAACTGTGAATACTTTATAGAAATTCCAAGAAGCTCAGACAACCTAGGACCAGATCTCTTCGGACATGTTCCAAAAACTTCAGGACAGCATTTAGGGGAAGTTTTAAGACTTGTAAGGGTTAGTTTTGATTAATTATTGACAGCTCCATAGATTCCACGAACATTTCGAGAAACCTTGAGAGTTCTGGGAATTTTCGGATACTCCAGACTACTGCTGAGAAATTTAGAAAACTTCGTACATATTTTGGGAACTTTACGGAAGTCGAGAAATGTTCAGGGAAAATCTTCAGGTGAAGAAATTATGAGAATTATGCGAACTTCCAAGTAGCTTCGAAAACATCAGAGATGGTCAATGAAACTCAGTTCAGTTTAATTAACTTTATTAGAAACTCAGGGAATTTTCGAAAACTGCAGTTCTGAGATCCTCAGAGAAATCCAGAGAACTTCAAAGAAATTTTGAGATGTTTAGGCAATTCCAGAATTTTCAGGTATGATCAAAGAACTTCAGAGCAGTTCCATTATTTACAAAGAATTTCCGATTTCAGGAATATTGCGAACTCTAGTTTTGTATGCAGTACTCTTAATTACAATTTAATGCTATTTTCAACACACAGATCATGAAAGAAGCTATTTTCTAGCTTCTAATACGACAAATACGACAAGGAACGGTTCTGTGCTCAAGTTATTAACGAAAGAGAAAGTCGGTGAAGAGAATCAACCAATGTTACTAAGGAGCAATTCTCTACGAATGCGCAAATCGGTTTATTTTTGTATTATTTGATTTGGTTGAAAATTTACAGAAACGTTCCTTATTACCGACAATGCCATTTTGCATCCTCATATCGCCATTTTGAATCCAGCCTTATTTTTCAAAAGGACATATAGAAAAATATCAAGCTTATCTTCAGAATAATTTTACCCGAAAACTGTATGCCCGATCGGTTTGGTGTCTTGGGCAATATTGCAGATAATAAATGAGACTATTTGAAAAAAATATACAAAAAATTGCCAACTTTTTTTTTTTAATTGAAATAAAATCTTAAAAACAATTTTTCTAAAAAAAAAAGATTTTTTATAATTTTTAATTTGTTGATATGTAAAAGTAAAAAGTAATTGGACCAAGTTTTGGATATTTTTCCAAAAACTTGAGTTTTTTTTATAAAATCCTTATTTTTTGTCCATTATTTCTCCATCTTAACCTATAGTGCAATAGATGGCATTTTTTGTCCCCTAAAACATATATACAAATTAAAAAAAAAATGCAAAAAAACCTTTTTTGAGAAAAATTGTTTTTATGATTTTATTTGAAATTAAAAAAAAAAAGTTGGGTGATTTTTTTAGAGTGCACTTTTTTTCAAATAGTCTTATCCATTGTCTGCAATATTGCCGAATACACCAAACCGATCCGGCAAACAGTTTTCGTGTAAAAATTTTCTGAAGATAAGCTTGATTTTTTTTCTATATGCCCCTTTAAAAAATAAGGCCGGATTAAAAATGGTAATATGAAGATGCAAAATGACATTGTCCTTCATAAGGAACGTTTCTGCAAAATTTCAACCTAATCAAAAAATACAAAAATACAAAGATTTGCGAATTCGTAGGGAATTGCTCTTAGGACCTAAAGCATTGTTCAGCTTTATTTAGGCTCAACTTTGATTATTTCAAAATAATTTTCATCTGAATAGTTTAGCTCCTGGAAAGCCTCTTTAATGAAGATTTAAATAAGAGAAAGATCTGTATGATGTATGATGTATGATAACTGTCTACCACTCATTTTTGCACGGAAACTAAGTCCGATAGCAGTGGGCGCTCCTATGTTTTATTTCATCAAGCTTAATAACCTCTGATTGTCCTCAATATGTCACTGTATGAAGGGCCAAAACCTGTTTTGGTGGATCGATAGGTAAATTCACCTATACGTCTCCACGGGATGGTAGAGAATCTCCTTCTAGCCACATGATCATACAATGGGTCAAAAAAAGAGCCGTCTGACAGAAGGATACCCCAATGAGTGTGGAGAAGAGCCCGCCCTTTTTCCACGAGATGTTAACAACAGGGATTTGATAATTTCGCTCTACCCATCCAAATCGCTTCAATCAGGTGCCCTGATGGTCCCTCCCAATCCCAGCATTGTTTTGCATATATGAGCAATAGTAAAAATTAAAAATTTAAAACGATCTCAACAACTTTCGCTGTTTTCACTCTTCTGTCCAATTTCCATGCCTATTTGTGAACTCGTATCTGTATCACTGCTAGTCGCTACTAGTTTCCCGAAAGTCTCCCATGTTATATTGGGGAAATCGCTCTAATGTCGGCCTATGGATCTAAGATTGGGCCCATCGCTAAAAATCTGCTATTTATCAATTTTATCTAGATGAACGCGTCATTGGGACGGTACTAATGGATATTTTTGGTCGCTTTTGAAAATTGAGTCGATTGCTGAATTTATGTATGGGTCCAAATTAGAGGCATTTAGGCCGACATTACATCCATTTCTCCTGTACGATATTTCGACGTCCATTATCTTTGTATGATGATGATCTTGAGTTCCTAGTTGCGTCTTATAAAACCGTAACACCAATGCGGAAAATGGACAATGTCTCCGGGTATTTTCTTAACGAACATCACTCCATGCACATGCGCCATTTTGCAGCTCTGCTTTACTTTGTTGACTTCATGGTACCGGATAAGATATAGATAGGGGAAATGGATGTAATGTCGGCCTAAATGCCCCTAATTTGGGCCCATACATAAATTCAGCAATCGACTAAATTTTCAATAGCAACCAAAAATATCCATTAGTACCGTCCCAATGACGCGTTCATCTAGATAAAATACATAAATAGCAGATTTTTAGCGATGGGCCCGATCTTAGATCCATAGGCCAAAATTAGAGCCATTTCCCCTGTATACATTATTAGCAATGATGTGATATACAACAGGATGGCCGTTCAGAATGGTTCACCGGATGTGAAATGAGGGAACATTTAAATTTAACACGATTTAAAGTACTTCACATTAAAAAAAAAAGTGTTTAAGTTGATTTTATAGATGCTTTTCTTTCAATATTTGTAGGTAATATCGGATTTTGTTTAAAATATTGACCAAGTTAAGCGGATACTTGGATTTTTTTTATAAATCAGATCTATTGTGGCATTTGAAAACTACTCAACCATAGCCTTTTCAGAATAGTGTTCCGTCTTAGAAACTATTTCAGTGGTGTTATGGCTATTACATGCAATACTACGGCCATTCCGTTACCATTGTGGCGCTTTTATAATCACTTTGACGCTGTTAAGGTTGTCTTGTACCCCCGTCTCGATGAGTCTCATCGTCGCCCACTGGTCACCATAGCCAGTTGAACTCCAGACGAAACTAGAACCGCACTACCGTTCATACTGGCGACAACGCTCTGATAAGACAACAAAACCTTGCCTCCAAGCTCCTCCCCTGATCCTATCCTTCGACAATGTACCTCTCTAACCTCGGGTAAGCCGCGAGTATTCGGCCCAACTCCTACTAGACTTAGAATGAAATGAATTTTGCTACAAACAAACAACAATGAACTATCGGCTCCGTAAAGCTAACACGATTGAGCCTTCCAAATAAACGAACTAGTTGAAAAGACGCTGTTTAGGTGATGGGGGCATATTTTTTTAGCTTTGTTGCAATTCTCAAATTCATAGCTTATGACCGAACCAGCCTACCGTTCATCGATCCCTCCGCGCACAGCAGGTGTATGGAAGTTTTCTCCCTTCATCTGAGAGGGACATGCTGAGAGGGACGAGATAGATGCTACACGGGACTCAGAGAATCTCCCCAGTAGGGTTTCATCAAGGTCATGTTTACGTTTTTTTTTTCTAGCCTGGTCAATACACATTCAATAACATCGCTGATGATGATCTTCCTCTAGCAGCGAACGTGACAGCTCTAGCAGTAGTGTAGTTACTGGTTAGTAGTCCAGAGAGTGCTTTCTTCCACGTACCTACAGTAGCAGCACTTCATTGCTGCTACGCTGTTTTTGCTGCATAGCCCAAAGGGCACCGGAGCACCACTCGCAGACACGTACATACACACACAGATGGGATGAAGAAAATTGCTTTCTTCCACCACCTTGCATGGCATGAACTGAATAACTGAGCTTGCGTCGGGTGTTGACGGTTGGTAGGTCAATCATTCATTGGTACTGCTGGAGAGAAAAATGTGCAACCTGCCAACCGAAAGGGCTATGATTGATCGAATGCACTTTCAAGTTCAGACAGGAGTTTGGATGAAAAATGATGGACCTATACGTATTATGCTATATTCCTTTGACGTGCTGCAATTCAGTGCAATTGAAAAAAAAACTGCATTTCGTTGCAAATCGCTGTTTTTGTAGATCAAACCGTTTGACATTGCATCTGCAATGCGCTTTTGTGTATTAAGAACATGTATGTACTATTCTTGAAAAATAAAATAACATTGTCAACAATTCTTGAAGGAGATGTCCCTTAACAGATCCGGAAACCAAAAAAAATTGCAGCAAAACTATTTCAAATTCAAATGTCACCATTCATCAACTCCCTCAACCGAGTACCGTCCAAGCAATAAGAAACCTCATTCCCATTAAAAACCACAACCCGACACCACCCCTTCGACAACGAGACAGGACGGATAGGCCTTCCGTTACTGATGACCATAAATTAGTGTTTTTTTATATCATCGTTCTCATTAACTGAAAGCGCAATTTAATGCTAGCGGTCGTTATAATAACTGCTCACGGCAAATATCATTCGGATCATAAATCAAACTTTTTGCTCGACTGCTGCATCATTTTATGTGGTGTGGTGCATTGCTAGGATATTTGGATATTCGGTACCCAATCGATCAATGTTTGTTACTTTCTGCTGATTCTACCACCGTCCCCGTCTTTGGATCCACTGAGCAGGGCGCCAATAGCGTGACCTTCCTCCATTGAACGACGCGTGCCAACGAACGTGAGCTATCGATATCGCAATACGGCAATATGTAGTAGTACAGTAATGACCCGATTTTGTCAGCTCCCTTTTTGAAAATCGCGTCCAATGTTCTTCGGAACCCATGCGTCTTTTCAGTGGTCTTATTGCACCAAAATATACCCTTAGCATCCATCTTGAAGATGAATGAGAAAGATTTGGAATTACGGTTAGGGGAGATTCTTGAAAGATAAGAAAAAGGGCTGTCAAAATTGGGTCATTACTGTAGTTGGAGCAATTGCAGCAGTCTTTGTCATTATAATGTAATGTGTGTACTTTTCCTCGTTTACTGATGTAACCGATGGGAATAGTTGGACGGTTTTCTGGAAGGAGAGGAGAGGTACCTACATATTTCCGAGCGAGAGTGAGTAGCAGTTGGCAAAGATGGAACAATTTTCCCATGAAATAGGATCGACACAAAATGGCAAATAAAATCAATATGGCGGTGTGAAAAATTTATGGGAGAGCATGTGCTGGGGTTCTGTGCGGCTTGAGAGAATACATTTGCAGTAGGTATTTGATGATAAATGAAAACAGTGAAAGGAGTAAGGGGGTAGCTATTTCTCCATATGATGAAAATTCGAAAAATGTCATACCTATATTAAAAAAGCTTTTCATTGTTTGTTTTTGTGAATATGTTATGAAAAATTTAGAATGTTGAACATGGCACGTTGGAATGTCGGTCAATTAAGGAGAAGGAAATTGTTGGCGTGACACTCGCATTGATGGAAACCGAGAAATTCTCGGCACTTCCACGAGCATCACAGGGAGGAGTGAGACCAGGTAATAGGCAAGCATTCGTCTTGGCAAACGATTTAATTAATCATGTGGTTGTGTATTTAGAGAAATATCAATGCTCCCCTATCAACTCATTAATGTAATGAGACCTAGGATAAAACCTACACGCAGGCTTGATAAAATTCATTCCGCTCGAAAAAATGTTGTACGAATTTATGAATTCATTAGATACTATAATGACGTTGCAAAGCATGTGTTTAACATATAAAACCTGTCAATTAAACTTTCAGACGAGTACACAGTGATCATAAAATCGCTGATTGTGACTTTGTGAAATCAAAATTGACATGCATTACAACCTCTTCTTGTAACTTACAAATACAAAATATCATTATATAATCTAATGATTTCATATTTCAAAAAACATGTTTGCGTGTGGAATGAATTTCATCAAACCTGCCCAAGATCTTCTGTTCAATAGGCAAAAACAGTCGCCAATAGGCCACCGAGCCCCTTACATATCAACAAAACCCTGCGATTGACGATCGTTCAAGCATGGCATAAAGTTATTCCACTGAAATGATTCCTCGTGAAGAAGTCAACTAACATGTTAACGTACAAAACGTACAAAGCAGACTCCTGCGCTGACAATAATCCATCAGATTTTATTTCGCTCAGGTCAGAACAAATTAAAAATAATTGTTTTCATAGTTTTAACACCGCTTTAGTATTTTGATATGATATTCTATTGACACATGTCGTGATTTATGACATTCAAAATAGTGAAATAGCGGTGCCGGTGGTGTAGTGGTAAGTGTGATTACCTCTCACCCCAGCAGGCCTGGGTGCATTCCCAGTCGGCGCCGCCGGGATGTTCTGAGGCATAACATCTCTGATCACGCCTTCCTTCGGGAGAAGAAGAGCCTTTGTTCCCTGGTTCATGAGTTAATGGGTCGTTAGGTAGGGTCCAGGTGTGGGAGCTGCCTCCCTGGCATCGGTAACGTTGGTGCTCAGCACGGAAAACAATATCGAAGGAAAACAAAGCAAGGGGAAAAAATGTAAAATTTTATTTTAAATGGTTTGAACTAATATAGAATTCTGAGCGATTATTTTCAGCTCAGGAGTCAAATATCGCAATACCAGCGAACTCTGAATAACGGGAAACAACCGAGAATTTGAAAAGTAGTCAGGAAAAAAATCTAAACATACGTTCTAATTTTTAAGCTAGAGTTTCAGAATAAATTAGTGAAGCAGAGCAAGTCTTAACCAAAATAAATACTCTTTTTGTAGCATAATTGCCAACAGTTATTCATCTTTTTTAAGGATTTAACTACTAAACAATATTTATTTACAGTCAACTCTCCACAACTCGATATTTTCTATAACTCGGTGGATTCTACGGTCCCTTCATTTTCCCATGTATCATAATCTCCATAATTCGATATTTCTACAAATCGATGCCTCCTTTGGCCGATGATCTATGTAGTGTTATTTTGATTATCAAAGGGTAGAGCTTCTGAATTCTGTGACGTTGATGTTATAATTAAAGGAACTCTAAAAACAGTATAACTGGTGATCATATTGAGTACCCAGGATGTTTCGGTATTTCGGGGAAATGGTCCGTACCAGAAACGATGTTATAATTATAAGAGATGCACGGAGAGAATAAAAGTAAATCTGGTTGCACGGCCAGGTTTGGCAACCCGCAATTCTGTGTTTACTTCAAGTGACTTTTAATTTGAGCGACTGTCGTCTGCTTCAGCACGGTAAAATGAATACTTTTTTAACCGTATCGGTAGTATCGCTATTCAATGGAAGTATTTGAAGACTCAATTTTTGACAACTCTGAGTGAAACCATATATACCACATTGGAGGGTATATTCTACAGAGCGTTGCACAAAATTATTCAATTTGCGATTGTAGCTTCCTTGGTAGCTTCCTATCATGTATGAGTGAAAACTCTCTTTCACAAATTTTACTATCTTGAAAAATGCCTATGTAGATGTATTTCGATGTGCTGGAGCAATTATTTCGTGAGAACATAACGTGAATTCAGCTGATGAATAACAATAATATTCCCTGTCCAATGTCACGCTTCATACGCAAATTTAATTACAAATTTAAATCTCAACAGTTAACCAATGTCTGGATGAAAAATTTCCTTAATAAAGACAACAAACCTCAACAATTAAATTCAACACCAATCTCAATATTTCCCACGTTTTTCTGCGTGAAGCGCTCGTGTTTATTTACATTGCTCGATTGGAACCGCGTTTGACGGTTCGATTGGAACTTTTGGCTTCAGTCTTCGCGCGTCTTTTATTTAACATCGTCTCTGGTCCGTACCTTTAATGTATACCAGGACCTATTATGAGATATATCAAACCGGCTACAATAAATGCTCAGGGCGGATGCTAGGTTATTAGGCCGAGTGGTCACTAGGCCGAACGGCTACTAGGCCAAATTCCGGAAAATTAACTCTTAATCGGGGAATTTTAATAGTTTCTTACCAACGATTTTTTTAAAGAATATAATACATTTTATTATGCAAACAAATAATTTCCCTCGTTATTTTCATTAATTTCGGAAATTGCCAAAGATTAGAGACTCAGTTGTTAAGATTAGAGCTTTTGATGCTTCTGGAGTTAAGAGTATTAATCCGCATGGGGAGCTTACAGAGCACTTTTTTTTTCTTTTATTTGTTTTCCGTCGATATTGATGAGTAACAACCCGAGCAAAGTAAAATAACAACCTGATAACCTCTTGAAAACAAGTCTTGTTATTCTAGATATCATTTCGTTTTCAGGTGTTATCGCATAACCAATTTAGTTACCAACCTCGACTAATTTGGTTATTAGTTGGTATCACGAAAGAATATGAAATTATGGAAGGTTAGTTCTTAACTACAAATATTATCCACATGGGGAGAATAAAAAACACTGCCAATCATATTTCAGTTATTGACGTAAGACTTAAATACCAAATTGATAAAATAATTTGGAATTTTGTTGAAAAATTTGGCATGGATCACAGGATTTGTTATCAAGATGATTTCAATGATAACTAAATCAGTTATTTTTGTGATATCCCCGAAGCATTCGTTTGTTATAATTTTTGTTATGTTGGCTGTTTATTCAATCACAAAGATAACATGTTCAGTTATCAAATCTTGATAACCGGGTATCAGAACTTTTTCTTTTTTTTTCCTTTGGTTTGTTTTTTTCCGTCGATCTTGTTTTCCGTGCTGAGCACCAATGCTACCGACGTGCCAGGAAGGCAGCTCCCACACCTGGACCCTACCTATCGACCCATCAACTCATGAACCGGGGACCAACGGCTTTACTTCCCATCCGAAGGAAGGCGTGATCAGAGATGTTATGCCTCAGAACATCCCGGCGGCGCCGACTGGGATTGAACCCAGGCCTGCTGGGGTGAGAGGTAATCACGCTTACCACTACATCACCGGCGCCGTTATAGGTATCAGAACTTGTTATCAGTTTGGTATAATCCTTTGCTCGGGAATGCTACCAACGCCAGGGAGCCCAGCTCCCACACCTGGACCCTACCTATCGGCCCATAATGGTCCGGGGACCAACGGGTTTACTTCCCTTCCGAAGGAAGGTTTGATCAGAGATTTTATGCCTCAAAAAACCCGGCGGCGCCGACTGGAATTGAACCCAGGCCTTTTGTGGTGAGAGGTTATCACGCTTACTACTACACCACCGGCACCGCTACAGTTCTAAAGCTTGCTGGAGTGTTAATGTTTTGAGAGTTCTGTAGATCACATAGACGTAGTTTACGTAGTATATTGACAATTCTAAAAGTTCTCACTGGATCTCCGCAAAATTCTCAGAGTTCTGAGCGTGCTTGAATTCCTTAATGTTCAGAGATTTTAATAGCATTTGAAGTCGAGAAATTTTGAATTTTTTAAAATATTGGAATGTTTTAACTTCACAGCAGTTCTAAGGCTTGTGGAGAATGAGAAGTTCCGGTTGTTTTACAGCTCCTACAATTCTATCAGTTCTTTATGTTCCGATCTTTAAGTAGCGTAACCGTTGAAGTTTTGATAGTGTTCAATGAACAGAAATCCCTTGAAGCTAAAAAAAACCCTAGGCTTTCTGGTGGTCTTGGTATTCGAACAGATCTTAATATACCGGGACTTACCGATGAGCTCATTCACCTGATCTTGTCTGATCGACATCTAAACTGACCGACGAGCATGTCTTGTTAGTTGTTGTCAGGTAATTCCAAGGAGGACGACTCTATCTACGATGCTGTGGTTAGCTGCGTGCACACTGAGTAGATAGAAAGAAGATTGATGACGATTTGTATGTATGTATGTAAGGTAGCCACCATCCCTTCGAAGATCTTGTCTTGTATGCAGCTCCACTTAATAGCAAGATCAATTTGAGCTACCGAGCTGAATTCACAATATCGCTGTATGAAGGGCCAATGAAAGAAGATTGATGACGATTTCCTGCAAAAAGATGATGCGCGATCTAAGTAGATGCGAGAAATGAAAGAAGATTTTTCGAGCATTGATTCGCTAGTGTGAAATTTGTTGAGCATCTAGAATTGAGATTTAGATATGTCGCCCCCCTCGAGTAATTCCCCGGAGATATTTTCAAGACCTCATCCAGGAGCTCATGGAGTTCCAGGAGCTATTGCACACTTAATTTTATTTGCCGAATAAATTTTGGCCGAGATTTGCAAAGTTGAGCTTCCAGTCATCATATTTGGCCGAGATTTGGCAAACTTCCAGCCTTTAGCTGGTTCATCTCTGAGGCATCAGTTGTTGATCCGCGCTTTTTGACTAATCTGGCTTGATCTCCGAATACATACTTTGATATCAGAGACATAAAGGAATCTCACAAAGTTCGTGAACCTTAAACAATGTCGAGTCATCCAAGAGTGATCGCCATCATTTGCTTTTAACATACTTATCATCAAACAATGTTGATCACACTTGCACAGTTGGATTTGCTCATTTCTAGGTATACAAATAATGTTCATGTTCATAGTTTTTCCTACAATTAGTTTAGAAAAAAAAACGTGTTTCAACTGTTTTATTAACCTAAAATAATTTCTTTTGTTTCAGGTAATTTTGATTGGCCAATTATCTATGGAATATCGGTGAGTTTTATGGAAGCTTTAGTATAGAAATGTACATTGTTCAATTGATTATTCAGTTATTAGTTCAGTAGGAAAAACGCAGCTTTAAATCAAAACTAAAGCTTGAGTCATTTAATACCTGGACACACAAAAAAAAATTGATGTATCTCGGAATCATCTTCATAAAATCAAAATGTTGAGTACTCAAAATGAAGGTCATTTATTGCACTTTAAAGAAAAAAAAACCAAAACAATTATTCCGATTTGGTTTTGATGAAATCTCGAACTTTTCTTCGAATACCACTCATCATAACCAGAGTGGCCGTTTTGTTCCACCATCTCTTCATCTCTGTCGCATCCCGGGTCCACTCTTTTTCAACTTCTGTTTGACAATTTCCCAATATTTCTCAATTGGACGGAATTGAGGGTAGTTGGGTGGATGTCCTTTTCGAAGAAATTGACTCCGTTGTCTCGATACCACTTCTCCCCTGTATTGGCAGCTTACCAAATCAGGCCAAAACTTTATAGGTCCATTGTGAGCCTTAATGTACGGAAGAATGCGTTTTTTCAGGAATTTGAACTTGCTAGGGATATCACCTAGACCAGTGCCTTTATAGAACTTTTATCCGGGAAGCTGCCTACAATCCATCTTCACGTACGTTTCGTCGTCCATGAAGATGCATTCTTCGTACTTTGTAAGAACCTCATTGTACATCTTCCAGGCACTTAGTTCCACTACTACGCCTGCTAGGATCCTGCCGATCGATAGTAAGCCGCTCACGGAAACGTTTGAGAACACTTCACACAGTCGATTTAGCCTATCTCAACAACTTCGCGATTTTTTAACCTGGCCACGTCGGATTTTCCAAGTGGGTGTCCAAAATTAATTTTCGGTTCGCGGCTTCTATCAAGTATAACTTCTGTTAAACAAAATGAATCGTGACGAACTTTTCAGTACTGAAAGACGAAACATTTCACAACAAACTGCTGTCATTCCAGATCTGACCGCTAGGAGCACTGCAGTAAAATGAACAATGCGTCCAGATATTAAATGATTCAAACTTTAGAGCTAGAGTTGGCGAGTTCAATTGCCTGCTGGGTGGAATTTCCGTGTTTTTCGCACAATATAAGGTCAACATTAGAGTGGGTCAAGTTTGTATGGTGGATCACAACCCCCTGTTCCCCACTGCTATTCCGAGGTCCCCAACAACGGTGCCAAATTTGAACGAATTTGTTTATGATCTATAATTTGCGGGAAAATTTTTAATTTTGTATGGAAAAATGTATGGGAAACGAATCAAACCTATTAATTTGCTTGCCAAAAACAGGGCTGGTCGGTCACTATTTTCAAGTCAGTCTCTAAAAAGTAACTTTTTTCATCAAAAATTCACTACAGTCATTATTTCTTAAAATTTAGTCACTAAAGTCACTTTTTAACGACCAATGTTGAGAGTAAAGAATTTGACTATAAAACTCAGAGTAAAGTCTGACAAGAAGAGTTGCGAACATATGGAAACGTTTACTGTTCAATCTAATATTTTATTTTATTTTATCTTGAAATGGTCCTAGACCTATTATTAATGTTCAGGGATTTCTAATAAGCTCTGGACCCAATATTCGAGCTGTTTTACATTGAAATCTTGAAAGTTATCCATGCCTACACTGCAACAAAAAGCTACGTAAAATTCACCTGAATAGGCACGAACATATTTTCCATCATAGTTTTAAGGTGAATATATTGTGTTTTTGGGAAGAGATTACATTTGAGTGATTCTCATAGAAATCAATTGATTTTCACGAAAATTTTATCGGACTTTCTGATAATCTTCAAATTGGCATCACTTAAAAGTTTTAGGAATTAGCAAGTAGATGTTCCTGGATTTTGTAGTAATGATAAAGTGAATTGGTGATAGATTATAGATATATAGGTATTTCGATTTATTTGAGTCATTAAATGATTGTATTTTAGAAAAATTCAAATTCACTCGCATTCTGCAATTTTATTTTAAATTTATAAATGAGTGTTAATTTATAAAAATTATAAAACTTACGCTTGAAAACATGAAGAAGCCTGGGAATTCCAACTCGTCCAACAAGGACGAATGCGCACTTTCTTCCATCGCCATTTTTGAATTACGAATACGACGAGAAAATTTTCATACCATGAAATCACGAAAAACTTTAGTGAATTTCACTTAACCTTCACCAGCATGACATGTGGACTGGATCAGTGAATCCAGTGGAATCCATTACCATGTCATTGAATTCCAATTTTGAAGAGGTTACCTGATTTTTCAGGTAAAAACTACCTTTCCTGTTGGTTCAATGTATAATGTCAAAAAAGTGATTAAGGAAAATTTTCAAGCTCTCAACATTTGTTCAAAGGACAGAAATTTGAATAATGTTTGACCCCCGGTAGCTTTAGTATCCGTCCAAACATCGAGAAAAAAATAATGTCACAGATCTTTGAGTGCTTTTTTAAGTCCATTAAATAGTATTGTATTTTTTCATTCTAATATTCCGGTAATACAAAAACAAATATGATTTTTTATTTTTTTATATTTATAAAAATTGGAAAATCTCTAAAATGTATTCCTAAATCTTGATCATGATGATGATCATTCCCTCCGGGAAAATTTTCCTCATGCCATAACAATGAGATTTTTTTCTTAACTGCGAAAAGTCTAGAAAAGTTGTCTAGATCCCAGAATTATGATTCTTTTTCTATGTTTGAGGTGTTACAGAAGATTCTATTCTTGGGAGGAATGGAACAAAGTAAAAAGACGACCAGTTCGTTATAGCGACTACAAAGAAGAGAATGATCTTTTATTAATATACTCATGGCTAGCTTAGATCTATGTACATTTAACTCTAGACTACAGTTCTTCATGTTGCCGAATGCATCTTCAAAAATTACTGTCTAAAATCGGTACTTTGAACATTTTTCTCTGTGCCTCTATTCCGCGATCTAATAACAAATTCGTGACCTGCAGAGTGACGAAGTGGAGGTTAGAATTGGACCGTGCTCTTGCTTATTCAATTCATACCTTTGTTTTGATAGCAAATTTATGTGATCCTTAAATCATTTGTTTTATTTTTAAAAAGCATGAAAAATACCGGAATAACGGTTGATTGGAATCATATCTTTCCGATCAATAAATGTCACTATTGGTCACTTTATTATTGTTTGAAAGTCACTATTTGGTCACTATTTTCGTAATTTTAGTCACTAAAGTCACTACTATTACATCACATACCCACTACCCAAGTAACAATTCAAGCTGAACAGTGAGAACAGAAGCTGATTATTGGTTGATTTAAGGTGTACAAAGCTGATTAAAAGCAGGCTGAATATATAGTTGATTAGTAGTTGATGAAGCTAATTGCATCCCCATAATTCAACCTCAATAAGTTAGCTGATCTAAGGATTGAACAAGCCTTATTTAAGCTTAACACTACTCCACAAATCAGCAATGCACTACAAATATTTTGATAGCCTGATTTGTTAAATGTAGTCAGTGTAACTCGTTGCATTTCCGGCATTTTAGTTCTTCTACATTCACTGCCTACCTTTCTAATCCCAAGCAACGGCAGCAGTAGAGACAAGGTAGAGGAGCTTTTTATGAATCGCCCCAGGTAGAAGTGGGTTGCGACGACGTTGGAAGCATTAACATTTATATTTCTGTGTTTACAATTCTGCATTGCTGTATAATACTCTTCCGGTTGCTGTTATTCAACTTAAATTTGACGTGTTTCAAGTTAATGATCATACCTCTTTCCACACATATGCCTAAGTGGTCCAGTAGGTATGATTGATGCCTGTGAATCAGTGACTGCCGGTTCGAATCCCGAAATGCAAAGGTAATTTTTAGACTTATAATAACAATATGAATATGTAAATCCAATTAGTTAGTCAGCACCTTGTTGCAGTCCCATAAAAATATATAAGGTATGAAGCGGTCTTAAATTATTTTATTCTTAATAAAACTAGAAGGCTGAACAAGGGTTGGAAAAGACTGTTATTTAATGCCTTAAAAACCTTATAATTTATATTACGGTTAAGCTTTTGGCTGATTAAAATCACCAGATTTAGATGTTTAAAAGCTGAACAAAGGTTAACGTGGTCTATGTACAACAATTATTCAAACTAAGGCTGAACTAAAATCGATTGAACAACACTTGTTAAGCATCAAATTGTTACCTGGGTACCAGCCCTGCCAAAAATGCATTATGGCTCAAATGTCGTCAAAACTCGGAAATAGATAGGGAATACTATTCAGAACAACTTTGTCGAAGACTGCAAATCGATTGGACTTCTGTATATATATAAGTTTGTAGCTACGTGTGGAACATTTGGTCTAACTAAGTCCGAGATTTGGAGAAATTTGAGCAACATTTGAAATTTTGTTAACCAAATGAATAGGATCGTTCCGTTTCCCATACATTATCCCATGCAAAATTTAAAATTATCCCGCAAATCGAGATTAAAACTAAATTTGTTCAAATTTTACACAGTTGTTGGCGACTTTAATACGCATTGATACAACAAATTAGAAAAAAAAACGCTTGTGACGATTGTCATGACAAACTCTCTCTGCAGCACAGAGCGTAAAATTATTGATTGCTTAGGCTGAGTGTGAAAGCACTGCTCTATTCAATTCATTGTTCTATCCAGACCGTATGTACCAAACGGTAAAGGACGAGGTAATGAAAGAGTCAACAAAAAACATTCAGTCACTCACGAACAGGCGACTCATTCTGCTTGCCTTCGCTCACACAGCATATGTAATTGAGACATTTTTCCATAGAAAATGTACGCTCAGTCATTCAAAACATGGATTGAGTACCATCATGGAAGAATAAACGTGCTGACTGAACTACTGACTGAATGCTCTGCTGTCAGTGACTCGTTTACTTCTCAATTATTCGGACTCTCACGAGACAGTGAATGGTGACGCGGGTGCCTGTTCATATTCATATGAAAATGACTCATTGAACCAGAATGTTTTGCGCACTGCTGCAACATAGCTTGATCGGATCGAATCGGTGGAAGGAAACAGTTAAAATTGTTTGAAAGTTTGTTGAATCAACGGGAAATTTTTTGTTATATCATTCCATATTGCGATGAAACTATGTCTTCAACCTCGTTTGTTGTAGACAAACTTTCAAACAATTTTATTTTTGTTGTTTGCCTTTACTGATCATCCATTATTATTTGGCTCGTATGGCGTATTTATATCATATTGTACAAGCGTCATCAAGCTTGCTGAAAGCTGTCTCTTAAACACTATCATATTTAGTGTGAGTTGTGAGAATGGAGCACTTCCACGCCAAATGACGAATCGATCAGAATCGACCTTCTCTGATTTTCATGAATCTTTCCATAATTGTTTGTATGGGCGATCATTCACATTTGTGCTAAAATTCGTCCAATTTGAATCTTGCAATATTTTTCAAATGGCGTTTTTAAGAATATTTATAAATTGTATCACGAATACGTCACTTCTAATCGAAATGACGTCTGCGGAATTAAACTCATTTGCAGATTTTTCAAAGGCCGCTAATTTTACTAAAATCCGTCCACTAAGAAAACAGTTGAAAACGGTACCACCCACCGCATATATGGAGGGGTTACTGTACACTATATATAAGATCGCATTCCAACTCGGTGTCCAATTTTGATTACATGTCCCGTAAAAATTTACTTTGACTTTGCTTGAGAAAAAAAAATCTTCACTTATCAAGCTCGAAATTTGATAGCTGACAATTGCCTCAGCATGTTCACCGATCCACTGACAGTAGAATACCGATGTCATCGCTTCCAGTTCCCAAGACGAACAAAAGCCTTCCGCCATTAAATTAACACCATTGTTTCTCTCATCATTACCCAAAAAGCAGGGTTCCAAATCGGTTCGCTTAGATTCTATTGCCTAGTCTAGATGTGTGCCATTGGCGACAGAGCAGCCATTCTATTCCAACCTGTTGTTATCCAAACCACTGACAAAAAGAAGACCCCAGCTTACAGCCCTGAAGCCCGGCAGCCCCAAATAAGCACAAAGAGATGTCAGATTTTACCATTGGTAGAAGAAAAAAACTAAAAACGGCAAAATGGGTGAAACAATAATGAAGACAATTAGCTGTGAATGGAGCTGTGAGAAGACGGTGGACTTTCCCGCTCTGCATCCTCCCCTCCGGGCGGGCGGGGGTAATGAAATGTCGTTCAGGAGAATCTTGCCGGATCAGGGTAGAAACAAACGCCAGCAACCGTTTTTCGGGCATTCCGAGGAAAACTGTGCTTTGTTCAAAGCTCCGACGACCAATTGAGGGGCCAGAGGGGAGGGGGAGGAAAGTTTAATTAAATTTCCATCCCTTTTGGAGTATTGTTGCCATTCATTCGGAGAGGTGATTGTTATTTACACTTTTACTTGTATGGGAACGTTGAAAAAGTACGCGCGCGCTAGATAGTGCGGGAAATAATTCTAATCCAACGCTGACGGAGTTCTATTGCTGAGGCCTTTCGCTTCGCCAGTGACCTTCAGTCGTCGGTGACAAGCAAAGAGGGACAAATGCTAAGCGCTGGTTAATTTTAATGATTGTTCATTGTTGGAATGTAAATTAAAAGAATGGTTATGTGCAATTATTTTCTTCAGTTATTAGGTTTGATCCGGTACTTGTTTTTTTTTTCCTTTTGCTGTAAGTTACTGTAAGAATCTAATATAAGGTTCTCCGATTTGCTTGATGAATCGTTCCATCTACCCACCGCCATTTCTCAGCAACCTTTCAACCAATTGAGCCGATTTTTTGTATATGATTAGGGTCAACCACAAACTGGTCACCCACAAAAATAAGCTCAGTTTGTTGAAAGTCTGCTGAGAAATGGCGGTTTGTAGATGGTTATTTCTGGATTATTTTCTTACAGCAGCTTACAGCAAAAGCAAAAAAGTCAGTACGGGAACAATCCTATTTTCGGTTCTAAATATTTTAGCACAGACAAACATATGTACGTAACTCTGCATTTAACGTTCAATTTAAATGTTATTAGTTGTGCAAATCCGCCACCACAGTTCGTGAGCTCTGTGACGATATATTCAAGGAAAGTTTATTTGAAGAGTTACGTCTATTTGTCTATGATTAGGATCTGTTTATTGAAATGGAATCCAAATTCATTTGTCTTGATTTGTACGAAATTCAAGATAAGAAGTATTATTTCCGAAAAGCTTGCGAAGCTATTTTAACTTTTCTATGGATTCAACTTTTTTTTTCTTTGGAAAAGTCTAACTTTGATCTTTAAAATGTTTAAGATTTCTTTAAAAGGACCGTATCATCATTAGTATAATTAGTTACAAAATATATAGAATTTTCCGGAAACTTCAATCATTCACTTACTCATTTCGATGCCATCATTTCCAGATATGGTTGCGTCGGTATTTTTCCGTCCAGATCATAAATATAGAAATTGAGAAAACATTTAATTCAGCTTCTTGTAAAACATCAAATCAATCGTAGGACGAGAGAAAGCAAACCTATTTCGCCCACTCATTTCAGTGAATTAACTAAACGGAGATAGCATCAGCATCTCATCACTACCCTTACCCTTTCCATTTTCCCGAGCAAAGTAAACAGCCAAAGACGGAGAATTTTCCCAAGTCGCAATTTCTCGCAATAACAATCACTCACTCCATTTAGCTTAGAGATGCTGCTTCCATTTTAGTTCACTTGTCTAATGTGCAACAGCAAACAAAGCACAGAATCAATGATCCCGCGTGACGACGACCTTCGAAAGCGATAAAATGCCAATTCTGTTTGCTTCAGTCACTTCAATCTGTGTGTGGAAACTAGTTCGCGAAAGAGCCCTCCTCGGATCTGGGTCAACTCGTCTGACTTTCATCAGGCAGTGGGGTCACCACAGTCAGCGTTGTGCCTTTCTGTTTCTCACGTCTTCGTTTACAAACGATTCTACACGTTACATCGAGTGTTTGCAGAGCAAAGTTTGTCCCTTTGTTGTCATTCTATGTCTAGTGCAACTATTCCAACAGAAATTGAACAAATTCCTTGGTTGGAGAAGCCAGACAAACTTTTAAAACAACGTATTGGTTCCAATTCAATCTCAATGTGTACTCACGCAAAACAAATTTCTCATCCTCTACATATGTTTCATACAACAAATGTAATGGCAGGTCTTGCAATGTTTTGCAAGCGAGTTTTTCCAGAATGCGTTTTGTATGAAGACGAGATGATTTTCTAGATGCAATGCATTTGGGAAAACAAACTTTGTTCGCAAAAAAAGGCTAGCATAAAAATTACAAAATTATTTTAATACCCTTCCGACAACCACATTACAGAATCTGTTCATGTCGCAAAACATTGCAATTGCTGCATACTTTTCATGCAAATCTGTAATAGAATCTTACATTTCCCGATTGGGTGCACGCAAATTCATCTCCTTACTTACCCTACCTTTCAGCAAATATATCATATTAACAATATGATCCATTCATGCCTTTTCCAAATATTGCAATGGCGACCCGCAAAATATTGCTTCACGTACCATCTAGCGTTGAAAAAGGTCAGCAACAATCATTCAATTACAATCGAGGGGTGCGAATATAGCACTTATTACAAAAGTAAGAGTCACATTATTTTCATTTATTACATTGTATATATTACTTTAAAATTTGTCTGACATGTCACTGTTGTTATAAAATAAAATAATATGCTGAAATACATTCATTTGAAATATTAAACAAATTTTCATTTGGTTAACCCCTCGTGACGATAAACAAATACATTGGTAGCCTTTTTGGCCACAGAGGTGCTTTCATCGCTAAAAATTTGGTTCGCCAGCTAAGAGAAAGAGTGGATCATATTGTTAATATAATATATTTGCTTTCAGGCTAAGATCTGGTTGTCATGTGCTGTTACATGGCAGTCGGCTTACATTCTCCGGAAGCACCGTTTTCCAAAATCAGTATTTTCGTGCACAAGATGATTTTCTAAGTCCAATGTGGTGATGGCAACCAACTTGAATATGAAAATAAGCAACTTTATGTTTTTTAATTGTTTGAAAAACAAATTCTGGCAACCAAATTACCGAGCCTTCCCGGATGAGTGTAGCGTGTGATTTCCATTCCACTCATTCCTACATTTCCAGAACAATGCTCTCCAGGTTCGCTTTCTTTGCATAGCAAATTGTGCATACAGTCGGTCGTGAGCTGTTTCTTTGTTCGTTCCACTCCTCCATGTCTGATTCATAAAAGGTTCCAGGAGAAGGGATCCCTATAATAGCGTTGCAAGGTTAATAGAACTGTGCTGTATGTAACTGCAACACTACTGCAGTATACATGCTTTCATTTGACAGTGACTTCATAAACCTCGACCTCGATTGATGATTGTGCAACTTGCACTCAGATCTTTTCAGCACCTTCATCCAGACGTCTGCAGAAAAGTGCAACCATTTGACAATAATTGCTATTGTTGCTATTGCTGTTAGCCTCCTGAATGACGCACGGATAGGCACTTTACACAGACTTGTTGTTCCGTGTGGCCTCGCTCGGTTCTACAAGTTTTATGCAAATACACCAAAAGAACGTGAAATGGAGATGCTATTTGAAATGGGCACGCGACGTTAGGCGCAAATACTTTAGGCATATGGATATTAGGAACAAATACGATAGGGTTAATGTATGTAAGGTATAACTAAATGGGCAATCGAAAAAGCTGTTCTTATTCTTAACCCTCCGTTACTCGCATCAATTATTGTAACACTTTTTTCCGTTGCCATTTTGCTACCGAGCTACGAATCGATCTGAAACGGGTATTTCTAAAAAAAAACTTGTTTGGTACTAAACTAGCTTTCACCCCGTATCGTGGGTAGATCACCTTTTCGTGGTACGTTACGGGATGTAAGATCTACCACATCGAACTGTGGCCCGAAGCTCTTCTTGTTGACGGTTATGAACCTTGGTTTTGAGATTGGATACAAGAAACGGTTCGGACCAGGGTTCCGATGAGCATGGGCAAATATCAGTATCACCGCTCTTTGTTCTCACTAAGAAGACCTATTGTGATTACTGAGAAGGTGTATATTTGAAGAGATCCCAGAATTTTTCAAATGTTGTCGAAAATCACAATTTAATTAGGCTTCTTGTGAGAAGAGCAAGTATGTATGACTTAATCGAAAAAGAATACCTCATTACTTTTCCATAGTTATGAGGTACTGCGGCATCCAGGCGAGTAAGAGAGGTGCCACAGTCGGAAAAAGTGTTAGTTTGTTTACTTAAATGAACCATGCCCATTTTGTTATGGCAAGTTTGCTATAAGAAATGCTCCTCGTGTTTATTAGCGAAATTCACATCAAAGATTGATTAATTGAGTAGGAAATCAGTTTGGCACGGCATTTGTGACCGGCATAATTTTTGTTTTGAATTTCTGTATGGCAAAATAGTGAACTTTTCGTGAACATTAACGGCCAAGAACTCACCAACACTGGGAGACCGTGAGTTCCTGCCCACCTGTCATTTCCCATCTTGCTGCGGCATGCACCAAACAAAGGACACGGACATATCACAAAAGATAGATGTTTTGGTTGCAGTGATTATGATCCGAACAGAGAGAGAAAAAAAAACAAGCTAAACTTTGAAACTTATGAAAAGTTTGTCCAGAACATGGACAAAATAACATTAAAATATTATTGTGCTATCGGCGTGAAGGAATTCAAGAATAAATACAAAAATTTGAAATAACAGTGATTTTTTACCAGAAAAGCTCAAAACTACCTCATCTGGTCATATCTTAAAAACTATTTGTTCAAATCGCCGAAGTTATGTTCACAGTAGTTACTGTAACAAAAATAAAATGAACTCCTATAAAAACCGCATTAAAATACCTTCAAAATGGCGTGCCAAGATCAAAAATAGCTTGCTTAGTTGTGGAGTAATCTCTTCTTAAAGATAAAATTTACAAAAATCTCGAAAATCCAAGGTTGTAGCCATGGATGCGCTAGAAACTCAGAGTGGTACTGGTGCTGCTCTTAAACACGGGAGCGCGTTCTCTTATGGAAGGAGAAAGAGACAAAGGAGAGATAGATTTCATACCTAGAGGTAAGTACTTGGACTACACGGGTGCTACTCACGTGTAGCACCGAGTTGTGCACTTTGTTTTGACAGGAGAAGCATTTTCAATCGTGGGAGACATCACATAACAGAAGTAGAAGTGTGAACGAATCAGTGTAAAAAAAAGTGGGAGAAGATTTTCGTTCACCAAGCGATGCTTGTGGATGCGCTTCACACGGGTTTTCTATGGACACTCACATCATCAAAGCATACTGCCCATATAACTGCAGGCAAAGCTTGCCTTCTAGCGCTAAGTGCGCTAGTGTTCACAAAAATAATATGGAGCCACTTTTGGATCCGAAGTTCCATTTCTGTTCTGTGGAGACATGGAAGATTAAAAAAATGATTGCAAACTGTAAAGGTTGCGCACATACCTAGTAAATATATAAACACTCATGTTAAACATGTAGCCATTAGTGTTCTTAATGAGTAAATACCAAGTATGATGCTGTTACTAATGAAGTGTTGTTATTTTTTATCTTCAATGAGTAATCTTCTTTAAATTCTCGTAAAAAAGCTGCGATGGGTCCTTGTGGGAAATCAAATTGAGCATGAGCATGAGCATGATTGACCGCCCACGGTTGCTACTCTGTTATTGCCAGATCAGCTGTAATTACACAGGGAACCAATAGACGATGCTTGGGACTAGTAATTATCCTCAATGTGTCAAAAGTGATGATCTCAAACTAGGCAATACCAGCGCCGGCCGCACCCGATCATAGGTCAAGAAAGGAATGGGTAGGAATGTGTTGACGTGATACTTGCTTTGATGGAAGCCGAGAACACCTCTGCACTTCCACGAGGAATCACTGGGATATTGCATTGGTAAACGATAAGCTGAATTGATATCCTAACGATCATATTACGCGAAGGAGCTTGGGATTGAAACCATGATATTCTACTCAGTAAGCAAAAACGTTTGCCACTAGACAAACGAGCTCCTTTTATTACAACACACCAATGATCGCTTTTATGTTATTCCAACGTATTCACATTAACAAATAAAGCGTTTAATGAATCTTGAATGTGGAGGGGCTTGAGATTAAACTCATGATGTTCTACTCAGTAAGCAAAAATGGTCGCTTTAAGGCCATTAAGTTTCACAAACCACACGATAATAAAGCAATGTTACTATAAGCCTCCTTAATATGATGGGACCTGGGATTTATTCAAACTCAAACTTGAGGGCGGTACTCTTTACACAAGAATAATAAGACCGATTATTTTTTAAACATGTAGACAAAAAAGCAACGAAAAAGCGCATATGCCTTCATTAAAATCTATTTTTTATGCGATGTTCGTTGTTTCAATTTGGTCCTTACGTAAGACGGGAACAAAATCCATCGGGTCCTTGTGGGAAATCAAATTGCAGAGAAATTCAATCCGTTGTGGAAAACAGCCCACTAGGTTTCAAGTAGCAATCTTTACTCTATTTATCTGACCTGTTTACTTCACATGAACACGCCTTGTTCGAAATGGCTGAATTATCAACTTGCATTAACTTCATTTTTTCTTCGTTAAGTGTTAATTTGAGTGCTAACATTCCTAAATCGAATGGTTTTTAAATATTATATAGGCAAAAATGTATTCAATTTAATCGCTATTTTCCATACAAAAATTAGAAAATGGCTTGATTTGTAAAATTGCACAATTTTTTTCCCCAATATAATATTTTATGACCATCTGATTTATTTATGAAAGCACCCAAACAAACTTCAATAATATATGCTAATCAACCCGGCACTGAACGCTCAGCAAAATAAACTTCCAATATTCAAAAGAATTCATATGCTTTTTAACCACAAGTAAATCAAACTGGAATTTAACCATGGTCGCTAAGGTTTTAGAGCCCATCTATCAACCACTCGTTTATCATCGATTGTGTAACAAGGAAGGCTAAAGGTGCATAAAAGCTACCTCATGTAAGACGACAATCATTTCTTTCAAAGGTAAGGGAGCAGATGAGTTTGCTGGTCGAAAGATCATATAGGGGAAATTCAGGTAATGTCGGCCTAAGTGTCCCTTATTTGGGCCCATGCATAAATTCAGCAATCGACTAAATTTTCAATAGCAACCAAAAATATCCATTAGTAACGTCCCAATAACGCGTTCATCTAGATAAAATTGATAAATAGCAGATTTTTAGTGATGGGCCCAATCTTAGATCCATAGGCCAACATTAGAGACACTTCCCCTATGATTACCTTTGTATGGGTCCCCTCATAGGCAATGAGAAAGCAGACTCGCACAACAAGGCGAGATTTATGATAGAAGAATTTCACATGATGATTTTTTCCCATTAATACGTCAGAGTTCTCTTTTAAGTTGGCAAAACGATTGGACAAGTAATTATCTTGAGCGGTGGTTACATTCCATTATTCCAAAAAATTCTTCGAGAGCGTGGTTCAAAGGTCTGGATGTAAGTCGGCAATATATAAAGGTGCATAACTTGTTATGATGTCATCGATCACGCAGATTGGTATTGCCTGGGTAATGACGCCTCCAGAGCACGACTGTTGGATACCCTAGTGGCCCGAGGTAGATAACCCTTCTGTGAAGTAAGAGATGTATTGGGAACCCGTGATCTACCCTACTAACCCTACATGCAGGCGATCTACGAATTCCTTTGTTTGTCTGATGTTAGAGTTTGATTTGACCATCCCCTCCTTTCCAAACAATTTCCAGCCATTGTGTCCCAGTCTTATTATCGTCCTGTTTCTGTGCTACTTGCCCCTGCCCAGCCAGGATTTGGTCAACCGCAGGGATGGAAAATCATTTGCATTCATTTCATACATTCATTTACATTCATTTACCTCTTACTTTTTTCATAAACAGCATTACGCAAGATTATGTATAGAGCTTTTGTAGGTTTTGTTATTAGCTATAACTTTTGCTCATAACTTAAATCTGTATCTCTTATGCATCACGAACTAGAGCGGGCAGAACTTGTTACTGTTTTTCAGTGAATGTAAAATACATTCACTGAACAACAGTAGTGGCTTCTGTTCGCTCTAGTTCGTCATGCATAAGAGATACGGATTTGACTTGTTAACAATAATAGCTTAACAATGTAGCTAATAACAAAGCCTACAAAAGTTCTATACATCATTTTGCGGAATGCTGTTGAAGAAAAAAGTTAGAGGCAAATGAATGTAAATGTAATGTAATGTAATGTAATGTAATGTAAATGTAATGTAATGTAATGTAATGTAATGTAATGTAATGTAATGTAATGTAATGTAATGTAATGTAAAATGAATGCACGAAATGAATGCAAATGATTTTCCATGCCTGGTCAACCGTCCGAGAATAGTATCTGAAGGAATCTTCAGAAACCAGTTTCCTTCCTAGCTCCTTCCAACCGAAATTTTTATCCATTAAGCTCGAGCCCGCCACGAGTAATTGGTACCCAATACTAACCTAGAACTACTGCTGTATAAAATGTAAATTCAAACATTACTGATTTTTGGCTCCGCAAAGTGTCACACACGACTGAACCTAGTAAATAAACGAACTATTTAAAAAAAAGAAGACAATCATTCGTGGTCGTGGTTGTGAAATTCAGCTTGAAAATACACCTATAGGTTCCTACTGTACCTAGACGTCGCTACTCAGAGAAACAAAATAGAAAGAGAAAGAGACACAACATCGTTGGAGCGGCAGCTCTCCAGCACAAGAAGAATGGAATGTGCTGCACGATTTAAAATGTCTCTTTGGAAATGAAAGTGTTGTCTCCCAATAGCGTGTGTTTTACTAGCAGAAAATTGAGTATCACCCGATCCCTGTGTAGCCCAGATAGATCCGTCTTAAGAGCAAAACCAAAAAAGTCGTTTGTTCAAATCGGTGACATCGACCACAGGTAAACTTGAGCTGAAATAACCTACATGTATACTAGCGCCGCCTGGTGTGAAATTTCTGTGCTACTGTCCACCAGCCAAAAACTATTGACCCTCTGAACAAGTTTGCCGAAGGCAGTAACTTTCTGGCTGGTCAAGGTCTCGAGTTATTGTATATGCAAGAATTGCACGTGTATACAAGCGCCGCGTAGTAAAAAAAATCTCAACTACTGTCCACCAACAAAAAGATCTTCACTTCCTGAACAACTTTGCCGAATACGGTAGTCTTCTATCTGGTCAGGATCTCGAGATATTTTACATGTGAGAATTTCACGTGTATAGTAGTGCATCGTAGTGTCAAAATTCTGAACCTATTGTGCACCAAGCAATAGACTTTGACCTCCTGAACAACTTAGTCCATGACAGTAACTTTCTATCTGGTCAGGATCTCGATATATTTTATATGCGAGAGCTTTGTGTGTATACTAGCGTCACATGGTGAGAAGGTTTTGAACTACTGTCCATTAGACTGATGCAAAATTTGAAATTTTCGCTCCACAGTGCTCAAACGGTTCCAAATTGGGCCCTGATTAGCCTCCCAAAATTTGAACTCATTTAGTGAGAAACTGACTAGGCACAAACTATTTGAAGTTTATATGGGAATTAGTATGGAGAAACTATAATTTCGGTTCATATCTATCTCAAAATTCACCAGTTTACTCTACTTTAGAAAATGTTAGCTGAGCTTGTTGAAAATTTTCTCAGCTACAATTTTGCTGAAGATTTCAATAGGTCACTATTGCTGTCCAATGTCCAACTGTTGCAATGGTGATCAAAATGATCTCCAATTGCCTGCAAAATGCGCTTTCCCTAACACAGATTTCAAAATCGAATTCCATCCGTTCTCGCCGAATGGTGCTTATTCAATCACCGTGTGTGATGGTGTCCGGTCGGTCGTCATCAGCAGCAGCAGTGCTTTCGGTGCGTGGTTGTACATATTTCTCCAGTACACAACGAAAGGCTGCCCGCAAGCAGCGAGCTGCAGCCCACATGAGCGTCGATTCACCCTAGAAGGATGAAGAAGTCGCATCGCTACTGATCGGATTCAGTAGCTCGTCGTGAGTCACCCTCATTCCAAACAACTTACAGCTCGCCAGCCTCATCTGTGTTGAACACCCTAATAGCTCAGCATTACTCAACCATCACGGACCACCATACATTTGTTAAATAATATTTTCTGGACATTTGTCAAGGTCATCAATCGGATGTCAGTTCCCATAAGTTTAAATCTTACATACCATGTATTTTCAAGGCAACATTGAGGGTGCAATTTCAAAACCCAAAATCGGTCGCGGCATGAAATTGGTGTGATTTTAATCCAGAGGTGATGGATTTTAATTCTTATTACGTCAATCGATAGGAATCGATTTCTACGAATCTGTGAAAATTAAGACATTATCAATTTACAAAAGATCACTACAAATGCTGAATGCTATGATAATTAAATGTATCACCGATTGCCTACGAAAAGCGCTTTCCCTAACACAGATTTCAAAATCAAATTCCATCCGTTCTCGCCGAATGGTGTTTATTCAACCGCACCGCTACTGATCGGATTCAGTAGCTCGTCGTGAGCCGATGCGGGCCATCTATACCAAGCGCGTCACCCTCGTTCCAAACAACATACAGCTCGCCAGCCTCATCCGTGTTGAACACTCTAATAGCTCAGCATTACTCAACCAAAACGAAAAAAAAAAAATTCTTTTGAGGACCACCATAAATTATTATTGTTTAAGAGTTAATTTTCATTGAACGTTCGCTCACCTTGCTGCCAGACTCATCACCCCCAAAGCTTTTTGATAATGCACCCAGCAACCAAACGTTTGTGGTCAAATGCGTAACAGTATTGAAGTGGTACATACAAATCTTGCAATGACCGAATACCACATGACCTTGTCAATTAACCAGAAACAAGGCAAGGTTTTATCCAGGACGCTAGAAAAAAACAAAAAAACAACACAAACAAACAAATGGAACAAATTTCGGACACAGTTGTGACATCACTCATGAAATTGGAACTCCCTGTCATCAAATGTGAAGTTCCAGTTTCATTGTTGAATGTTTTGTGGTAGCTGCGCTCTTGAAATTTTGAGGTTATAGTATTAGTAATGACCTTGGAGATATCGGAGAATTCTCATTCGTGATATATGCGTTTCCGTGCTTCCTATAATGTGTGTAATGTGTTACACACATTATAGGAAGTACGGAAACGCATATGTCACGAATGAGAATTCTCCGATATCTCCAAGGTCATTACTAATTTCCATCGTTACCTCAACAGACTTCCCCAATCTCAGGCGAAGGTGAAGATCAGCATCGATGGCACCTATAGTTTGGTCTTGGGTTTGGTCACGTTTGGCCATCAATTCTGTTGCCAAATCTCCGGGCAAATATCGTTGCTTCCAAAGTTTGAACATGCAATAATCACAAAAACAGGTGCTGTTATTATTTTGCAAAATTTAATGAATATGTTGCGTTTCAGCAACCCTGATCCTGATTCATCGATTATTGTTGAGCACGAAGTGTTTAGAATCGTATTAATAAGCTTATAAATTGCTCTTTTGATTGTCGATTTCTCCATATTTAGATGGTGAAAAGTTGAATCTCTCACTAAGATGTGCTCGTTCCCCCGCCTTGCGTGCAAAATAACCAGTACTAAGTAACTAACGAATTTCCACACTACATGGCATATAAGATCGACTCAAATTTAAGATTAAATTTCTCTAACTCTAGAAAACGTAGTTTACTTTAAAAATGAGTAAAATTTCCCGTGTCTCATAAATCTTTTCGAATATGACTAAAATCGATGAAAAATTTACTCATTTTAGAAGTACGCACTCAAAGAATAAATCACCTATCCAATGGAAAATATTCATTAGAATTATGTGTAAAAAGAAATTTAACTGATTTATCATATAGAACTAATGTGATCACACGAATGTTATGTAAAATTCAGATAGATATCATTGGTTTTGTTAATGGAAAAATATGATGTGCATTCCCAATAGAAACTTTTTTCCGTGTACTAATTTCATATGTGCATCGAGATGTTGCTCATATTAGAATACAAATTCCTGTAAAAGCTCGGGAAGTTTTACTTAGTCTATGAGTTAACTACGTTTTCAAGAATATGAGTGATTTAATCTCAACTTTGAGTTGACCTCATTTGTCGTGTAATCATAATTTATCTTTTTATTAATTGCTTTTAACGTATACGGCGTAAATGGATGCATTCCCAATTCCAATTAGGTTCAATTCGTTAAAAGCAGGTCATTTTTGCTTGAACATGACTTTTACAGACATTTCAAATTTCGCATCTATTTCCTGAACCCCCCTCTTCATCCCACGCAAAACTTCTGCTAATTGTATGCAGTCCAATTACAGACATTTCTGAAATTCACAGACATTTTTCGCAGACTTCTGAAAAAAAATCTGGCCTCTCTGCTAAGGATGCAAACTACTAATGCAATTGCTCTATTTTGTTTCCATCAACAAATACCGTCTAGTATCCAAATTCTCTGCTAAGCTGCCGTGGTTGTGGTTGTGTTAGCAAGCTGGACTGTTTCTTCCAACACTATCGGATTATCGACGGTCGAATTAGAAAACATCGAATTGACGAAAGGATTATTGACCACCAGTAGAACTGAATAATCTCTGGATTAGAAACAGAGACTGACGAAGCCGCGCTGCACCTTAAATACCGTTGTGACCTAAAACAAATCAATCAAACTAAAGTCGAAAGATCCCATATTTACTCAGCTACTAAAGCAAAAACTCACATTCAAGAGCTGCAGCCCTATCCTACCGCTAATCGTTGGCATTCGTTTGTCGGTGAAAAATGTTACTCCTATTTAACCTTAACCGAGCAGCAAACAATAGCAACAATAGTTTACTTTGTAGTATCAATTGTAGCATTTTCCAACATTGTTCGAGCCTACAACACGTATTGCACAAGAGAGAGAGAGAGAGCAACCGCACAAATGCACTGAAATCGTCGGATGCAGTTTGTCATTGATGGCTGTCGTCGCTGGCATTGATGGGGATTGCAAAAGAGAAAAGGGTTTTCAATTTCAAACAAAGGAACATTTGCACCTAAATGGGAAAAAATGTGGCGTACCGAAACTGATTGAGCTTGTTAACCTTTCGGATCAACTGTCTGGGTTGTCTGAGTGATTGAAACAAGGACGTGCAGGGACTCGTGGTCAATTAATCAATCCTGATGGTGAGAAAAGAGACCGGACTAACTCAATTATGAAGTTCATCTGCTAGATGTGTGCTATTCAGTTCGTTTACGATGACGACTCTATCCGATTCGTAGTAATAGGATGTCGTTGCTTCCCGCCTGGAAGTTTCTAGCACCGGTCTGAAAATTCTCGTTAAGGTGCCAAGATTTACGATAGAATTAAGGTTTCCTATAGCAGCGTGTCGTATTGTGTGCATGGGAAAAACTGCCGGTCTGCCAGTCTGTCTCGAGTTTTATATCCCTTTTATGTAGCACATTGCAAAGTGATGCCTTTCCCAGATAGACAAAGGAAAAGCCGGAAAATGAACTATTTTATCGGGCAGAAGACTTATCGTGAGCGAAAAGCTTTATTAGATAGGGATTATCGTGCTCTCCACCCGAAACAAAGCGAATGTCGCTCGAAGAGGTCAACAATCTGCCAAATTGCTCCGTTGTAGCAGCGATAATCCTTCTCTTTGAATTAAGTCTATCTCCAGATTCAGCTGATGGGCTACCAGAAGAATAAGGATCCTGCCTAATCTCACCGATCGTTTCTGTACCAGCAGATTTGATTTATTGTTTTTAATTAGCACTTGACTGTGGCTGAATGGTATTCCAGTTTTTCGGTGGTGGATTTATGCCGCGGTTGACGTCATTGATTTGGGAGATTGAATGGTACAAAGAGCCATCAGTATCATCATTACAAATTAATTAGGAACGCACTTTTTTGGCATCCCTTCCCTGTTTACGAGAGGACATAATGGGACATTAATTTGCTATATCAAAACCAGTATCAGGTGGTTCAGTATGAGTAAATTCAGTAAAGGGAAATTTTTAACCCACAGTTAGGAACGATGATACAGAATTACAGCTTTATCAGAATTCGTGCCTTATCAATCATCTACAGAAGTAGAGTTTTCGACAGATTTGTAGCAATTGACCACGCACATTTCCGAACTGTTACCTTTTCTCCCACGCTAAAAATACGACGCAGTTCTCGGTACAACTTTGCAATCACATTGTTCACGTGAAGCATCTCCATTCTGGAAGGAAAAAAAAAAAGTTCCATTCATCGCAATTAATTCGTATTAAGCCCACACCCAATGTCATGGGGGGGGGGGGGGCTATTTCTATCTCCTTCGTCTGGCAGAAGCAAACCAACCTTCATCTCAAATTGAAAAAAGAAAAATAAATGAATAAAGCATAAAAGAGGAAAGCAATCCAGCAGTTGAGAGGGAAAATATTTCCTCAGAAAACTCGAAAATATAACGACACAATGTCACACATCGCAAATGCCCAGTTGGCTTGGCTGGTTGGCCGAATAGATTTTCATGGTTGGTGGCATCCTCAGCACGGCGAATGAGAACGACCCAAATTTGAGTTTAGTTAACTTAAAAATCACATACAGTACAGGAACTCAGTGATGAGTCAATTTGCCTCATGGTTTTCCAGGTTTGTTCAGGAAAAACTTACCGAATATGAGGAAAGTAAAGATTGGATTCACTCATTGTTATCAGTTTATATATCATTTTTCGACAGACTTTTGATGTTTTCCACAGAAAACCATGAGGCAAATTGAGTGAACTAAACTCAAATTCGGGTCGTTCTCATTCGCCGTGTGAGAGGGAAAAAAACGAGGACCTACTTTTACCATCGTCAATCGCAGAAACAGCACGATAGAAGGAATTCCGTCGGCTTTATGTTCATTCTGAAAACTTGGTGGATGAGAATGCGCAACCATTAGCAAATGTGTGTATGTGTGAGGAGCGGACGCAGGGGTTATTTTTATTGTGCATTCCTCCTAGGCTGTCTTTGTTGGGGATGGTTGCTGAACTTTGCAGTAGGCGGTTAGTTGTTGTTTTTTTTTTCAATTTGCTTCGCCAGAGTTCACTCAATAGAACCATTCATTGTTGGTACAAATCCATCGCACTTTTGCCTGTGTCCCGTAAAGACGCAGTTATGAAGCATACCAAGCCTTGGGTGTCCAGTTGGGTGGGGCTTATTTTTAAAAATCGTCCGGGAACATGTTTTCCCATGTGGAAAATGATTATTGGGACTAAATTAGTCCTTGATTCTCCTCTAAATGTCAACGAAAATAGTTCAAATTTTGATATGTTACATAATATGTAACATATCAAAATTTGAGCTATTTTCGTTCACATTTAGTGGTGGCGCAAGGGGTCTAAGTCCAGGTTCCAGCACATGTACTTACGCTTACATATTGATATATCGAAATCAGAATCCTTGCAGTGCTATATGCAGCGTGAGTAAATATGAGAATGAGAGAAAACCGAAAAATAATGGTAGAGAAAGAGATAGAGAAAACTAGAAAAGAGAGGTGAAAAGGTAAACTCTCTAAACATATATTCAAGCGAACAACGCGTTAGAAAAGGATTTCGAGTTACGGTTGTAAATGTGCATGGGAAATGTGGTCGAAGTAGCCTAGATACCCTCCGAGGGAGAAGGGGATATGACTGTATTTGAAATGTGATTTGATTTCATCGTGAAGATTTACTTTTACAACTAGGTTTTGGAATTTTTTCTTGTTTCGACTTATGCTACCATCGACATTTTCAATCAACATGATGTCTTTTTCAGCGTGGTCGTTTACGATCTCCTAATTAATGATTAACTAGGTTATTTCCAAGAATATAGGGTTCAAGTCCAACGAAAATTCACAAACACTAGGATAGTTGCAATTTATACCACATTTATGAAAAAAAATGTTCTATGTTGTTGATATTGAGGTGCTTATCATATCTCTGAGTGATGCAACACGCTTTCTCCCTGTTAACTGGAGCCATATTATGGAACCAAGTCGAAACGACTGTTTTCATACAAGCGTTCATACGAAAAACGCTTCGTTTCGACTTCCCCAATGAGGCTGCAGATCTAAAACTTGGAGAGTGGAGGTGACTTCGTCGTTCCATATCGTGATAATTTTCATTGATATTGGCAAGACCAATTCGTACTTCACGTAGATACTAAAAAAAATCTGTAGATCTCCAGATGTTCCCGTTCAGACGCCAAGACTTAATGAGTACAATAGTAATATAAGTCTAAACAAGAATAATTAACAATACATTGCTCCAAATTTTTTCCTAATTCGTTGATCGTAAATATCTATTTGGAACGAATTTACTCTAATAGGTTTTACCTTTATTCCGGTCTCTCCTTTTCTACCTATTTCACTCTTTCTCTATCATTCTCTCGAATTCTCACACTGCATCTGTCGCCGCAAGGATACTGATTTCGATACCGCAATATGTGAGCGTAAGTCCATATTCGGGAACATCGCTACGCCATTTAAATATCTCAAGAACGAGTGAAGATATCGTAAAATGGACTAATGTTTCGTTTTCAAAGATTACAAAATCACGTGTTTACTTATATAGAAGCATATGTTTTATTTGAAAAAGCGTGGACACCCCTCGTCTTAGAGCAGCTTGTCAACTGGGGCCTGTGTGGACCCATGGTCCACTTCATCGAAAATTTCCTGACCGATCGTTCTTTCAGAGTCGCAGTTGGCAACACGAGGTCCCAGCTTTTCGGAGAAGAGCCGGTCGTCCCACAAGCTTCAGTTATCGCCGTTACTCTCTTCCTTGTGGCCATGAACGGAGCTTTCGGAGGGCTGCCGAAAAATGTTTACTACCGGCCCAACAGCAGCACGTAACAGGATCAAGGCCCAGGCAGCAGTCTCCGCTGTAGCCAGGTGGGCCAGCGCGGTAGGTTTCCAGCTTTCGGCCACCAAAAGCGTCGGGTGCCACGTGTGTCCACCTATCAAAGTTCAAAGCCAGCCCATACCACTGAAAAAGACGGTCCGTATTCTGAGGGTACTTGTTGACCGGTCCCTCAACTTCGAACAGCACTTTAAGGGGATCAAGAACGACTGCCGCAGCAGGATATCTCGCCCCCACCAGTCTAACAATCGCGACACTCGTTTCCGGGTTGCAAGTGCCGTCATCGATGGTCGCCTACTGTACAGTCTTGAGATGACGTGCATCGCCACCGAAAAGCTCGTGCAAACGCCTACGTTCGAATTGTCTCCGGTCTTCTTCCGTCAAGGCCCGCCGATGCCGCATGCATCGAAGCGGGTATTCTGCCCTTCCGCCATCGTATAACCGCAGCAATTGCAACGAAAGCCGCTGCCTTTACAGCAATGACCTCCGGGAATGACAGGATCTGTTCTCCTAGATGAGGGGAACAGACTCCTCCGCATGGCTGCCAATTTAGAGCTCCCCCCAGTGGCCAAGGTTCACTGGTACGGAGACAAAAGTTGGTGCATACCTCCACCAAAAATCGAGAGTCGGATAAAGAGCAGGTTTAAGGCTGGAGATAACTCTGCAGTGCTGAGGAAAACAGTAGCCGAACTGGTCTGACCGGCCCATACTGGTGCTATCCGATTCGTACAGCGTGATACAAGACCTTACACCTGATACCACGAGTCACCCCTGGATACAGGGTATCGTGGAGACCACACCCCCGAACACGGTGTTCACCTGGATTGCTGCGCACTGCATCCCTGTATCCCAGGAAATAGCGAGGCTGACAGCCTGGCAGCGTCTGAACCAGCTGGCCCCCGTTACACCGACGAAGTGCCACTACAGGACATAAAGCGATGGATAGTCAGCAAAATGTGGGAAGCCTGGGAAGCAGAGTGGTGCCAATCCCAATCCCTCTTGATTCGAAGAATCAAAGAAACGACGAGCAAGTGGACGGATATGTCGAAACTGCGGGACCAGACGGTGGTTTCTCGTCTTAGGACAGGCCATACAAGGATCTCACATAGTTTTGGTAGGACGCAGTTCGATAGAATGTGTTACGTTTGCGGAACCACTGTATCGGTGGAACACATCCTATGCCTGTGTCCGCAATACCAACATCTACGGGAGCAGCACGCACTTCCCAACAGCATCAGGGACATACTGGGCGACGAACCTTCCACTTTAGCGACAGTTATTTATTTCCTCAAGGACGCTGGGCTATACAACAACATTTAGGTCATTTTAACTTTCTTTTGGCTGACGGGACATCTCTGCCGGACGGGGGATTACCCCTCCGGCTTTGTCCGTTTCGATCATTTGTCTATTCGACCTTTTGTCCATGTGATCTTTTGTTAATTTGATTTTCTGTCCATTCGACTTTTTGTCCATTTGACCTTTCATCCATTTCGAGCTTCTGACCATTCGACCTTTTATCCCGATAAATTTCATTAGACTTTTTGTCCTTTCGATCTTTTGTTCCTCATAAGTTTTTTTCCATTCAACCTTCTGTCCAGTCAACCTTTTTTACATTCGATCTTTTGTTCATTCGACCTTTTATCCTTCGACCTTTTGCTATAGGGGAAAGGGATGTAATATCGGCCTAAATGCCCCTAATTTGGGCCCATACATAAATTCAGCAATCGACTAAATTTTCATTGTTTATTAATTTATTTATTTGATAAGGCTCAACCGAATTAACTTTACAGAGCCGAGGATTCTTGTTCACTATACAATACATCTTAAAACTATAGTCAAAAGGTACAACACAATAAACATTTTATCTTCCGCTATACAATAAGCCGCCTCTACCAGAATGGGAGCCGCTTCCAGTGGTTTACTTGTATGGCAGATTCGCCAACGATGGCCAGAGCGCTTCAATTTTAGCAATGGACGCAAAACGTGGTCAGCACTCACACATTCATCACGAAACGGTTGCTTTCCAAAGTCGACGACGCATCGACTGAAAGAACTGCTGATGAAGAACAATGAGGAGGACCACACAATGGTTGCTGCCGAGTAAACAGACGATCGCGTGACACACATTGAGAGTGGTCTGCTTCTGTCGACAGCCAAGTGAACGACTAAATTTTCAATAGCGACCAAATATATCCATTAGTATCGTCCCAATGACACGTTCATCTAGATAAATTTGATGAAAAGCTGAGTTTAAGCGATGGGCCCAATCTTAGATCCATAGGCGAACATTAGAGCCATTTCCCCTACCTAATTTCTTTTAAAATGAAACATAGGGAAAACTACGGCTTTGGCACTTCTTTACCAATTATCGTCGTGAGTCGGGAGGAAGAGGAGGCGTTCATGACGCTAATAGGTAAAGAAGTTGCGAAGCCGAGACTTCCTCTATAAAAATAGAGTAAATTGTACTCAAACTGAGTAAATGTTATTCAAAACTAAACATTGTTTGAGCAACGAAAATATGCCAAATTCTACTCAATTGAGTTGAATAAGTTCATTATTATGAGCCCAATGATGTTTGTTCTTTTTTCTTGGATTAAAATGCTTGAACTATTCCGCTTTTCGACACGACGTTAATTAATTGACAGCTCGCTCCATACACTAACGTAGCAACGGGGGGCGCTTCGATGGTGATTTCCCCCAATGAAATCGATCTTCTAATGCATTTGAATTTTTCACCCAAGCTCCGGACTATTTCGAGCATCCTAGGGGAAGGGGTTGGAATCTAAAATAATCCAAAAGTCATCATGCGACTTACTTACAAGTAATATGTTCCACCTTGTGATCATGATCGGTAATTGACTCGTTTCTGATTTTGACATTTTCCTTCAAAAATAAACCTTCAATTTTGCCATCAAACATCAAATAGACCCATGTAGCCTGGACACGTTTTTCATAATTAATCGAACAAGGTTGTCCGTGTTCGACGAGTGAAAATTTCTCATCGTTTCATCGTTTCCCAACCCTCCACAACCCCACCCCGGTAATCAAACATTGCAATGCAAGGAGGTTATACTCGTGCACGTTCCTACCTACCTATATTTTGGTTTTCCAATTTTATTCAAATTTGTTTATTCGTTCGATCGATTCATTAATTGCTTTGGTGTCAATCGATGCGTGCAACTACTCTCACCCGTCTCGTCGCATCGTGTTGAAAACCTCAGCATCCGGCGGCGGCTGCTGGTCATACCTGCATGATTGGATCATATTGGATCGAGCGAAATGTGCTTCTGGTCATTAATTTAAATTAAAAAACGAATTTTGATTTACACTTCCGTCTGGGTGATCGTTATTCATGTGCGAGTAAAAATCGTTGAGTAACACGACGAAAGTGCCTTCCAGATCCAACTTTGGCTAACCATAATCCCGATATTATTGGAGATTGGTTTGTCAGAGCAGACAGAATGGCGGCGACCAATAAGCTCAATGATAAAAACTTTTCCATCAACCGTCGCACCGATATGGCGGTCGTCGTCATTCTTGGCACACCCCTGACCCATTTGGAAATATAAGCTCCACGTCCAACTTGGGAAGGGATTTATCCACCGGTTTTGGCACCTTTGCCGTTTCGATTTTCATTTCTTTTCTGGCCAATTTGCTGCGTAGATGTTTGTCTAAGGAAAAACCATGGGAAACAACTGAAATGGAAAACTGCCTCGCATAAGTTTTATTTTTTATTTTGGATAGAAGGTTTGCCAAATTCAGCTCGTTCGCTCGTTGAGGTATTTACAAAAGGAGATCAAAAGCGAAAGGTGTACGATGATGGTGGCTGATGTACTGGAAACTGGAGAATTATGTCAGCAAATTTGGAAGTATATTTTTTTTTTGGTGTGCAAGGTCATCATGCCGATTGAAATGCTGCCAAATTCTCGATAGTTTTACGTCTGATGATGTGTTGTTTGTGGGTTTTATGGTTTTATGAGTGAAATTCAAATAGATTGTAAATTTTTATCACCAATGTTCCACAAGTCTTACGAAAAACTCTAGTTGCTAAATTCGCATTCTCAGAATCAATCAGTGCTGCATCAACGACGCGTTGACCTCAATTGCCATTTGATGATATGAAGCTGTTTTTATCGCACCCGTGGATGTTCGCAGAAATCACTTTTAAATTATCCCATTTTTGTTTTACTATCGCACAGCGAGTCCCCACAAATTGCAATTTAAAACCACCCTCTTTCTCCTTCCACATATTCACGGTGATTTTGTTCTACATTTCTTTCAGAACAACTCCTCCTGGTCTGGTCTGGATCTGGTGCCACTGACATCCAGCCCGCAAAGAATGTTGGAATTGGTGCAACGACATTTGAAGAGTAACTCCAACAAGCAGATTCATACGGGTAACAGCTGCAGCCGTCACCACACGGTGTCTATCAACAAATAGTGACGGTTGGGGGGTGGAGAAAAGCGAAGCACATATAGGTACAGGATCTGAATCGTGAACGCTGACGGTGACTGTGTATCGCTAGAAAATTACCAAATGAAGATGACAACCTCCAGTTCGGCAAACGACGGGGCCGGAGGCACGTCAAACAACAATGCACATCGGAAGGGACATCGGTTAGTTGCTTCTTCGATATTGAATGCATATGTAGTATGGCTCGTACGGCAACCTTCATTCAATCTGTCACAACGTTCCAATAAATTTCGGCCTCACGTACGTAGCTGTACGATGACCTAAATAAAATGTACTACGAGGGCTTTAAAAACGAATTCTTTTTGTGCAAATCGTATTAGGGTGATGATGAGCATAAAGGTGAAATGGTCAAAACAAACAAATTGTATGATCAACTCTTCTCTTTCTATGAAACGTTGCTTAACTATTCTGTATGAGCTATCATTCAAATTTGAGCTATCGCTTCATTTTGGAAAATGGCTTATTCGATAACAGTCTTCAATGAATCATAGCACAGAAACGAATCTGACGTCTGTAAAAAAGTCTGATCAAGGTAGGATTTTGATCAAGACAATATTTTTCACTAGGCATTGTTAATAAATGCAGATTATTGGTCATAGAAATGTGTTTATTAAAACAGATTGTTCATGAATTATTAAAGAAAAATTATTGATCGTGGCAATCAAGGCATATTATCGATCAATGTAACTTGTCGATGGAAGCCGATTGATGATCGAAATAAGTTACGTCAAATAACTTTCTTTTAAAGAAACTTTCTTTAAAGGCAATTTTGAAGAAAATTTTAGAACAGTGCAAATTGTAGATCAAATTAGATTGTTGATCAAGACAGTCATGGTAAATTGTGGATCAAGGCAGATTGCTGATCAAAGTGAATTCTCGATAACTTTTTCAAAGGGACGTATCAGCTTTCGTAAACAATGTATTTGATCGTCGATTTGGCGTAACTAGTAGCTCTCCCATGCATGCTAACACTACCATCAGATAGGGGAAAGTTTCCCCTACCTGCTAGTGGTGTTAGTAAGCGTGTGTGAGCTACCAGTTACGCCAAATCGACGATCAAATGCATTGTTTAAAAAACTGATACGTCCCTTTGAAAAAGTAATCGAGAATTATTTATTGAGGCAGATTTTGGATCATGGCATACACTAGGTGGGGTGAAAAGTAACCTCCTTGGAAATGAAAAAAAAAATCAGTGCTTTTTTTATTTAATTCAACACAGTTCCCCTTTTAGATCGATACACTTATTCCAGCAATTTTCCGTCTGAAAAGTAATTTTCCGGAAGGTCTGCAAAATACTCCTCCGCGGCGTCGATGATTTTCTCACGTGAGCTGATTTTTTTTATTGATGAGCCATCATTTGAGGTTTGAATTGGAGCCATAAGTCATTGATTTTAGCCGTGGTTGTGATGCTCTTGTGTGCCGGCGCATTGTCTATCGAAAACCATTTTTTTTTCGCTCATGTGAGGCCGTTTTGAAGCGATTTCGGCCTTCAATCGCTTCAATAATGCACAGTAATACTCACTGTTGAAGGTTTTTCCTTTTTCGAGGTAGTCCACGAGGAGTATGCCATGGCAATCCCAGAAAACCGACCCATCGAGCCTCCCTCGGCCGCTTCGGAGCACTCGTGCCGGTTTCAGTCCATTGCTGGGCACTCTCTCTGGGGTGTAAAAGTGGATCCAGGTTTCATCAACAGTTACCGATCGACGCCAAAAGTCCGCCCGATTCCGCATCAGCAAGTCCAAGCACACTTTCGAAGTGCTCTCGCGTTCGTGTTTTTGGTCAGGAGTGAGCTTGCGCGGCACCCAGCGGCAGGATAACTCTTATATGCAGAATCTCGCCCAAAATATGGCGTGTGTGCTCAGTACTAATCTTTGCGGTATCTGCAAGCTCGCGCACCTTCACTTTCCGGTGAACCAACACCATTTCATGTAGTTTTTTGAAATTGTCCTCTATAACCGCATCGGAGGGCCTGCCGCTGCGGACTTGATCGGTAGTGGAGTTGCAGCCACCACGAAACTCTCGAAACCAATATTTGACGGTGTAATCTGACGGAGAAGTAGCCCCATAATATTTATCCTACTTTTCTTTTGTTTCCTTTGCCGTTTTGCCACTAAAAAAATAATGTTTTATGAGAGAACGAAAATCGTTTTTATACATACTCAACATGATGCCAAACACGTCAACAACAATCAGCTGTCAAAACAAAACTAAAGACAGTATCGCACTGAAATTTGGCATGTCTGCCTAAATAGAGATCTCCAAGCGCAATCTCACGAACACTTAAATCCAACATCCATGTATAAAAATGAATGAAGAAGAACTCTAAAGCTGAGTTTAGATTAGGCAAGTCAAATGATCAACTCAGTTGAATTCAATTGGCTTGAAAAGTTGAGCCTGGTTCAACTTTTTTCAATTCAAGTGAGTTGATCAAGTCAGTTGAATGGCATGGTTTACACGTTCAATTCGCGTTCAAGTCAGTTGAATTCAACTGACTTGATCAATTGACTTGCCCTGTCTAAACCCAGCTTAAAGGTATCGCGATATCACAACCAGAGCTTAAAATTATTGACTGCCTAGGCTGAGTGTGAAAGCACTGCACTATTAAATCCATTGATCTGTGCAGACCGTTTGTACCAAACGGAAAGGACGAGGCAATGAAAGAGCCAACAAAAACATTCAGTCACTCACGAGTAGGCGACGCACACCGCTTGCCTTCGCTCACACAGCATGTAATTCCGGAGTGATTTGAGATTTGGGCGTAATTGTATTTGTAAACAAACTGGTGAATCGCCGATTTCTCGTGAATAAAAGCTCAATCTTATAAAACAAACTATACCAAATGATAAGGGAATCATACCTCTTCCTCATAGTGTTATTAGTTTTCAAAATTGAGGTTTTATTCGCGATAAATCGGCGTTTGACGTGTTTCTTGTTCTGAAAATCATTCAAAACAAATATTGGGTACCAACACGGCAGAATAAACGTGTTGACTGAGCTACTGACTGAGTGCCCGGCTGTCAGTGACTCGTTTACCTCTGAATCATTCAGACTCTCACGAGGCAGTGAATGATGAGGCAGATGGCAGTTCTCGAGTCAGTTTTCAAATAGACCAGAAATCAACGAGAGAAGTCATTGTTTACAAAGGCTGTTACGCCGTAATTCCAGCTCTATCTAGTATTGCTCTTCTATCATTGTATGTGATACAAAAACATCCATACAAATTTATTTAATATTCCAGCTCTATCTAGAATAGTTTGTATCGCTTAAGGTGATACGATACGTCACGCTTTTTTTGCTTTTTTTTTCTCTCCTTTCTATGTGTCAGTGAATTGATTATCATTGATGCTGTAGTAGTGTGAGTGTACATCATGCACTACCGCAACTACCGTAAACATAGCTGCTAGAGTTCGTTATTATTAGGTCGAATGTGTAACAGAGACTATCACTACATTTCCATTCAATTTGTCAATATTATCGACCTACCACCTCCCAGGACACCCCTTCCTATACAGAAAACAATTTTGCGCCTAGCCTCCAAGACCAACATGTCAAGTCATCATAGAAGTTAATTGATTCAACATCACACTTTGGTTACATACGACCTGTCCAAAAGTGATTTCAGAGCTCAAACCTCCAGGTACACGGTAAGAAAAAAGATCCCAAAATGACTTAATTTCACAAATCTCGGCACTATATTGCAGGAAGCCAAAAGCGAGGCCAAAAGTAGGTAATGTGGGTCGAAGAGTTTTTATTTGATTGTTTTCAATTAGTATGGAACTGACAATTCTTTTTTACCCACTCAAAGTCAAAAGTAGGCAAAAATGAACTGGCCGCTGGATATTTTTTCTTATCGTGTATGTTTTTGTTTTTGAATCATCCTTTGCCGCCTTTTGCATATCAGCTGATGGCTTCGAGCAGTGCAACCAGAACGACACATATTTTTTCTATAGAAGATTTCTAGGATAATTTACTATCATTTTTTTGCCTTGAGAAACAAAATAAGAAATTGTTTTAAACATTTTTTAGTGATGGTTTCTAAATTGCACCCAGTTTAAGTACCTTAAAAAGCAATAAAAACATTGTTTTTACACACTTTGTTTCAATTAAATCGACAACACTGGATACGATGAAAGATGATTCTTACACACACCTCCGTAATGCGGTGTGTAGAAAAAAGGTAATCAAAACAGTTTCAATTTGCAAAATTATTCGCGGCTCGCGTTTTTAACGATGCAAATGATATTATTTAAGTAAATATCGTCTTTAAAAGTGAATTAACTTGAAAGTACTTGTAGAAGCACGTGTCGTAATTGTTTTTAGTGTGGTTCTGAGAAGTGAAAGCTAGTGAAAACAGTTGTTGAAATTTCATGCCCTGAGCAGAGCAAAATCCGCTGATCGTACTTTTTAATGTAAATATTACCAATGAGTGAATGAATTGGCAATATTTGGGTGGCAAAGTATTGAAATATGTATCCAGATCTTATTCATACAATTCAGGCCCATTTTTTAAGGTATGTAATTAGTAATTTACTGTTTTGTAGGAAGATGTCTTTCGTACGCATACCATAATACGTTTATTTAATGATTTTAGGGACAGCCATTGTTGCATGACGTGCCGTATCACCTTAACTCGATTTGTTTACATTTGTTACATTGGTCTATTTGAAAAGTGACGCGAGAGTTCATATTCATATCAAAATGACTCAATGAACCTGACTGTTTTGCGCACTGATCACAACTACTTAAAAAGGTAGCGCGCGGTCTCACGCACACTTTTGTGCATCTGGAGAACTCTATATGAACGGACTACAAGGCACCATAACCTTTTTTGCAGTAGCAGCGCATTCTGGCGGTCAAGGAGGTTACTTTTCACCCCACCTAGTAATTGATCAAGGTTGCTATTTGACGAAAGGGCGAGATCACGCTTTAGCGCTAGGGGCAAGACAGCTGTACTCAGAGTAAATATATATGCCGCGAGTAAATTTGAGTTACTCACATTTACTCAAAAATGACCAAAGCAGTTTCGATTTTCTGATCTGGCAGCATATTAGGTTTTCAATATAAACACAGTTTTCAAGCATTAAAAGATTCAAGGCAGACCAGGAATCGATTGGTTAAAGTGTTGTCGTTGAAGATTTTTTGATAATGTGCTGGTGTTATTTCAGGACTATACTTGTTGGTACTCGACCAGAGATTTGAGAAGTTTCTGCCCTGTGAACATAAATAGCTTATCTTTCACAGTCTGTAAAAGATCCCTCTCATCTTGTTGAACTTATTTCAGACATTAGGAAATCCAACATAAATATTGAGGTATATCGGGAAAAGTACAACTAGGTTCTAAAGTTATAACGTTTAACTATTCGTTCGTGCCGGCGCCGGTGGTGTAGTGGTAAGCGTGACTGCTTTCTAACACCCCAATGGGTCTGGGTTCAATCCCAGCCGAGGTCGGTGGGATTTTTCTGAGGCATAAAAATCGCTAGTCACGTCTTCCTTCGGAAGGGAAGTAAAGCCGTTGGTCCCGGCCCATGTGTGTTGTGAATGGGTGCGATATCCTACGCAGGTGTGGAAGCTGCCTTCCTGCACATTCGATTGCCGTCAATGGATGGCAATCGATGTCCGTCGGTGATTGGCACTAGATTGCGGAACAGAGGAAAGAAACTATTCGTTCGTAGCGGCAGTGCAGTAGCAAGAAACTCCTCGAGTTGGGTCTCAGGGTTTTGCAATGGGCAGCACGAACATGTAGCAACCGAACGAGCTTCGGCGTCACACTGGTAGTGTAGTATAAAGAGCCTGAATTTATAAAGAGACGACATGTCAAAATTGGAACAATCGATTATCTGTCAAAGTCATATGAAAATTCATTCCAATCGAGCAGAAGACCTGTCAAATGGATAAGATGTCCCTCTTTATAAATTCAGGCTCTTTAGTTTAGTAGCAGTATTACAACATACAAACAAAATATCAAATACAGCAGCAACGAATCGGCCGTTTTACGGACTGCTTGTTGTATGTACGAGAAATGTTACGAAAGACCATCCGAGGCTGTCATAGCCGAACGAACAAAATATATGACTAATAGTGAATTTGTTTATTCCCAGGTTGGAACCAGTTCCAACCCAGTGCAAACCCGAGTTTTTTGTCGGTGTGAAAGTCGACCCGTGCCAGGTTGTATAAACAAACGATCAAACTGACGTTTACTAGAAAACAAGCCGACCCTAACTTGATACCCGATCCAGGTTGGAACTGGATAATAAACAAATTCGCTATAAGAACGAGCTGTCGTGTACTGCACAAGACGGCAACGTTGCATGTCGCATGCCTCACTGTGGGCTGTCGCTTATAGCTCAATCTCAAGGCTGTCGTAGGAAAAAGAAAGCGACAGCCGTTGGAATACTGTCATGAGGCGGTACTTTTGGTATGCCTGATCTGGTACACACGAACGCCTGATTCATGTAACTGTTCTGTTACAAATCTGCAATTCGATGTTTTCTTTATTGCAGCATGTGATCGATTCTTCATGTAAATTTAAACTATAGCGATGAAACCCACTGGGAAGACGACACGGCCATGCTTAACGGCCGATTGTTGCATAAAGCGTCCATGGCCACAACAAAATGGTAACACGGAGTCACAGGGTGATGGGGTGAAGGGACCAGCGATGCTCAGCGAACGGCCATCGTTCACTTTTAAACAGGCGAGCGTGAAAAACCAGAAGTGATTAGCTAGTGGAGTTAAATTAATACCTAAGGAATCTACTGCAAGTAGTGAATCGTAGTGACCTGTGGGGCTGTTCATAAACTACGTAGACAGTTTAGGGGGGGGGGAGTTGGCAATTATCCACGGCCCATACAAATTTAATTTTTTTGTATGGACAATTGTCTACGCAGGGGGAGGGGGGGGTCAAAAATCCCAAAAAACTGTCTACGTAGTTAATGAAGAGCCCCTGTTGAACACCGATTTCACCGATTCAGTACCTTTTCCGTACATTTTTCAAACCACTTACTGGTTGGCGAGTACGTATATCTAATGGTTAGCGAGTATATCTAATTGCCTAGGACCATTGTTTCACGTGAAGGAGGTCTTGATGGGGCCTCACTCACGAGTATGAAATGAGCCGAGCGTAGCATTTTTCTGAGGAGTCCAACTCTCAAATCGCATCGAGCATCGAGCCTCACAGCTTGTGCGGGAAGGTGGATAATACGGGAATGAGGTTTGCTGCCACTTATTTTCATGTTTTCTCTCACACACTCTTGTTTGAAATCCTGGGTGAACTCTAAAGCTTCTTGTCTTGTCACAAAAAAGTCATCCGGAGCCTTGAAAAGTGAGTTTAAGAAATTTCATCAAGCCTGGACACCGCTCTCGAGCAGACGGCCTTAATCGCTAAGGAGAGCTTCCCTTCCCGGTTTGACAGAGTGCGGCCTTGCCGTCGTCGAACGGCTTCGTCTGAAGGAGTAAAATCAGTGCTGTGCATCGGGACCAGCTCCACAATCCGTCATACCAACCGATTACCAAAACACCACATCACTAAACCAAACCGCCATCGCACGACAGCCAACGAACGGTAGACGCGCTAGTAAATTTGACAGTTAGCATTGGGGAAAACCAATAAACCTTAACATATTCCAACAAAAATTGAAAGTTGAATAGGGGAAAAGTTGACTTCGGCAGTACCTTAACCTATTATCTTCAGGGGGTAAACAAAGTCCTAGAGCACTCAAATTTAACCAATAGTTGCTCTGAAACACACTGTATCCACATGCCAAAATTGAGCTCTCAAGGACGTTGTTTATCCCTCTGACGATAATAGGTTAAGGTATTGCAGAAGCCAACTTTTCCCTATGTGTTTCTTCAACTAAAAAATAACTTATCCAGTTCCCAATCATCTTAAACCTCTTAAATTTTTTTTAAATTAAATTTTCAAACTTTTATTTTAGCTTCAGAATTCTCTTCTGAATTTTCTTGAAACTTTCTTAAGACTTTAAGTTAAATTCCTCTACATTTTTTAATTAACCCCAAAACACGATTCCTTTAGTACTTTTCTCGATATTTCCTAAAACATATCTTCTGAACCTCCCTCAGTATTTCTTTGAGATTATCCTCCGAAAATCCTTTAAATTTTGCTTATATTTCTTTAGAAATTCTCTTTTAAATCCACCTGCTTTTCTCCTAACGATCCCTATACAATTCTTCTCAGAATCACCTAGGAATTCGGCTTGAAATTCTCCACACAATTTTCTTGTAATTCTTCTAACAATTCCTCAAGACTGAATCTCAGATTTAATTTGGGATTCTTTTCAGAAGTCCGTTGAATTTTTCTCCGAATTTTTCTCAGAATTTGGTAGAAATAATTCATAATTTATTTGGAATTTTATTCTATAAAAAAATCATCTACACGCAACCCAAAAATGCATTACAATGAATGTTAGTTCAATTTCCAATCATCCTTTGTTCATGAACATCGCAGCGAATGTTAGGAGTTGACCTTACAGACGATTCAATGATTTTTAATCTTTTTTATACCGTGTTCTGTCTATGCTTTCTCATACACAAGCAAGCATTTGACTTGATTTGTAGATATGTATAACATGGTAGAACGACGCACACACTTGCCTCTCCAGCAGAAAAAGCAAACGAAGTCTATTATGCGAGGAAATTGTTTGCTTTTAGCCTTTCCGTATCCCGAAGCATGGAGAGAGCAGTGGAGAAAGTACAGGTCTGATAATCGGCAACGTTCGAGTCCGCCAGTCGCATTATCAATTTCACTCACTAGTACACTCCTCATTTTTCTTTCTCGGCACCGGTGGTGTAGTGGTAAGCGTGATTACCTCTCACCCCAGCAGGCCTAGGTTCAATCCCAGTCGGCGCCGCCGGGATGTTCTGAGGCATAACATCTCTGATCACGCCTTCCTTCGGATGGGAAGTAAAGCCGTTGGTCCCCGATTCATGAGTTGATGAGTCGATAGGTAGGGTCCAGGTGTGGGAGCTGCCTTCCTGGCACGTCGATAGCATTGGTGCTCAGCACGGAAAACAAGATCAACGGAAAAAAAAACAAACCAAAGGAAAAAAAATTATCTTGCATTAGATCGCAGCTCTCGGTTCATGCGGTCTCCAACTAACATCCTCCGATGATGAATCCCACATAATTGTAAGCGAATCTTACATCCCCCGGTTGGGTGTAATAATTCAAACCCTGAACATTTTTCCAAGCCTTCAACATTTTTCAGGGCCTGTGTTTATTTTTCAAAATCTAGGATCTTGGAAATTTATGAAAATCTGGGATCTAGGAAATTTGTCTAAATTTTACATTTTGAGCTATTTTTATTAGTCCACTATTGTTGGAAAAATTCCAATCCTGTTTTTTTTCCTCTAAATCAGGGTTGGTAGCAGGTCACTTTTCTGTGCCTGGGTCACTATTTAAAGTCAATCGCTTTTTTTTTTTCATCAAAAAGTCGCTAAAGTCACTATTTCTTGAAATTTAGTCACTAAAGGGTCACAGCTTGATTTGATAACAAATTGTTGTTACAAAAATTCATTAAAATCCGCATGTAGAGTCTGATAAGAAGAGCTGCGACAGGAACGTTAATTGTCCAATTAGCGTTGAATCACTAATATTTAGATTTTTTAAACTCCGTAATCTAAACGTTCAAGTCCGATATCTTCAAAATTTGTCCAGGTTTTAAAATCTCCGTTGTCTGTGATCTTGATATATTCATATATTTTCACAAATTTACTGAGGTTTCGTAAACAATTCTGGTCCCAATCAGGAAGCAGGACATCTTAGCTAAATATATCAAATTATGTTTTGATATTTTAGTTTAGCATATACATTTTGATATTTTAGTTTAGCATATCGCAAACTGATAATTTTTACGATATCTTGACGACTTATACGAATTTATGTCACATAGCATCGATCAATCTGTTATCAGATATGAGCTGTCCTGCAAGTGATCTTACTGATGTCGTTTTCGTTTTTACTATACTACTACATCGGTGTAAAGCAGGTGCATACGCTCGTCAATGGTTGTCAGGCTCTGCCAGACGATCGGCGACTTGCGATATCTGTGCATCTGAACTCCGATTCTTACCTCCACGCGGTGCTCGGTGGGGTTGCTGGCTATGATGCGTTGTAGCCAGAAACGCGAATAAGAACAGGAGAGTCCGAAGGTTTGGAGTGTGTGCAGGATTGGACCTAGTCACGTCTTAGGCCCACCCGATCACCGTGCTCAGCCTTTCTGGCGGCAGTCAGTTGTCTACCGGACTTTAAACAATTGTAGATAGTGGATTTTGTGTGGCTAAAGTTTGTTCAGGATGAATGCATTCTGTAGGTAGAGTGTATGGACCTTCTTCTAGCGTCCACGTTTGAAGCAACGGAGCGATTCGGGCTGGCAGATGGAACCTCCCGTCTTAAGTGTTTCCGTTCAGTGTGACAGGGGTGAGGCACTGTCCTATATTTTTTTCCCAAGGGTATAGATTGGGAGCAGACTCCGGCGGCTTCGGCCAGAGAGGGCCTCTCCCGTACGACATAGTTGATTGATGAAAAACACAGTCAGCTATAGTGAGGGTCGAACGACCCTGGCAAAAAATAAACGCAGCGGGACGATTGTTCTCCTCATGGAGGCAGTCGAAGGAGGCGATAAAGTAGCGTGGAACCATCTCGATGTGGCTTCAGCGGTTCAGCGTTCTGCTGGGCATACCGTTGAGGCTCACACGGATCGGGGTGGTTTGCGTTTCGTGCTAGAGGTTAGTGATCCTGCTGATGCTGAAAATCTGAAGCAGATCACTGAACTTAGCGGAGGATTCAAAGTTCAGATGGGTGCACACCCTACTTTGAATAAAGTTCGTTGCGTGGTATCAAGTGTTGATAATATCAAAGAATCGGAGCAGACTCTGAAGGAGCATTTTCCTACACAAGGGGTAGTAGCTGTTCACAGAATCTGCAAGGGTAGTGGCGAGGGAAAGGTTCACACCTCATCGGTGGTGTTGACTTTCGAAGGGACCAGCTTTCCGGAAACGGTTAAGTTTGGTTTCTTGAGCGTGAGGACCTGAGCGTACTATGCCTTGCCCTTGCAGTGTTACAACACAGTGTTACAGTGTTGGGTGTAAGAACAAGACCAGGGACGCACCCGGTTGCCGAGAAATGTGGAGCAAAAGCCTTCTGCTCCAATTGTCAAGGCAATCATCAGCCGACGTGAAGGAAGTTGATATTCTGAGGATCAAAACCATGGTGTCTCCTTTGGGGATGCCAAGAAGGTTTACAGTGACGAACGGAGTGGGAAGTCCTACGCAGCGGTTGCTGGGACGGCATTTGTTGACTCTGGTAAGGGTCAGTATGTGCCTTTTTTCCTCAACAAAAGAAGAAGAAGAAGAAGGCTAAGCAGGGGGGCTACGAAATCGATCCCTCAGGGCAAGGGAACAGATGGAGCTTCATCTGCTAAGGGTGCGGGAACTACCCAGTGCAAGAGTACTGGGGTTGGTGCTAGTCCACCTGCCGGCCTTGCGCGAGATGCTACCAAGAGTGGAAAGGATACTGGTAGGGAGGGCAAAGTGCTAACCCAAGAGGTTAGCACATACCCCTTGCCTGATGCCGAAACACCAACTGATAAGGACAAACAGCTCCTGGAAAAGTTGGTGGAAAGCCTGCGAAAGGAGGTCGCCCTTGGCAAGGAGAAAATCAAACAACTCAAGGAGTCGAAGACTCGCCTTGAGATGGAATGTGCTTCCCTTGTTGGACAACTCGAAAGAGTAGGCTCAGATGAGAGCGAGGTTACTGTTCCCATGACCTGCCGGAAAAGGAAACAGACCGCCGGCCTCGAGGACACTTGTGGCTATAAGAGCCGTAAAAGAGGAGAAACTGCAGCACCTTCTCCCCCTATAAACTCGGTATCGGAGCGCGAAAGCGATGCTGTTACCGGTAATAAGAAGCTACCATGTCTTATGTCCCACAACAGAATGGTAAAGAGCCATCGAACGTAATACTGCAATGGAATGTCCATGGGTTGCGATCAAAGTTATCTGAGATCCAACTATTGACTAAGAAACTGAACCCTTGTGTCATCGCCCTCCAAGAAACGAGGTCCAAGGTAGCAGATCTACCTCCAAACTATCTCGGTGTTAGATATAAGTGGTATACCACATAAGGTAGAGCAGTTGGATACTGAACTTGTAAGCAGCAATAAGTGCGAGTCATTGACAGCTCATCATCAATTGTCTGTAAACAAAGGTGTAAAATTTTTCGGTTTTCGGCGGTGTAGCCCCGGTGTAGCTACACCGCAAAAAAAGAAACAATACATAAATTTAAAAAATGCATGATTTCATCTCAAATAAATTAAATGTCGGGTGGGTAGATGACGTCTGTATGGATTTTTCACTGAAGGTTTGTATTTTTCGAAAAAAGCGAGACTACTTTGACCAATTTTGAGTAATTATGAGTTGCTCAAATTTACTCGCTACGAAACAATTTGCTCTGAGTACAGCTGGCTTGCCCCTTGGTCCATAGTTTGGAACATCAAGGACGCCATTTTTAAAATTTTACTTTTACCAAGATGGCCGAGGTTCAGCAAAAAATTGAATTATTGCCCATTACAATCAATATCGCAAATGTTCATACAAATCCGAGTAGGCCGATTCAAAAATTCTAATATTTTGCCTTCGAGATGAAGCCAAAAATAAGATGGCAGGTCTTCCAGATTCAGGATGTGACCTTGCATCCGTCCTCCCATCACGGTCACAGCCATTCTTCAATTGAACTCAAATTGACAACCTTCCCTCGCTTCACACATCTTGAGGTCAGAACTTAAAAAATCATGTATCATTCAAATTTTTGTCCCAACGCTGCTCAAAATACCAATCAAGAGTCAGCAAATTTGCTTTGCGGTTTTTCATCGAGATAGTAATTATCGGAACGTACCATTCAGTACCTTTCTGTCTCTCTTGGTCGGACATTTCCCAAACAGTAAGCGTCTATTCTACATGTGGTTTCAATTGTGAGCACTAGCTTCATGTGATGATCAAACGTTTCGAATTCGATTTCCGGGAACAACAATGTACCCAAGCCAAACCCGGAGGGGACCATAAAGTATTTCTCTAGATTTCACAGTCGAGCTAAACAGTTTCACTCTACGAAACCATCGCATTAACCAGCAGCACCACTACGACGGAATAATGCAAAATGCTGGAAATAGGGACGACGACACACAATTTTAGATAACCATCGCCGCAGACCGCTCTCCGCAGGAAATAAATGAGAATCGAGCACGATTGGGCAGTTACCGACAGCATGCAGCAGTGCTGTGGTGAGCAAGCCAATGAACGACCTTCGGTAGAATTTCATTTCGAAAGTGCTACAGAGATCAACGAGGAACCTCTTGTTCCTCTTTAGTTGCCATGTAATTAATTGAATCGACACGACTGATTCTACACACAACCGGAGCTTAATTACAGCTGCATGGTGTGCTATGGAATTCATCAGTTTGAACTGAACAGTAATATCTAGCTAGTTCGTTGTTACTTAGGCATGAGAATTGGAAATGAAAACATCAGTTTTCAAATGAGGTTAATTATATTTTAACTAGCACCCTTTGAGTTGACGGATTCAATCATCGAGCACCACATTGTTGTATATTAATTAGGATTAGACGATTGATTGGCTATAATTCTCCTCCTCTTTCCCCCGGTAACAGGCGAAACGAATCCATGTACGCGATGACCGGTCTGTACGCGGAGGCCCAAACCGACGACAGCAGTGCGGACATCCCGCAGGACACCGAATCGGAATCGTTGCCGACCTCGGTGAACACTGCCACCACGGATACGGTGATCAAGTGCCACAGCCGACAGCCCTCGAACAGTGTCATGATGATGGAGAAGCCTCTGTCCAACGACCTGCTGGTCAACGAAGACTACTCGCGAGACTGCGGCATTCTGACCTGTCGACCGGTGGCTATTCAGAAGTTTGCCAGAATAAAGGTGTTTGTGCTGTTGTTGTCCATATTGGTTACCCTGCAGCAAGCACTCAGTTCCGGGTACATCAACTCGGTGATCACGACCATCGAGAAGCGATTTGAGATCCCATCGAGCCTATCCGGATTGGTGGCTTCGAGCTACGAGATTGGAAATGTAATCACAGTTATCTTTGTTAGCTATCTGGGCAGCCGGCGGCACATTCCGGTGTGGATCGGAATCGGTATGAGCTTAACATTTCTATCATAGGCTCGCATTAAATCGATTATTCTTGTCTTGCCACCAGGTGCCGTGATAATGGGCATCGGTTCGCTGGTATTTATGATACCGCACTTTACGGGGGAGCCCAATCCGGGCATTCTGATTGACAATAAAACCGCGGACAACATCTGCCGGTTGGTGTCGGTGCGGGAGCAGGACATGGGACTGGGTCGGTTGTCCAATAGCCTCTCGAATCAACCGCTCACGACGCACAACTTGAGGTAAATCCAATCTTGCTTGCTTCGTCGTTCGTTTGTAACTTACCGGTCAATCCATTTTTCCAGAGGTGACAACTGTCTCAAGGGTAAAGCATCCACGTTCGGGCCGGTGATTCTGTTCGTGATAGCGCAGATTCTGCTCGGTGGAGGAGGGAGCCCCCTATTCACGCTGGGCACCACGTACGTTGACGATCACGTGCGGAAAGAAAGCTCCTCGATGTATATAGGTGAGTCCGGTGGTGTTGTGGATAGAATTTCAACTTTCCAATGAAATTAACACTGTTCTTGATCTGTGTGTGTGTGTGTGACCGTGTACCGATTTTCAGGTGCAATGTACAGTATGGCTGCCTTTGGCCCGGTGCTGGGTTTCCTACTGGGAGCGTATCTGCTGTCGTTCCACATGGATTCCTTCTCCGGCAGTGATATCAATATTGGTAAGTATGGGGAATTATTTTTTTTTAATTTCTATATGACGATTGATTCAATTATTGAGTAAATTTAAATTTTCAGAAGGTACAGTATGCGACGAAAATAACGGGCAAACAGTAGTTACTATTTTTACATGGCCGTAAAATCGATGACAAATTTGAGTTCCGTTACTCAGTTTCGCAAAGGAATCCACGGTTACTCAAAGTCTATGTGCAAATTTTCTCAAATTTTGGTAAATTTCACTCATATTCGAGCAAAATTTGGTCGAATATGAGTGAAATTTACTTAAAATCGTGCCTGTTTTTACTCAGTGTAATCAAGGTTTTACCGAATCTTTAATTTGATTCCATTTCTACTGCCGTGTTCAACAATTAATTTCTAATACCAGCCCTTGATTGAATTATCTGCAAATTTCTATTGATCCGATGTCGACAAGAAAGCAACTGAATATTCTGGATAGGAGGTAAACGAGTTTGGTAAAGTCGTACACTAACGGAACTATCAAATGTATACTTTGATTACTTAAAGGCTAATATTTGACGTTGAAAATCTCCAAATATGTAACTCTACTTAGAATTCCCTTGGAAATCTCCTCAGTATTACTTTAAAACCATTCTCAAAGTCCCCTTTAAACTATCTACGATTTTAGTAAATTTGAGCTGATTACTGACTAATTTTTCATATTTCCGGAGTGATTTGAGATTGGGCGTACTGATAAACAAGCCTTAGGCTAAACATCTCTAAAACAAAAATTAAAAAAAATCAGATTGGACGTATATGCATTTGTAACTAAACACGTCATTCGCCGATTTCTCGCGAATAAAAGCTCAATCTCGAAAACTAATAACACTATGAGGTAGAGGAATGATTCCTCTATCATTAGGTATATGTTGTTTATGAGATTGAGCTTTAATTCAAGAGAAATCGGCAATTAACGTGTTTGTTTACAAATGCAATTACGCCCAAATCTCAAATCACTCCGAATTTGTGCCCGTCCATCTCTAATCCATGCGTCCCCTTTCAGGAGCAAAAATAATTGTAATTTGGATATTTACACAAAATTTAGTTCTCTCTAACTTAAACTAGAGTACGGTTAAAACTTGTTTGCAATCAGCTCGCAATAAAACTTAAAAATACTAATCTAAACGCTATGATGTGTTATTTAAAACGTTTCGGTCTTTGAGCTTGGCCTTCCTCAGGGGACAAAAAATATGCCGTCTTTCGTTCAGCACAAAAAGCTTTACGATCTTAATGTAAAACTAGCCCTAGGGAAGATCTAATATTATATCCCCTGGATCGAAACGTTGAAGATTTTAAAACTGTCATCAGAACTTTCTCTTGAAGACTGAGAAGCCAAAACAAAATTATGAAGTCTTCTGGATTTTTAAAATTACCTTGATGTTAGTCTAGACTTTTCTGAAGTTATCGGTGCTTCCCTGAAGTAAATGGAACTGTTCTAAGGATCTCTAATATTCAATACCGCTCTCAAAACTTCCCTGAATTTCTCAGAATTTTTTAAAGGCTCCCGCAATTTGCCAGAAGTTAATTGAACTGCATTCTGCAATTTTCCTGAAGTTGTTGACACATACTTCCTTGAAGCTTATAATACTTACTCTAAAATTGAGCTTCCCTGGACTTTTTTTTTCCTTTGGTTTATTTTTTCCGTCGATCTTGTTTTCCGTGCTGAGCACCAATGCTACCGACGTGCCAGGAAGGCAGTCCCACACCTGGACCCTACCTATCGACCCATCAACTCATGAACCGGGGACCAACGGCTTTACTTCCCATCCGAAGGAAGGCGTGATCAGAGATGTTATGCCTCAGAACATCCCGGCGGCGCCGACTGGGATTGAACCCAGGCCTGCTGGGGTGAGAGGTAATCACGCTTACCACTACACCATTGGCGCCGTTAACTTCCCTGGACTTGTCTAGAATTTCGTTCATTCCAACAATTTTCCTGATAGTTGGAATTTCTCTGAAGAACCCACAATTTTTTTTAGAAATTTTTGGAACATTAATGCAATTCTCGGAATATTCTATAACTCCTTGGCATTTCTTGAAAGTTCCTACAATCAATTAACGGAGCTGATTGACATGCTCGGTACATGCCTGAAAATAATGAAAATGCATTTTTCTGGAATTCCCTGAAATTCCCGGAGTTATAGTTTTTTTTTCCCGGAGTTCTTATAGTTTTTCAAAACTTCTTTGTATTGGTCTCTCTTTAATAGTATTTGTTTGTCTTGTACCTCCGTCTCGATGACTCTCAGCGTCGCCTACTGGTCACCATAGCCGGTCGAACTCCAGACGAAACTAGAACCGCACTACCGTTCATACTGGCGACAACGCTCTGATGAGACAACGAAACCTTACCCCCAAGCTCCTCCCCTGATCCTATCCTTCGACAATGTACCTCTCTAACCTCGAGTAAGCCGCGAGTATTTGGCCCAACTCCTACTAGACATATAATTAAGTGAATTTTGTTACAAACAAAGAACAATGAACTATCGGCTCCGTAAAGCTAACGTGATTGAGCCTTCCAAATAAACGAACTAGTTAAAAAAAAAACTTCTTAGTTCTACCAACCGGTGAAAACTAACGATTTTATATTGGCTCACTACTTGACTATCCTATTGGTTCGAAGCAAATCGATTAACGTACTCCATTCTAGTCGAAATTCTAGTACTACACTATGTTTGTTTTGATTCACTATGAAAGTTTGACAGATAAAATGAGGGGTTCGCGGATTTTCCTATGTTTCGAGGGGTACATCGATTAGCTTGGGACCGAAGAGAGTACCAGAGCTGAGCCAAAAAGTTGAGCACGTTTCTTCGGGACCTTCTGGTCTTAGATTTACCTCTACTTAGTATCCCCTCCCAAAAATTACAGATCATTAAACTTCCCCGAAAGTCTAAATTTAAGAATTTAATTTTTCTGAGCTTCACTGAAGATCACTTGAAAGTTTCCAAAACTCTCCTAAAGTTCTGCAGACTTCTTAGATGATTTTTTGATTTTTCGGGATGCCCCTGAAGGCATAGAACTTCATAAAAGTTCCTGCAGTTCCCTAGAAGCTGATGGATCCGCCTTGAAATTGAAGATGATTTGCCCAAAATTTTACAGGAATTCCCTTATCATCCCGCAGTCCTAGGATTTTTTTTTCATTCCTCTGAACTTCTTCTTAAAATTGTTGTGCACCCTCTTGAAGTTATCTAATCTTCCCTGAAGTTCCCGCTAACTCTGCTGTTATGTACCTGTAATTACCCTGAAATTAATAAAACTGCCCTGAAGATCTAAACATTCAGACGTTTCCTGGATCTCCGTGAATTTCTTTCAACTTCAGTGATTTTTTCCTAAGTTCTCCCAACAGTCCTTTTGTTCTCAGTAATTTTTGAAACTTCTACGTTCCCACTGACTGGTTTCCAGAATTCAATTCTCGAAATTCACCTGGAGTTTTCGGAACTTCCCCAAAGTTCCCGCAATTCCTGATCATCATGGTCTGAGTTCTCCGAACTGCTCGAAGCTACGGAACTTCATTTAAGATCTTTTAACTCCACTGAACTGCCACTCATCAGAAGTGGGTCCCATTTGCGGTTTTGTCAAAACTGAGTTTGGGTGAACTAGATGAATTCAACAACTTTTTTCTTAGGTTTGGAAAAACAGCAAAACTGGTTGTCCCGAGCAATGGTACGATGCAAACTTGCCATGAGCGGCAGTGAAGTAATTGCATCTTCTGTTAAGTTTCTGCAATTTCCCCGAAGTGAATGGACCGGCCCTGAAGCTCTTTGAACTTTATTAAATTTCTAGAAATTTTCCTGGAATCTATTGAACTGCCCTGAAGCTAGCGGAACTTATCTGAAAGATCTTAAAACTTGCCCGTAGTTCTGGACGCTCTTGAAGTTTTCGGAACTACGCTCAAGTTTTCGAAACTTTCTTTAAATTCTTAGAAATTCCAAGAAATTCTGTCTTTTTTTTCTCATGACTTAAAGTTTTTAAAATTGTCCTAACGCTCTCGGAACTTCATTAGTCTTTTCGAAATTTTCCTGACTTTCATTGGGCTCACACCTACTTTGCAGTTGTTCTTGGAAAATCTCTGAAGTGCCTGCATTTTTTCAGAAGTAAATTTAACGGTTCCTAAGTTCTTAAATTTTTCCTAAAGTTTTCGGAACTTCCCTAAAGAGCCCCCAATACCAACGTTTCTAAAATTCCTTAAGTTAATACAACTGTCGTGTAGTTTTCAGAGGCGTCGCGTGCCTCATTTATTTACCTGTGCACCAAACTTTGTTGGTTATAGTTAACCACATAGGGGAAATGGATGTAATATCGACCTAAATGCTCCTAATTTGGGTCCATACATAAATTCAGCTAGCGACCAAAAATATCCATTAGTACCGTCCTAATGACGCGTTCATCTAGATACAATTGATAAATAGCAGAATTTTTTCAATGGGCCCAATTTTAGATCCATAGGCCAACATTAGAGCCATTTCCCCTATTAGTTTTTTTTTTCAATGCTCCATGAATTCGAAGGACATTATTCTCTATTGCTATATTAATCACTACCTACCGTTACATTTGAAGGGTCTAGCATCTTGTGTAAACAAAACTTGTATGGCCCTTTTCGCCTTAACGAAAGTAGGAGGAATTGCAAAACTTAACTAATTCTCGTTTTTATCACAAGGAAGTCGAAGAGTTTTCTTTCGACTGAAGCGTAATGAAGAATATCCGTCAAACACTTCCAAAAACATTTTTTGATACAAAACAGTGTCGAAATCTAGAGAAAATTCATGAAGTCCCCTGGGTAGAAAACTTGAATTAATCAACTTTTTATTCATCAGAACAACACTATCAGAATGAACCAGGGAAGGTCATTAGTTTTGACAGGCGCACCGGCGCAACCATCGGAGAGATTTGATTGAGAGATTTACAACTGACAAGAGAGTGAGAGCGAGCTTTTGCGCTCTCTTTCTCCATTAATCTCTTTGCCTGCAATCAGATATCCAAGTGCACTGCGATAAATGCACGGTTTAGGCACCCATACATCACAAATGTTCTTCTAATTTAAACTCACACATTCATACCGGTCTGCAAGTATGTTACACGTCTAAATCGTACCAGGCTGCTGTTTCCGTGTTGCTCCCGTTTGACGCGTAACTGCTGAAAGTTTGAATTACAACTAGTGGTGCAAACCGCCATGTATTGTGGAAAATTTGTGGTATGTTTCAAGAGGTGATAGAAGGTCTCCTTGGCTTACATCAGACATTTGACCATTCACAAACTTGCCACCCGCCACCCAAAAAAGCTCGCTTCAGGTGCACTATTTAACGAGTTTTGTCATGGTAGTGTTATCGACATGCTTTGAAATCAATGCATTAGGGATTAGGCAGACCATGCGAACTGAATTTTCCCCTTTTTGAAGCAAACCAAGGTCGAAGATTCAATTGAGCCTCACTATAAAATAGTGTATTCATGGTCACTTGTGGTCTGGAGTAAAAAAGTACAGCTATAATGTGGCCATAAAATCCATCAAAATCTTAACGCATTTTTAAAATTATTTATACCTGTGTCGTGCACAGGTTGCACATGTGGACGCGACGCCACTGTTTTCTGCTTTTCACTTTAGGTCACAACATTTTGCTGAAGTGGATTTAACCTTCCTAGTGCATTAGGGTGTTTTTGACCCGGCGTCACTTTAGAAAAGCTGTAGCTAGGTAACGAAATATGATAGAGACCTGAAATTTCCTCACTTTTCCTAACTTTCGGAAACGAACATTTGCAATGAAAAGAAGCTTTCAGCGACCTGTAGGAGTGGGGCTACAAGAAAAGTGACACATTAGGTGAATTATGGCCTAAAAAGACCCAGAATGCAACTCAAAGGAAAGCTAAAGGTTCCTAGAATAACATGGTGTCCAGGACTTTTCCAATTTGGCCATTTAGGATACCTGGCACTGGTTCCGATAGGGCACAAATGGACACTTCTAAACGATACCAGTACATGAGGTTTAGGAAGGGCCCTTTTTTAGCCCTACCGTAACCGGAACCGGATGTAGTCAGATCAACCTGGTCCATGGCATGATGTATACTTACTTTTGGATGAAAAATGATAAATTTTGAGCCGTCGGACGGTACCATTACATGAGGTTTTGAAAGTGTCCTTTTTGAAAACCTTTTGGAACCGGTTTCGGGTGTCTTGATGAGGCCTGATCTATCTGTTGGTCCATGGCAAGATGTATACGTACTTTTGGATGAAAGGTACCAGTACATGAGGTTTTAGAAGTGTCCTTTTTGAAGCCCTCTCGGAACAGGTTCCGGGTGTCCAGATGTGGCCAGATCCACCTGTTGGTCCATGATTTCTATTTACTTCTGGATGAAAAATGATGAATGTTAATCTGTCGGACGATACCAATACATAAGATTTAGGAAATGTCCTTTTTGAGCCCTACCAGAACCGGTTCCGGTTGTTCAGATGTGGCCAGATCTATCTTTTGGTTCATGGCATGATGTCTATTTACTTCTGGATGAAAAATCATAAATTTTGAGCCGTCGGACGGTACCAGTACATGAGGTTTTGGAAGTGTCCTTTTTGAAGCCCTTTAGTTACCGGTTCCGGGTGTCTTGATGTGGCCAGAACTATCTTTTGGTCCATGGCATGATGTATACGTACTTTTGGATGAAAAATTATAAATTTTGAGCCGTCGAACGGTACCAGTACATGCGGTTTTAAAAGTGTTCTTTTTGAAGCCCTCCCGGAACAGGTTTTGGGTATCCGGATGTGGCCAGTACCACCTATTGGTCCATGATTTCTATTTACTTGTGGATAAAAAATCATAAATGTTAAACCGTCGGACGATACCAGTACATAAGGTATAGGAAATGTCCTTTTTGTACCCTACCAGAACCGGTTCCGGGTGTCCAGGTGTGGCCAGATCTATCTGTTGGTCCATGGCATGATGTCTATTCACTTCTGGATGAAAAATCATAAATTTTGAGCCGTCGGACGGAGCCAGTAAATGAGGTTTTGGAAGTGTCCAACCGGTTCCGGGTGTCCAAATCTATCTGTTGGTTTATGGCATGATGTCTATTTACTTCTGGATGAAAAATGATTTAATTTTAGTCGTCGGAAGATAACAGTACATAAGTCTTTGGAAGTGTCCTTTTGTGCCCTATCGGAACCGGTGCCAGGTAGCCTAAATGGTAAAATTGGAAAAGTCCTGGGCAGGGTGCCATTTTAGGAACCTTCATCTTTCATTTGAGGCCAATAGATCAAAAATGTGGGAGCGAGTTGCAGTTTGGGTCTTTTTTAACCCGCTAATGTACAAAGTGTAACTTTTTCCCAATGCATTAGGAAGGTGAACTGCCCTGTAGTTTTTGGAATTTACCCTTAAAAATCTCATAGTTCTGAACTTTTCTGTAGTGCTCGGAACATACCTTAAGTTTATTAAATTTATCTTAATGTTTCAGAGGTTTTCGAAGTTGCTCTAATAAATACTTCCCTGTTTTTTCTGGACTTCCCTAAAATTTCACAGAACTCCTATGAAATTCCGCAATGTTTCTACACTTCGAGATCGCTTAGTGTGAATTCAAAAATGACATACTGTCTTTGAAAATGTACGCAACATGAGCATACAAGGTGGCCAGGCATGGAAAATCATTTACATTCATTTGCCTCTAACTTTTTTCATCAACAGCATTCCGCAAAATGATGTATAGAGCTTTAGTAGGTTTTGTTATTAGCTACAACTTTTGTCCATAACTCAAATCTGTATCTCTTATACATCACGAATTAGAGCGGGCAGAACCTGTTACTGTTTTTCAGTGAATGTAAAATACATTCACTGAAAAACAGTAGTGGATTCTGATCGCTCTGATTCGTCATGCATAAGAGATACGGATTTGAGTTGTTATCAAAAGTTGTAGCTTATAACAAAACCTACAGAAGCTCCATACATTTTTTGCGGAATTCTGTTGATGAAAAAAGTTAGAGGTAAATGAATGTAAATGAATACACGAAATGAATGCAAATGATTTTCCATGCCTAAAGGTGGCACAATTAAAATCAAAATGATTGTATTTAATCTAAGACAACATATTAAGAAGACTGGCAACTCTTCCATTTTCTCGTACGACCGCTTTAAGGCAGGTACAATCTCGTCATCTGCCGTTCCAAGGTAAATGCTTCGAACTAGTTTTATAGCAAAGATAACATCCTCAGAAGAAAGGTTTGTGTGTTTGCTCATTGCGTTGCTTCCACCTTCGCTCAAGTGCAGCGCTACTGTATCTGTCGCTTGGATTCTGGCAAAGTTGCCAGTCTTCTTGATATGATGTCTTCGATTTAATGGAAGCCTTTTTCACAAACATTTGTTTATTTTTTTTTAATTTTAAATTTCGCTACTATTAAATCTACGTTATGTTCGATGTTTGCAGCTACACGTTGCTCATATTAGCGCACTGATAGGCGTCCAAAATTCGCTTATGTGCAGCTTTTATAAACCAAGCGCATGTGATCGATATTTCGGCGCCGAGTTAGCTTTTATTAAAAAAAAATCAAATAAGCTTTCGGAGCTCGATACTCATAGAATAACCATGAGTAAACACCCTGATAGGCCTGTTTTGGAGTGTCCATTGTGTTGATTTCAGAAAATTTTGCATTTTTGATAAGATTTCAAATAAACAAAATTTTTAAAATTTGTGATTATTTGTCAGTGTTAATTTTTTTTCTGAAAAGGCAATCTAATTTCCTACAACTTTGTCTCAGACGTCATTTCGATAAGTTGACCCGTTTTCATACTATGATTTATTGAAAAATTATCAACAATTAAGGCCTGTACTCGAAAAAAATGCACCAGACAAAAGTGTTCGCCAAAAATTTATTTTAAGTCAGATTTTCTTGAAACTTTCAGGGAATGAACTAATACATATGGATTATGTTTCAGCATAATTACTTTATTCAATTTCCTTTCTATCGCTGAAAGCCCGCACCCTTCCCTTAAGACCGCTTATTACATTTTGTGCAATGGTGGAGCCGACCTTTTTGGTCACTTTCATCCATTCTTTCTTCAACTCCAGCTCGTTCTTAAACACCTTGGACGATTTTCGAACTTTGGCCTTCATTATGGCCCAAAATCTTTCCACCGGACGAATCTCTGGTGAATTTGGGGGGTTGGCGGTTTTTGGTACAAAAACAACGTTATTGTCTCTGTACCAATCCAACGTCGATCGCGTGTAATGGCATGATGCCAGGTCCGGCCAAAATAATGTCTCGCCTCCGTGGGACCGCAGGAAGCGCAACAGACGCTTCTGGAGGCACTCGGTGTGGTAAATTTCGCTGTTGATGGTACCCATTGTGATGTACGGTTTACTAAGTTTACCGCATTGGCATATGGCCTGCCAGAGCAAGTATTTTTGGCGAATTTGCCAATTTCTTCTTCCTTATGTCTTACGGAACATCAAACCGTGATTTGGCAACGTAGAACTCCAGCCCCGGTATCTGCTTTGCGTCTGCCTTGATGTAGGTTTCGTCATCCATAACCACATAACACATCGGTTCCGTTGACCACTCTCACAGCTTCCTTGTGCGGGATTTGGCCGCCGTGTTTTGTTGATCACGTCGGTTTGGTGCCTTCCGGACCTTGAATACACGAAACCCAGCTCGTTTCATGGTTTGCTGAACGAACCAGGCGATACACTTTGCCTTCAGAGCCGCGTCGCGAGTCGAAAGGTTCGTATTACGCTTGAAATAATCCAACACCTTCCGGGCCTTCACAGGGTCAGCTGTCTTCGATTTTCTTCCACTTCCAGCCCGCCGCTCGGTCGTCTGGGACTCCTTAAACGATGTTACCACCCGAGACACAGTTGTATGGGTGATTCCCAGTTGTCTTCCGATCCATCTCATGGTCGCAGTCGGATTTTCCATGACGGTGCGCAAAATTCTCCGGCGATTTTCTTCTTGTTTCGATGACATCTCAATAATCACTGAACCGATTGTTATGAAATTTTGCACATGTAAACAATTCACTCCAAACTAGTCATACCCAGATTTTCATCAATTTTTACCCACGGCCTTATGCGAAGTTTCATGGAACTCTGAGAGGGAAAAATAAAATAGATTTGACAGTTGGCGCAAATAAACAATACGGAATTAAACAAAACAGCAATCTCCAAACGGTTTTCTGTGACTAGCGAACAGCCAAACTGGACCTCCTTGGTCAAACGCTTGACTGAAAATTAATAGAAGAATTCCAAGCGGGGTCTGACTCAGAACTTCTTAAGAAAAGCCTGTGGGGATTGTGAGGCGAATTCTTGGTAAATTCTAAGGAAAACTCCAACAGAATGTATTGGAATTTTAGGAATATTATCAGCAATACTTTGAGATGACCACGAGACTTGGTAGCTCAGTGGTTACCGTTTCTGCTTACTGAGCAGAAGGTCGCCAGTCCAATCCCAGGTCCGTCCCTTCCTTGCAATTTTTCACTTTGCCTTATTCTATCCCCACTAGATTTAAATGAAAACGAATTCTGCTTTAACCAACCGATATAATATCACTTACAACAAGTGAATCCTGATCTAAAAATAACCCACCTCACTAACACAACTATCCTTCCCATGAAAGCCGTGGAGATCCTTCCCTCCCCAAAAGACCGCGAGGACGTTGCCGGGCGCTGTGATTGATCTATTATATATTGATTGAATTAGTGAGCTTGTACATTGAAGATGGAAAGCTTATCCCATGCACCATCTACTACGTGGTTATCTGTGCAAGTTCATTTTGATTTTCATCAATCAAGGAGGAGCAACTACAAAATGCACGGTCTTTAAAAAAATATTATCAGCGAAATTTTGAAATGAATTCAAAGGGAATTGTAAAAATATTTCGTAAGATATATTCCAAAAACAATTTGATTTAAATTCTAAATGCATGCCAACCGAGTTAGTTTTCTTTATTATCTAGACTTTCAGTCGTGAATTACGATAACAATTTAAAGGAAATCAATATCTGTTTCACAGGTTCAAAGGAATTTTAAGGCTATCTTTAACTATTAGGATAGTTTCATGAGAATCGCGGGGAATATTCCAAGCGAATTCTAAGTAGAATTTTAAAAGGACTTCTTGGAGCATTCCAAGGGAATTTTGATTTAGTGAATGCTGAAGTGAACTCCTAAGAAGCTTTCAGGATAATTTCAATTAATCTCTTGGAGGATTCCAAGAAAATTTGATGCGCAGTGCCAACAAATTTTTGTGTGATTAATTATGGAACGCTGAGGAGAGTTCCTAAGGAATTTAGATGAGAATTCCAGGATAATTCCGAGCGGAAAATTTAATAATTAAGAATTGGATGTGAATTGAAGATTGAATTCCAAAAGTTTTCTGGAGAGATTTATCAATTTTTTTTTTAAATGTCCTTCTGGATGGATTGACTTTTAGAATTACTTTAAAAGACACGGCTGAACTCAGTAGTTTAGAAGGAACAAACCTTGCTATTGAAATTGAACATGGGTTTTAGAATTTCTGATCGTTTGCTTTCGCCGCATACTGTAGGTGAAAACCTCTGTTCCAATAATCCATAAAACATAGCAAAATCTTCCGCCCGGAGTGCCCCCAATTTGTCATCTAAAATCTCTATTTCTCTCTCCCCCCCCAGATCAAGACGACCGCCGATGGGTGGGAATGTGGTGGGGTGGATTCCTCGTGTGCGGTATCCTTTTGATACTGGTGGCCATCCCGTTTTTCTCATTTCCCAAGGTAGGTCCCCAAAATTTATAGCCCATTTCTCCCCATCCCTTTTGTCGATCCCAAGGCATCCATTACCATCATACGTTCGACACATTCCGAAATATGGCCGCTTTCCATCGACATTGTCCGTCCCGAGCAATAATCCACTCTCATAATTCAATTCAGATTAATCGCCATCGTTCGGTTTATTTATTCACGCCTTTATTCAGGTCCTCACCAGGGAAAAGAAGAAAATCCGAATTGCCGAACAGAAGCTGCCCCAGTTGCAGCAATTATCGGCAAACAATTCCAGCAGCCTGACCCGGCCACCGCCCGCACAAAATCAATCACAGTCACATCAACTGCAGCAGCAACAACAGCAGCAGCAACAGCAGCAGCAGCAGCATACAATGGGCGGCGAAAGTTGCGGCGGTGGCCAATCGGGGCCGGGTGGAAAATCAAACGAGGATACCGGATATGGAAAGGATATTAAGGGTATGTGTCTGGCGGGCATTCATATAGGTGATGTGAATATGCTTTCAGGGCCGGAAATCAACTGGAATGATGTGTGTCTGCTTGAGAAATAATTCAGAGAATCTGACCAACTGCTGTTGATTGAATGCTAACGATTTCGTCCTCTCTTTCACTGACCGACAGACATCCCCCTGTCAATGTGGCGTCTCGTGACCAATCCGGTGTACATCGTTACCTGTCTGGGAGCGTGCATGGAGCTGATGATTGTTTCCGGCTTCGTCGTGTTCCTGCCAAAGTACCTCGAGACGCAGTTCAGTCTCGGGAAAAGCCAAGCCAGTGTCTTCACCGGATCGATTGCCGTTCCCGGCGCATGCATCGGGATCTTCATCGGCGGTTGCATCCTGAAACGGTTCCAGCTGAAACCGAAGGGGGCGGTCCAGTTCGTTCTGATTTCCAACGTGGTCTGCCTTTCGTGCTACGGGTTGTTGTTCTTTCTGGGATGTGAAAATCTCAAAATGGCCGGAACTACCATTCCGTACTACAACAGTTCGCCGGCACACAGCGTGGAACCGTTCCAGGTTAATCTAACCGCAGCGTGCAATTTCGGCTGCGAGTGCCACATGTACGATGTGGAACCGGTTTGCGGCAACAACGGACTGACCTACTTCAGTCCGTGTCATGCCGGCTGTACGGCGTTCTCTTCCAGTTCCAACTATACCAATTGTGCTTGTGAGTAGCTTAAATTCACTTAAATCCACTTAAATTTAACGATTGGTTTGTTTTTCAGGCGTTCAAGCGAACGTAACCAACGTGTACACCGGTGCCGAGGGAGCTCAGGCGCAAGCTCTGAACGCCCACGAAAACTTTGCCGAAGTAACCGTAGTTCCTGTGGCCACTGCCGGCGTCTGCAACAAGCCCTGCCGGACGATCTACCCGTTCCTGATACTGTTGTTCTTCATGACGTTCGTCGTTGCTTCCACGCAGATGCCTCTGTTGATGATAGTTTTAAGGTATTTTGCTACTCAAATGCCCTGCGAACCTTTTAAGATTCAAACAACCTCCCATTATTCCCGCCAGATCGGTTTCGGAGGAGGAGCGCTCGTTCGCCCTCGGAATGCAGTTTGTGATATTCCGCCTGTTCGGTTACATTCCGGCACCCATTGTGTTCGGCAATCTGATCGACTCGTCCTGTTTGCTGTGGAAGTCCACCTGCGGGGAGAAGGGCGGCCGTTGTCTGATTTACGACATCGAAAAGTTCCGCTACAAGTAGGGAAAGCTCCAATAAAAGGGCGGCAATCAATCTTATAATTGGGTTCTTTTTTTTCTAGATATGTGGGCCTTTGTGCGAGTATAAAGATTATTGCGCTGGCGATATTCATGATCGACTGGTGGTTGGTGCGCCGGCGGAAGAATTTGGACAAATTGAACCCACTGTCGGCCAACGAGTTGGTGGGATCGATTATCAGTTTGGATAAGCGTGAGTTGACCGTTTGATGAATTGATAGCACTTGTATTGATATCGTAATGAATTTCAGTGTTCGAAGAGAAGGCCAATCTAGACGGCCAAGCGGTTCCGTTCAGTGGGGAATGTATATCAGGTGATTCGATTGGAGATAACAACAGCAAACGGGTTCTGATTGCCAGCCGACATCTACGCAATGATTCCAAGTCTATTCAGTTGGAGTACAGGTGAGTCTCTTGTTATACATAGTTGTATAATACTAATACGAATTTAACCCTTATCCAATTTTGTCACATAACCGTGGGAGTTATTTTGAATCATGCAGCGGAAAAATTCGATAAGATATTTTGAGGAAATTTTATTTAATCCTTGTGGAGATTATGTCATGGACATTAGACTGATGCAAAATTTGAAATTTTCGCTCCACAGTGTTAAAACGGTTTCAAATCGGGTCCTGATTAGCCTCCGAAAGTTTAAACTCATTTGATAAGAAACGGACTTGGCACAAACCATTTGAAGTTTATATGGAAATTACTATGGGAAAACAAAACTTTTTGTTCATTGTCTTCTAGCCTTTTTACATATTGTACTGTTAACAAATTATATTGCTATTCTTATGGGAATTTTTATCAGCTACAACTTGGCAGAAAATTATTTTTCATTCAGCCAAACGTCAAATTAAATAGTTATTAATTGTTTAAGAGATTGATAATCTTATGGCAAGATTAAGCAACTGTATTGTGGGCAACACTGTATTCTGCAGTGTGACATAGTAGCCATGATTTTTGTCATCTATTCTACGTGCCATAAACGCCAATGTTGCCTGCTGAACAGTTGATTGAGCATAATCATAAGACATCAGTGACTTGAATCATTAATAATTTATGTTCCTTAAATTTGATCGAAAATTGAACTTCAACAAAGTTGTAGCTGAGAAAATTTTCAACAAGCTTAGCTATAATTTTCTAAAGTAGAGTAAACTGGTGAATTTTGAGATCTATATGAATCGAAATTATGGTTTCTCCATAGTAATTCCCATATAAACTTCAAAAGGTTTGTGACAAGCCAGTTTCTCACTAAATGAGTTCAAATTTTGGGAGGCTAATCAGGGCCCAATTTGGAACCGTTTGAGCACTGTGAAGCGAAAATTTCAAATTTTGCATCAGTCTAATGGACATATGATGTAGATGGCTTTAATTTTGCAGCAATCAGAGGAATTGCAAGAATGTCCCATTTGCAGTACTGTACATTCCCATTAGCATTTTTAGCGAAAATGAGTTATACATTAGAATCGATTCTCAAGTACCATCACTTTACAATGTACTCGATAAGATTTTTACTTTGATCTGAAAATGTCGCAAAAAATACCAACTATGTTATCCAACCCATAAGAGCCCATATCGAAACATCATAACGAAATATATGTACAACAGCGTTTTCTCAGCTTGCTGTTTTAACGAATGGGACAGCTATGCTGAAAAGGGCAGCTGTATCCATTGTATTTTCAGATACTCGTCATACCTTGTTTTTGAGTAACAGCAGCCGGCGCCGGTGGTGTAGTGGTAAGCGTGACTGCTTTCTCACCCCAATGGGTCTAGGTTCAATCCCAGCTGAGGTCGGTGGGATTTTTCGGAGGCATAAATATCTCTGGTCACGTCGTCCTTCGGAAGGGAAGTAAAGCCGTTGGTCCGGCTCCGGCGAGACAATTACTGTGTCGTACAGGTGGTGGGGTGGTTCAGGAGCTTCCACAAAGTCAACGGCGGTGCGTCTCATTATCCGGTGGCTTCCATTTGCGTGACGCGTAGCGATAGATAGACAACTGGCCATGCAGCGATGATCGATTATGAAATGACGAACTAGAACCACAAGCGATGGATCAACGGATGAATTTGTCAAGAGCGGGATCATACTTGCCAGAAACGACGGGTTGGAAGACCCCGTCACCAGGCCCGCAGACAGGACCGGGACGGCTGCAGATCGCTGGCTGGAATGGCTCGACTGTGGCGGGGATGGATCGAGGGCTTCCGTAATGCCAGCGGCGGTGCGTCCCAGTGGGCAATCAGAAGTTGATAATGGAAGCGTTGAAAAGACGGGAATGCTGGAAGTGATTGACGCATCAAGAATCGAAGTACTTAAATGAAAATTGTACTTACCTGGATAAGCGGCTTGGAAGGACCCTTCACCAGTCCCAGACACAGGACCGGGACGGCTGTTGGTCGCTGGCTGGAAAAGCTCGACTATGCTGGGAGGATCAGAGCCTTCCGTGATACCAGAAGTGTTGCGTCCCGGGGTTGAAGAGTAGGTGTAGTTATTGCTTTGTCGTAGAATTTACTCCATCATGTCGGTTTTCTCCGGATCTGGTCCGCTGGGGGAATCGACGTCCGATGAAGGAGTGGCTTTTGGTTGAGGCTTCCAAAAAATTACTTTAGTGTTGTCGCGGAATAGGACACCCTTGGGCCAGGTTGACGTCGAGAGGGCTCTTGACTTGAGGTCCGGGTTAAGTCCGATTTTCAAGGAAATGAACGTCATGTATTAACATCCTTTCCTTTTGCCACCACACGGACGACCTCGACATCTTCTGTAGCTAGGCGTTTCATTGCGAGATCTCGTACTTGACCGGTGGTGACATCACGAGAGATTCGTGACAAGTCCAGCCAGAACTTTGGTTCCTGTGGTGGCGCTGTAAATTGACCAAGCGATGGCGATAGGAATCCGCCTGTCCCGCACATTAGATCCTTTTGGTTCTTCACCTTAGGGTGGCTCGGTTCAGGCTTACTAAAAAGCCTACGATGTCGAGCAGTTCGTGTTGAAGGCCTGCTAGGCGTTAATGAGCTTGAGCGGAGAAGTTTGAACGGATCTCCTGATTGAGCTCAGACATAATGTCTGATTTTAATTTCTCGACAATCTCCTTGTGGCCACTGAGAGCAATTTCCTTCCCAGCTTCGTAAGCGCGTCGAACAGAAGTACAGAATCGGATGTCGTCCATAAGCTTCGTGCACGATTTGCACATCCAAAACAATTGCTTGTTATTGTTTTCACATGACCGACTCGTTGAAAATCCACCGAGAAAAGGCGGTGGGTAGAACTCAGTAGGCAACGCGTTCTTCGGGGGATAGCTGTATCTTCCGAATTAGAATCACCCATTTATTATCAGAATTCTTTTGGATTGTTTTCAGGATGCCCTTGGATTTTTCGACAGGATTTCCTTGGAATTCTTATCAGAACTTTTTGACGTAGGACTACGTCTATGATTTCTATATGGGGGTACACTTTGTGAAAACCGAAAATGGAACATTTAACAAAATTATGGAAGATTTTGAACGTTAATAACTCAGCTGTCCCTGGACCAATTTCAATAATTTTATCACCAATCATTCAGAAATATGTCTACACATCTTAAGTCTTATTTTTTTTCAAAATGTCACTATTAAAAATTGCACGAATGCGCAATTGTGGCTATGATTATTAAAATTGTCATCGATTGCTTGCGAAAAGCGATTACCCTAACACAGATTTCAAAGTTGAATTCCATCCGGTCTCACCAAACGGTGTTTGTTCAATCACCGCGTGGTGAGGGGTGGTGTTCTCCAGCACACAACGAAAGGCTCCCCGCAAGCAGCAAGCTATCAAGGCCAGGCATGGAAAATCATTTGCATTCATTTCATACATTCATTTACATTCATTTGCCTCTAACTTTTTTCATCAACAGCATTCCACAAAATGATGTAAAAAGCTTTTGTAGGTTTTGTTATAAGCTACAAGTTTTGGCCATCACTCAAATCTGTATATCTTATGCATCACGATCTAGGGTGGGCAGAACTTGTTACTGTTTTTCAGTGAATGTAAAATACAGTAGTGGCTTCTGTTTGCTCTGCTTCGTCATGGAGAAGAGATACGGATTTGACTTGTTAACAAAAGTTGTAGCTAATAATAAAACCTACAAAAGCTCTATAAATCATTTTGCGAAATGCTGTTGAAGAAAAACGTTAGATACAAATGAATGCAAATGAATGCACGAAATGAATGCAAATGATTGTCCATACCTGATCAAGGCTGGCCTCAACCGCTGATCAGATTCAGTTCCAATCACCGTGTGTGGTGGTGGCAGCAGCAGTGCTTTCGGCGCGTGGCGTTGAACATTGTACAAGTACACAACGAAAGGCTGCCTGCAAGTAGCGAGCTGCAGCCCACATGAGTATCGATAGAAGGAGGAAGAAGCCGCACCGCTTTTGATCGGAATCAGTAGCTCTTCGTGAGTCACTGTGGGCCATCTATGTCAAGCTCGTCATACTAAAGAGTATAAACGGAGAGAACTCCGCTCAAATTCCTATTCTTATACCAAGCACAAACTCCTGCTGCAATCGGCATAACATTTTTTTTATATTATACCACTAAGTCCTACGTCACCATTGCGTACAACTCCATAGGGCTGTCCCTTGTAGATTTTTTTCTTTTCCATGTTCAGATTGATTTTTGGAATTTCATCTAAATTTTTCAAAATTCCTCTCGAATTTTCCATAAAATGACACTCAATCAAAGTATTTTGTTACTTCATATTTTTGATGTTCACGATGATCAGAGTTGGGATGAAATGCTATACTAATGTCAACATGAAGCTTTGATACGATACTTTTGACAGTGAGCGTGCATAACGGAATATTCGCGATGATCGATTCTATTCATCGATTTTCTCTTTGCTACAACGAAACAATTTTCTAGAATTTTTTCAATGCAGAGTTATAACAGGTTGTATTGGCTATCAAAAGCAACAGAAAACGCACCAAGAAACGTTAATTCTAGCGAGTTAATAGCAAAAGAGTAAATCGACGAAGAGAATCGATCATCGCTTTTACATACATAAGGTCACTGTCGATTTATTAGCTTGAGAAAGTTCGGTAGTGATAAACCACAGGACTGCAACGCCTGTCATCTGCGAACAACTCGAGTGAAGCCAAATTTATCTGGTGCTCTGGTGCTAATTTGACAGCTTCTCCTTTTCCTCTATGATTAAGCTTGGTACATGTTGCGCCGCGTTGCGGAAAATAGATAGAGTTTTCTAGATAACGTTATAGGAAAGCATGATTCACGCAAATTGTGCTCGTCAATTCGAAAACAACTAATTTTATTTTTCTTCATTGCGGGAAAATAAGAATGGTTTTGAAGGCATTACATTTGTTGCCACCTTGCCGCATTTAATGTTACATGATTGGAGTTTAAATATGTTATGGAACACCAGCGCTGCTGATGTTCTCGGCAGTTTCAAGAACTGGATCGCATTGCAGGGGGCTGTGCAAAATATCATGACACTCACGTGACACTCGTCTACGCATCAACCGACTATCGCTGACAGAACGTTTTGTCAGGCAGTGAGAGGTAGAGCCATGGCAAACAACAATCACCAGTAATGGTCGTTACTCACAAGCAAAACTTTACACTCGCTGCTGATGATGAAAAGCACAACGAATCAAAGAGAAGAATTGTGTTGTACGATCATGAGAAAAAGCGAAACGACAGAAGAAAATGAAAACAATGCCTGCGCATTCCAGGTTCGTCTCGGCAGGCGCGACTGTGTATGTTACAAACAAAGCAGGCAACATTAAACGGAAGCTGTTGGGCTCACTCACCAACACACTCACATATGCAAGCAAAGCAGCAACTGCTTCAAAACGAGCACAGATGAGTGTCGTGGATGTCGGGAATGACCAGATCGGCGATGGATCACAACCGAAGACGACATTCACCAGTTACTTTTTACTTCTTTCGTCAACTTGATGGATGGTCATGGAGAGAGCTTCGACGAGCACATTGATAGGAATGTACAAAGCGTTACTACCATCAGCTGTTTGACGATCGTGATTGTGATAGATCGCAACTCTGGATTTGAGGACATACTTCAAATCTCCCCATCCACCAATGTATGAGTTAGGTAAACGAGTGCGCATTTGATTAGTATTGTTGCATTAATGGTTCTTCACTCAATTTCAACTTCTGTTCACCGTTACATCAATGCAATGAATTATGCGGAAAGTCGGTAAATAGAAACTCTTTTAATTTGACCCTTTAGCTTGTCACCCATGGCCGTTGTCGCCATCCGCTCACTACGAAACTGAGAGTGGCCGGCACTTTACGTAGATACTAGCAATATGGCCTGCCATATGCCTTCAGATGACCGCCACTGCACTAAACTGAAAAGGACTGTTGCAATATTTTCAAAATACCAGCTTACCGTAGACACAAATGTTCATCCCTGTCAAAAGTAGATCAGCCAACAACTTATGTTTTACAGTTGTAAAATAAGGACTGAAGACAGATTTGATTTTTAGAAACATCAAAAAATCTCTTTCAGTTAGCGAACGTTTAGTGTAGTAGCGCTCAGCTGAAGGCATATGGCGGACAATATTCCTAGTATCTACGTAATGTGCCGGCCACTCTCAGTGTCGTAGTGAGACGATGGCGACAACGGCCATGGGTGACAGGCTAAAGGGTCAAATTCAAAGCGTTTCTATTTACCGACTTTCCACAAAATGTATTGCATCAATAACAAAATAGTAGTAATGAGTTGAATTCCAAGGTTGCCTCAGAACTTCTAAGGCGAATACCATGAGGATTGTGAGTAGATGTGCAGCAGAATTAAAAAAAATTCCAGCATAATTTTGAGATAAATTTCCATTCATTTCCATTGTAGTCTGGAACCGAATTCAAAAGGGAATTCTGAAAATAACTCAGATTATAATTCCAAAGAATTTCTTATGAGTATTTCAAGCCAGCTGAGACAAAAACTCCAAACGCATCCTGACAAAGATGTCCGAGGATAGTTCCTAACTAAGGTGAATTTCATTTTTTTTATTTAAAGGGAATCACGAGGAAGATTCCCAGGGTACTCTAATAAGAATATTGATATTTCTTGTTTATTTCAACGACGTCAATTTCGTCCTCGACGGTCCACGACTGTCGTTCGCAGACGACATGAAAATCTATCTCCGAATCCGAGCCATCGCTGACTGCCACCTTCTCCAACTCCAACTCAACGCTTTTGCTAATTGGTGCCAACTGAACCGCATGGTTGTAAATCCAACAAAATGTTTAATAATCACGTTCTCACGGAACAAACATCCAATTACATTCAGTTGACGTTGACGTACATCGTGTGAATCACATTAAAGATCTGGCAGTCATCTTAGATTGTCAACTCACATACAGCCAGCATATCTCGTACGTGATCTACAAGGCATCCAGAACGCTTGGCTTCTTTTTCAGGATAGCTAAATGTTTCAAGGACATCTACTGCTTAAAGTCGCTTTACTGCTCCCTCGTCCTGTCGGTGTTAGAATACTGCTGGAATCCCAATTACCAAAACAGTGTACAGAGAGTAGAGTCTATTCAACGATGATTCATCTGGTTTGCCCTTCGACGATTGCCTTGGAGGGATCATCATCGCCTTCCAAGCTACGAAAGTCGATGCCAGTTAATTCACCTGGATCCTTTGTGAAGTCGACGTTAACGTTCAACCACGAGCACTCCGTAAAAACGCAATGCTGAGGATACCTTTTCGTCGTACAAACTATAGTTATCAATGGGCTACAAAGGGTTTTCAATCGTGTTGCTTCCTTATTTGATTTTCACTTGGGACGCGAGCCGCTGCGTCAGAGATTTCGTGATCTATTTTTAAGAACTAGGAATTAAGTTGGACTTCACGGCCTTTGCAGCAGCTTGTTACTTCTTGACTATATTGTATTTCCTAGTTTTGCTTAATCCATCATTAGGACTAAACCCAGTCTGTTGATGTAGAACCAAAGAAACAATATAAAAAACTTTTGAGAGCAAGGTAAATTTGTGGAGAACTGAAGAGAACTCCGAGATAGAGCGGAAATCCAAGGTAATTCAGCAGAAGATTTCATGTCGTTACTTTTTGCAAAGAAGGGTATAAATTAGACTGACTTGTGCTCCCCAGTGCTTAAACGGTTCCTAATTAGCCTCCCCATAATTTGAACTTCTTTGGTAAGAAACTGACTGTGTACAAACCATTTGAAGTTCGCATGGGGATTACTATGGGAAAAGCAAATTGAAACATAATAATGTTTTTGTTGTAAGCAATATGCTCGTAAAAGGTGAAATAGTAAATAGTATTAAATTATAATCTCCACGGAATTTTCTCAGAACTCATGATGGAGTAAATAAATAATCCAATCGCCAGGCATATTCCAAACCAGCTAACACCCATTCCCCTTTCTCCCCATTCCAGGTACGATGACGGCCCAGCGCAGCACTACCACCGGCCCCGGAAGCACATCCGCAGCAATTCCTGCGACATCAAGATCCAACGGTCCAACTCGGCCACCAATCGGGAAACGGACTTCCACGATTGGAAGCTGAAGCGCTTCATGCGGCACCATACGCGGAACAACTCCCGGGATCTGGATCAGGAACACTGCTGCCGGCAGCAACAGAACGCCACTTCCCACCTGGGTCGTTGGATCGCCCTGCACAACAGCAGCAACGAGCAGCAACCTCCGACGTCCAACATCCGGTACATCCTGAATCACCTCAAGAACAACAACGTAGACGGCCATAGCAAGCTGAACTACAGCAACAGCTGCAGCGGTGGTGCGCCTTGCTCGGGTCCGAAGAAGAAACGTCACACGAGGAACTACTCCTATGGGCAGGAATTCACCTTCCTGCCGAACAATGTCATCATCCGGCTGGACAATGACATTGCGAATAAGTTCCTAGCGAACAACGGAGGCGGAACCAGTTCCAGCAGGAAGAGTTCCTTCTCGCACGATGGCAATCTGTTGAAGAACGTGAACAAACTGAACAACTGCTCCGGCGCTGCAGCTGGCGTGGGAGCCGTGAGCGATCTGACCGAAGAGCTGGAATCAAAGTACGCGAAGGGATCGTCCCATAGCTATGGGCACTCGAGAAACAACTCCAAAGACTTGAACCTCCTGAACGCGGGTTTGGGGGAGACCAGCGGCGTCGTTGGCAGTAGCGGGATCCTAGGGGGAATCAAAGCCCTGATCGAAGACTCCAACAGCATCCTGAGGCATCGGCGAACGAACTCGAAGGATCTGAAGTACAGCGGCTACCAGCCGTGCGAGCCAATCAGCAGTGCTAGCAGTTGTAGCGTAAGTAGTAGTAATATTAGGAAATTGTCCGCAAGCGGAGACGGTGACCGCCATCATCATCAGTTGGGTCACCATTTGGGACAGGTGGTAACGGCGGCGACGACGGCAACGGCGACGGCGGCCCCAGCTACTGGTCAGACGGAGTCGCTACAACTGTTGCTGGACAAGTCATCGAATCTGCTGGAGGAAAGCCGCCAGGAAGCCGGTCCTACGTCGACGAACGTTTAGCCGGCTGGTCGGATGGTGGTGATTCCAGAAGACGACGGATGCCGTCATGCCATACGCAATTTCCGTTTCCTCCTGAAGATTTTATTTTAGCAGCCGTTTCCTGCTTTCGAAAGAGCTGTGTTTCTCTGCAACAATCAAACAACATCATTCCCCGTGAGCGCGCGTCCCGGTGATTTATTTTGTTTTGGTTTCCTCCGTATATTTACCTAAGTTTGGTTTTTTTAATAAAATAATTTTGGAAAAAAAATAACACGCAAAGAAAGGTTTCACAAGTCGGTAGGAACGTTCTGCTCCTCGGCGGACGGGGTAAACAGTAGAGTAATTACGTATTTAGAACCAATAGGAATCCGAGACTGCATTTTTTCTGTGTTAAGAGCATTTTTGGTAGTTTGGCGACAGGCAGGAATGATATTTTTTTGTTTGTATTTCGATTCGAAGTTATTAGATAGGAAGCAGCGATATTTGGAGATGGAAGGCGTTTGAAATCTTCTAGAGCAGAAGTTTTAGTGCAGTCGTGTATGCTTTTTAAGAGGTTGCAGCTCCGTAACGTTACGGGATGTAAGATCTACCACCGATTCCTAGTCTTGACTACTTCAAACTAGGTGATCAGGATTTTTCAGTTTTCAAAGGAACAAATTTTAATCCTTGTTACTTTTTATGTTTTGTGAAAAGTGATATGTCTTCGAATTGCCTGGACCGAGGATAATCTTGGAACAAGGAAAATGGAGTTAGTCTTCATCTATGTGATTCCTAATCTTCTATTCGTTGTTTCCTAGTTTGAAGTGGTTGAAACTAGGGTTCTGATCACAGAACAGAAGGGGAAGTGTAAACAAATATCAAAAAGTGGTACGATTTCCTGCTCAACAAACGATGCGTTGTGGAGGTGTTCTACACGGATTTTCTATGCGCACTCACACTATTATAGAGATTAGTGACGTTTAAAGCACGCACACTAACAGAGGTCTATCGCCGTGTAAAGTTGTTTATTGTTTTCCTCGGGATAACCTCAAAATGTATGTAATTCAATCTGTCAAAATGAGTTTGACAGTAGTTTGTTATGTATTTTCCTCGGATTTTCACTACCACAGTTTCACACAGTGCACCAATACAACCAGGCGTGAAAATCTCTAGTACGCTGCCTATCTTATGTGTGGGCAGAAGATGCCTTCTACAGCTAGATGCATTAGTGTTCTCCAATGAAAAGTGGGGCCACTTTCTGATCCGAAGTTCCACTTCTATTCTGTGGTTCTGATGCATGGCCATTATCGGTGTCATTGCTTAATTTTGTTGCTAAAGAATTCAATTTTGACTGACAAAGGGGCGCGCCTTTGAAGGGTGCTATCACTCTTCGAAGGGTATAAATAGCGGAACCTCACAATTAGAATCGATTCCTTGCGATGAAGACAAGAATGACCACTGTATCAAAACGCGAATACTTCATCAGTTCTCAATGATGATAGAGTAATAAGACATGCATTAAACTAAGGACACGGGATGTACTATCAATATATCAAAGTACTGGTCGCAGTGGCTTTATGTCCCGAACAGAAAAAAAGGGGGCAGGTTCCAAGCAGCTGTCGGGAGACGTTACAAAAAGGTCCCGAAGATCGAAAATATTCCAAAGATGATTAAATAAGCTATTATGAGACTATGTCCGAAGACAACAAATCAAGAAGTCTGGCAACTCTTCCATTTTCTCATACGAACGCTATGAGACAGGTACAATCGTGTTATCTGCCGCTCAAATATTACATCCTCAGAAGAAGGGTTTGTGTATTTGCTCATTTTTCTATGCGTTGCTTCCACCTTCACTAAAGCGCAGCGCCATTGTATCTGTCGCTTGGATTCTGGCAAAGTTGCCAGTCTTCTTGATTTGTTGTCTTCGCTATGTCCCAATTACCGGGCTGAATTTAACTCGTAGTTGATATCCGACCGTTGTTATTCCTTACGGACTAGAAGATAAATTTTGACATCGATGGCTGAGCTCTGCTAGAAAATTGGTCTATCGATATCGCAGGAATTTTCGAACATGGAAAATAACATTCGAAATGCATCGGGTTAAATTAAACTTGGCAAATGGAACACAGTCTTAAAGCCTCTTGAAGCGTTGGGAATTGCCTAATCTTTCATAAGCAGTTTCTTAATTCTACCAGCAAATTTCTGAACATCCCTCAACATACCCTATAGGTCATTTGAGCCATCTCCTAAAGATACCCTGAACTTTCCTTGAAATTCATCGAAACATCTAATAGAAGGGGCCAGACCTTTATCTGCATGACTTTTAAGCTTTCCTATGAGGTGTCTTGAACTTTCCTTGGAAAAATCACTTTATCTCTCTTCCAAAATTTTCCTAAAATTAATCAGCGTTTTTCATTTGAAGAATCCTCAATCCTCCAATGAAGGTTACCAAGATTTCCTTTGAAACTTTTACTGGAGGTACCCTGAAGTTTTCCTGGAGGTTTCTGGACTTACTCTTAATGTTACCCCGATTTTGTTCTATGCCCCTTGAAAGCTCCTAAAGCTTATTCTGGACGTATCCTGAGTAGCTTTGATAGGTATTTCGAATGCCTCCTGCATGTCCGCTGAAGTTGTATTCCCTGAGAAGATGCCTGGACTTTCCTCAAGACGTACTAATCAAAAATCATCCGCAAATCTTCTTTCACTGAAACGATCATATTTTTTGAATCCATTTATTTGTCAAGGTTCAATTGCGTTAGCCTTTCGGAGCCAAGATTTCTTATGACTAAAGTTAGTAGAACGGGGTCGAATACTCGCGGCTTACTCAAAATTGACCCTTTGTCTGTATCTTGGGATCAATTTGACCCCAGGCAACTGATTATTCATCAAAAAGATTTTTTTCCTCTGACAAAGTCTTCTTGATATGCCTGCCTCTTAGTTGAGACATATTCCGAATTTTATTGAATACCCGTTGTGAAGGCTTTTCGCAATGAACTTAGCTTTATTTTAGAAGTACAGCCAAAGGGTTAAGGACTACAGTTTTCAAACAGGTTGGACGTGGACTAGGGACAAGTTAAATCGATCCTAATGTTTTTTGACGTAGGATTACGTCTTTCGGCAACATATTGGGAGTGCAATTAAAAAAAAAACACAAAATCGACCGCGTTACGAAAAGTGGTCAGGTTTTGACCACTTATAGCTCTGTCAATAGTGGATGGATTTTAATTCTAAACAAGCCAATCGATTGGTAATTTTTCTACGAAGCTGCTTAAATGAATACTTTATCAATTTTCAATAGGTCACTATTGAAAATTACACAAATGTCCAATTCTTGCAATGGTGATCAAAATTATCACTGGTTGCCTGCAAAAAGTGCTTTCCCTAACATAGTCACCAAATATTGATACCGAGCACGTAATCCTACGTCAAATCTACCGTTGAGTCTTGGATACAATCTCTTACTTTTTTTTTGATCTTCAATTGGATGCATAGGGGAATTTACGTATTCTCGGCAACCTAAGCAGCGACCTTCTTTCTATAGCCTTTTTCTCTAAGGAACGCACACATATGCAGTATTGGTTTGTTTACAATCTTTTGCTGCCAGCTGCTCTAACAATTTCAGTCGAAAGAATTGTCAAAAACTGTTTTGAAACGCTTTTACAAAGCTCCAATCTTCTCTAGTGAGAGCGAGTATTGTCGGCAACCAGTTTTTCTTCGGCAACCGTTCCATTTGAACTGCATGTAAATCTTCTGTTCTATTATCGGCAACTCGAAATCAGCTACAATTTGTAGTGCGTGTGTTGCATTTCAAGAAAACCTTGCTAGATTGCTTTTTCTCAGTGGTAAAAATATAGTCAAATTGAAGCTGAAAGCATAAAGAATCTTTTGCATGCATTCAGCGAAGTGTTTTCGTAAGAAAATCCAGTGAAAATAGTGTTTCAATTTGGGTTGCCGAAAATAGTCTGTCATGCCGAAGCCGTCATTTCCCCTATGAATTCACCCAATTTTAATTGTCGATTCTGGGTGAGTTCAAATTAGATTTTCACAAAAGCTACTCAAATATTGTTTATAATTAACAATTTTTAAATTATCCATCGTTTTCGCTCCATTAATTAGACAGTAATTTATGAGAATATCATTTAACCACATTAATCTCATCTCGAATCAAACGAAAAAGTGATCATTCCTGCACTACCATGCAACAGTTCATTAGTACGTAGTCCATATTTTAGTAAACCGTTCTCCTCAAATACGTCAATAAACGAACAGAAGAATCCATACAGTATCGAACAGCAGGAAGGGAATCTCAAAATTACAAAAAATAAACACAAAAATGCAAACAACCGAGAAAAGGGATAATCTCAAGCAAACAAACAACCTTCCAAATATTCCTAATAAAGTTTAAAACACAGAATATTTAGTAAGCAAAAACCTAGTGCTACAAATACATTTTATAATCTACGTTTAAACAAGTAAACAAGTAAACAAACAAAAAATAATAGGTGATAACTGATGCCAGTTATATTAAATCAATTCAAAGCAGAACAGGAGCCGGACCCCACAGACTAAAACAAAATCGACACAAACTCACAGAAAAAAAAACAGGCAACACTACACTGAAAAAAAAGTAAAACATTATTTTTATTTCCCTATACAAATTGCCTATTGCAGGAGTTCAAACGCTAAACAGAATGTTATCACTTAGCTGAGAGAAGCAAAACAAAAAACAAAAGTCACTGTTTATCTGCTATTGCTTGAGGGCAAGGAAGAAAGGAAGTCAATTTGGGGCAAACAAACAAAACATGGTAGGAAATTTAATTTTTATTTTACGATGTTAACCGTAAACAATTGTAGGGAAAATCAAGATGGATTATATATTAAAAATAAAGAAAATAACGAGCATGAACCAGGAGCTGTGAATTAACTAGGTAGAAACGATCGTTGTTGGATAGTGTATGATGGGATTGAGCAGGAGTGAGTGAAGAGTTTTAGCCGAATTTGAAGCCTGATTCAAGTTGTTGGGATTGAAAAACAAAACAAACAAAAAATACTAAAATTGAGAATGGAACAGTAGGCCACGGTGAGAGAGGATCGGACGGACGATTCGTTTCCAAAAGTTTTAAAACTAGACAAACAGAGTAGGCGCGTAGGTTAGTGATGACTGGATGTGTTTACAAGTGAGAATCTAGTAGTGATTGATTTTCCGATAGCTAGTGAATTAAGGCGCTTGGTTTAGTTTTCTCCTTTGGAGGAAACGCATTTTCACCTAGTAGAGAACAAGTTTAGTGTGAATTATTTTTTTTTCAGAATATTGATTGTCTAAATTAGAAGGTAAAAGCCGCTGAGCACGTTCGCCACGCAATATTTGTAGACTTCGCACTGTACTAAGTAGCTGTGTGCGTTTACTGCTGCGCAGTCGAAATTTAGTGATTCTATTGCGCAGCATGTAGGCCAAACATAAAGTAGCACATGTGAGCTTTGTTTCCACTAAAACAAAAATAACTAGTTCGTTTCAATCAAAAATCGTAGAATTGTGCCGTGCGTTTAAACAGTTTTGAATTCCATTCAAATCAACTAGAAATAATTACTAATTTGGCAACACTGTACTTTAACCATATATTTAAAATTTAAAACTTTTACCAACGGTGAGGAATGCTTTCGCATGGTAACAAATGGGAATCGGAACACTGTGAAGATAGGAAAAGCAAACATATCGTGCAATATAACGCAATAGTACACAAAACAGCAACTGAGAGATTTAGAAACTCATTTCAATTACCAGATCTGAAGATTTTTTTTCCCACTACAACAAAGTCAGAAAGCAATGTTTCAGCAAAGCTGTATATTGTTATCTTCGTCTTCGCCAATTGGTCGTCGTGGTGAGTAAACAAATTTGAATTTATTTGGCCAAAACAGCACCCTTTTTGCACACGTATATGTACACACAAAATGGATACTCACTCAAATAAATGCAAAAACTGCAATGATGAAAACACGGAGGAAGAATCTTTGTCAATTAGACTATGAGCTATTTTAATGCTGTGCTGTACTTTGGAATCTTTGGACTAGGCGAACATTTCACACTGACACACCACAATCCGGAACGTTTCACAATGACATTCTGACGATAACTCAACAATGAATCGGAAGTGGTAGGATGGTACAACATAGAGAAGAAAAAGAAGTGGTATGAAGCGATGCTATAATAGTTATTAGGAGCGAATAATAAATGAATTTATATGAAAATTTGAGCGACGACGGTGTTGCGGAGAACATTTAATGGAACAAAAAGAACATTCATGTAAATAGTTATTGGTGTTATTATTTTCCTAACACGTTGTGATGGCAACACTGTCATCGAAAACCAGTCAACGAGCTTTGAAAACCTGGTCTACACGGCGAATGAGAACGACCCAAATTTGAGTTTAGTTCACTCATAATCGCCAAAAGTGCAGAAACTCAGCGATGAGTAAATTTGCCTCATGTTTTTCCAGGATTTTCTAGGGCAAAATTCCCGAATTTGAGAAAAGTAAAGATTGGATTCACTCAGTCTATTGGTACTACCCAACAAACAATCGCCTATTGAAGAAACGACTTCTTGACGATTTTATTCAACTGCATGCTTAATAATACTTGTACTATTTTTAATAATAACTTCTGTTCAGGCTTTGTTCACACAAATCTGGAGAATTTATTCAACCACAACATCGAAATATTTGGTGTTGAATAAGTTATGTCAAGAAGCTTTTATTCGACTTACAAGAGTTATAACAGAGCTTATTAAAGATCAAATTTTTAATTAATCAACGTTTATTAGACATCATTACTTCCTTACAGCGATCGTATAAATGTGTATATAGATGCTTGATTCTCATGTGAAATAATGTTTAATTTAACACTGTTAAACATTTATTAAACGATTATTCAACTACGGGATAATTAATCCGAAAATAAGAATGGCACAAAGAGCAGGGGGTTTGTTTCTCGTTAGTGATTGTTATGTCATTATTTCTGTCGAAGCACGCACCCACCACACAGATAATAGAAAATTTATTACATACATACATACACACACACGTGTCGTTAGATGGGATTCGAACCATGACCTTCCGATCACCAGCCACTTGCCTTGCTATCTGAGCAATCCTAGAATACATCATATGGGCAGTTAAATAAGTAATAAAAGCTAGAATCTGAATACCTATCAGCACTCCCATCCGTAGCTCTAGCTAATTCAAGGAGATGTGAGAATGATTAACTCATGCATAGTTGTTTTACATGAAACCAATGTTACCTCTCCATCTCTCTAATTTCGATGGATTTCGGGCTATTCTTTTCGATAGATCGATGAATTGGTTGTCGTGAGTGATACGATCTATGATTACGATTTAAATTAAGTAGGCGTAGAAAATAAATAAAAAAAGGTTTGAGGTTGGGATTAAACTCGCGACCTTCTACTTTGAAAACGGAAACGGTAACCTACCTATGCTACCAATTTCGTTTTGTTGTTGTGTTGTGTGTTGTAATGAATGAATACGCCGTTTACAAAGCATGCAATTAAAACATGAACGCATAGTGGTACAACAGCTATTATGCGGACTGTATTCACCTTTATTCAGCAATATTGTTTAGCAATGCAATGGAATCTAATAATGGAGCTAGAAAACAACTATTAGACGTATAATAAAGCATTTTATTAAATCAATTGAAAACAGTCGAATTAAAGCGTCAATGTATGTGCAAATTACACTTATTCAGTATGTTATAAGATCAAACTTCTAGTGTTGAATCAAGAAGACAGTCATCGTTTGCATAGCTTTTAATAAGTTTATTGGCGTCTTGCAGTGAAACTTTTCCAAGCTTTCGCCTCCTACATTTCGAAGTGAGAACTACTAGAAGGAGGATAGTTTCCATATTTTCCAAGTAAGACAGACGATTTTTGGGGCAAATCGGTCCATAAGGAAAAATTAATAATTTCCCGTGGAAACTTTTGCTTGAATCGTGTAAGAAAACGTGTTTGAAAACTAATTGCTATTATTTCGGTATGGATCGGAGATGTTTTCATGGAAAATAATGCATAACAAGTTTGCACCCACAGCGAGAGGTTACCTCCTGCGCAGCTGCATTTTTCGGAAAATGGTTAATATGTGCGATTTCCACTAAGATGAAAGTGGAAATTAAGTGAATTTACTTAGGAAAGGTTGTACCATGCTGGTGGTAATGGAGAATTGGTTGTAACGGACCTTGCTTTACTCAACACGCACCATACTATAAAATGGTGCTAGATGGTCTTCAAAGTGATAACAAGATGACAAATCATCTTTATTTTGAGTAATTGAGCAATTTACTTCTGTTTACATCATATTTACGATGCAGCATTGATGGAGCCGCGAAATGAAATGAATATATCTTATGAAAGTTCAACTGGAAAAGTCAAAGATGCACATCAGTCTGATCGTAAAAACGTTTTCTTCTTCAATTCGAATGTTATATTGGAAGGATTTTACACAGGCTTGATGAAAATTATGATTTAACGCTAATTTTCACGAATTTTATATGCAGTCTGTTAACATTATCATCATCATGCAGTGGCGACATCTGCGTTGAGCTTTTACGGCAATCTTCCAATTAATCAACACAGAGCAAACAGCGGAATAAAGGCGCATCTATCCTAAGAGGAAGAGGTGACAATTGGCTTCTTCCTCTTTTATTTCTATCTCTATCTCTATATTTATCTGTCTCTTTCTCTATCTTACGCACATGAAATCGGCCAATCAGGAGCTGGTTCACGTTTGACAGAAAAGTGGTTCATTTTGCCCCCGTATTGTCACCTCTTCTCTTACACACTTAATCTAGCTCGGTAAAATCTCCAACAGCCGATTACCTCGGCATTTATTTTTGCTGATATATCTGCAAAATATCTGTTTGTTAGCTGATATCTCTGCAAAATGATATTTGTTAGCTGAGTCTCGGCAATTGTTTTACTGAATCTCAGCAAAATAAATTGCAGAACTACTCGGCTGTTGGAATCTCGGCGAAAAAATTTAAGTGTGTAGCATCTATCGATCTCGATGAGTTTTTTTTTTCAGCTTATAATTTGACAACCCGTTTTATTCAGCATTTACACTGTTATACAGCATTTATTCAATATATATGCTTATTTGTGACTCTGAATTGTTTGTTGGGTAGAGCCTAAGGCTCTGAATCATTTGGTAGATTATTTTAACTTTTGGTTAAAATTTGACAGATGGAAAGTTATCGATTAACCCTGCTATCCGAGCATGGTTATTTCTGACAGACAAGAGGTTAAATTTTGACAACCTTGGATAGATTGTTCTCGAAAACCGGTCGATCGACAGCACAGGGATTTTCGAACATAGAAAATAACTTTCGAAATGTCACTTTTAACCACGAGTTAAATTTAACTCGGCAAATGGTTCACAGCCTAAAAAGTAGAAGAGTCTGTGCCTATAGGGGCAGGAACGGAAACTTGGCGTACACAGTGTGAAAAAGTTGAGTAAATTTATGTTACAATGATGCAGACAAATGGAGCGTCTTATATCATACAAGTTTACATTAGGGGGCGACCCCGGCGTAGTGGTTAACATCTATACCTCTCACGTCAAAGTCACGAGTTCAAATCTCACCCCCGGACAAGTCACGAATGACCCAAGAGTGTTAAAGTGACTATAATAATAATAATAATAATAAAAAAAAAAGTTTACGTTTTAGATAGTGTAAAGTTAAGAGAAATTTCAGGGAATATTAAAAATATTGTATGCAACCATACATATTTGTAAACAACATTTCTTGCAAGCTTCTAGTTTGCGTGCAAATAAAGTTTACATGCATGGAAATTTACATCTGCAGTAATATTCACAACACATTTTCTGTGTAGGATCACGATTGGTCGGTGCATTTGTTTTTGGGTTTGATACTTTTTTGTTTAAAAATCTGTAATTTTACCCACATAATTTATTTTTTAAATGGTCGTTTGGTGTTTTATCTGGTATCGCTAAAATGGATTGCTCCACTTTTAAAAAGGGTCCAGAATGATTAGACACTAAGGCTATCGAGCGGGAAATCTCGCTGTTGCTAGGATCTGTACTCAGTTACTTTTATTAAGCTGGGCTTAGACTAGGCAAGTCAAATGATCAACTCAGTTGAATTCAATTGGCTTGAAAAGTTGAGCCTGGTTCAACTTTTTTCAATTCAAGTGAGTTGATAAAGTCAGTTGAATGGCATGGTTTACACGTTCAATTCGCGTTCAAGTCAGATGAATTCAAGTGACTTGATCAATTGACTTGCCCTGTCTAAACCCAGCTTTACCACAAACGAAGTGACAGACGGAGCGGCTCGAAAACTTTGGTGACTAACCTGCTATTGTAATTTTTCAGTGTACCACATGGCAACACCACTACTGGATTGAACTAGCATTTTCACCAAATGTACTAGAATGTTTTGGTTCTACCTCTTTCACTCGTCTCAAAACTGGAATGCGTAAAAAAATGACACAATGATACACACGCTAACTTCAGTTTACTCACCGGGTGATTCGATCGTACTCACTTTCGTCCAATGTATCGAGTTGTCAAAAACTGAGTAAACGAGGAATGTCAAACTGAGTAAAAGCCACTCAGTCAGTAAAATCCTGGACTTAGAAAAAATGTCAACCATGTTGGAGGAAACGTCCTAGAAAACGGGTGAATGTTTCACTCAAAACGGGTGGAAATTCCTTCAGGTAAGTAGAAATTGCTTAGGGCAATGGCGTTGAACCATTTTCTGCTCCGGTATAATGAATCCGGTGCAGACAATTTTCATTTCCAAAACAAAACAAAATCAAAACAAAAACCCCCCCGAAACTGAAAATATCGCTGAGTGGATTTGAATCAGTCTACTTGAGAACGTCGTTTACTCAAAAGTGAGTCAACATAAGGCTACTCAATTTTGAGTAGCCCTACTTGCCGCTGAGATGAGTACATTCGACTCAATTTTGAGTCGACCAGAATAAGCGTGCACTCTTTGCACACTGTCAAAGAATCATTGTACACAAAATCAACTTTGTGCAAAACCAAAACAAAAATACTATCCCATCTGGTGGATGATGGCACAAGCTTCTAAGAAAATTCTATTACAGCGAGCCATATTATTTTAATTGATTTCTTCGCCAGTTAGGCTGTGAACCATTTGCCGAGTTAAATTTAACTCGTAGTTAAAAGTGACATTTCGAAAGTTATTTCCTATGTTCGAAAATCCCTGTGCTACCGATGGATCGGTTTTCGAGCAAAACTCAGCCACGGCTGTCAAAATTTAACTTCTTGTCTGTCAGAAATAACCACGCTCGGATAGCAGGGTTAATCAATAACTTTCCATCTGTCAAATTTTAACCAAAAATTAAAATAATCCACCAAATGGTTCAGAGCTTTAGTCATCTGTCACTTCGTTTGTGGCTTTACTATCCAGATAATTGTTTCAACAAGCTTCATTCGAAATGGAATGGATATCAACAGTAAGCAGTAAGGTTCAATTTACTTGGATGCATTTTCGAAAAATTCAAATGCAGTTTTTTCCGACGCATCATTTCAGATTGCAAAAAGCTCAGAACATTTAAGCACCGACAAACAGACATAATACATTGAATATTTCTCACTGTAAAACATCGTCGCTAAAACATTACCGCCATCTGTTAACAGTTGAGTACACTGTGGTGGGTAGTACGCAGAACAGATGGCGGTAGTGTGTAAACGTCAAACGCAAGGGAACTGACTATGCGTGCCACATGTGGCGGTACTACCAACTACGATAATTATAAATTGACCGTTAAATGCCTGTTCAATTAACAACTTTACGAGTGCTATGTCTGTTTGCCTGTGATTTAAGCTTGAAAACTCTCCAATCAATTATCGGTACATCTTTTGCATAAGAAAATGGGGTGTTTCTGTGGTAGGAAAAAGTGATTTCCCTATCAAAGATTGCAAATTTCTAGCACAACTCATCCGTAAATTTTCCCAATCAACGTTTGAAAGTTTGAGTTCAAAACATATTCTGCCTTTCTGTTTAAGAGTTGGTTGGAAATGCTATCTAACATGAAGCTTTAGTGTGATAATTTATTAGCTAGAAAATAGTCTGAGAAGAGGGTTGGTAGATAAAGGGTGATACGGTCAAAATTTGGTCAAGGGAAAACGCGTGTAAATCGGTGAAATCGTTTATTTAAAAAATCAAATTAAATTTCTTTTTCAAGTTCAATTAGTATAAAATTCAGGAAAAATATTCAGTTAGGTTTCCGCTTTTCCAAATCCGAATTACCGGGCCTTACGCTTGACCACTGCCATCAGATTTTGTACAGCCACCTTGTCCACCTTCTTCGCCGCAGAAAGCCAGTTTGCCTTGAACTGCTGCTCGCCCTTAGCAGTTTTTTTGGTCTTCTTTAGGTTCCGCTTGACAATAGCCCAGTATTTCTCAATTGGGTGGAGCTCTGGCGTGTTGGGAGGGTTCTTGTCCTTGGGAACCACCTGCACGTTGTTGGCGGCGTACCACTCCATGGCCTTTTTACCGTAATGGCAAGATGCCAAATCCGGCCAAAACAGTACGGAACAACCGTGTTTCTTCAGGAAAGGCAGCAGACGTTTATTCAAACACTCTTTCACGTAAATTTCTTGGTTGACAGTCCCGGAAGCTATGAAAATGCTGCTTTTCAAGCCACAGGTACAGATGGCTTGCCAAACCAGATATTTCTTTGCGAACTTTGACAGTTTCATGTGCTTGAAAACATCTGCTACCTTTCCCCTTCCTTTTGCCGTATAAAACTCCTGTCCCGGAAGCTGCTTGTAGTCGGCTTTGACGTAGGTTTCGTCGTCCATTACCAGGCAGTCAAACTTCGTCAGCATCGTCGTGTACAGCCTCCGGGATCGCGCTTTGGCCGTCGTATTTTGTTTATCATCGCGATTTGGAGTCACTACCTTCTTGTAAGTCGATAGTCCGGCTCGTTTTTTGGCTCGATGCACGGTTGTAGACGATACACCCAGCTTATTTGCGGCATCTCGGAGAGAGAGGTTAGGGTTTCGCTTGAAAACAACCGGCAACTCTCTTTGTCGTCTCAGCGGCTTCCGGTTTTCGATTTCCCCCCGATCCAGACTTCCTGGCTGTCGACAAACGTTCCCCAAACACTTTAATTTCATTTGTAACGGTTGATTTGGCAACTTTTAGCGATTTTGCCAACTTTGCGTGCGAGTAGCTCGGATTTTCGCGATGCGCGAGCAAAACTTTGATACGCTGCTCTTCTTGCTTGGACGGCATTTTGACAACTGAAGAGTGAATTCCAAAATCAAAATAGGAGCAACATTCTACACACACACACCTTCAAAATGAGGGATGTTCAGGTTTTTTAAATGCAAAATTGAAAGAAATACGTCAAGTTGATATTGACCAAATTTTGACCGTATCACCCTTTAGTTTCGTTAGAGTAGGGCCAACAATCAATACGAAACTAACGATTTTAAATTGGCTCACCACTTTAGTAGCCTATTGGTCCCAAGCAAACGATTAACGTACCCTATTCTAGTTGAAATTCTATTACTACACTATGTTTGTTTTGATTCGCTATGAAAGTTTGACAGATAACATCAGGGGTGTGTGGATTCATGCAGAACATGCAGGGGTGAGTGAAATAGCTTGGGACTGCTTGGGACCGTTGTTCTGGTACTGAGTGAGTCAAAAATAATAATGATTTTCTTCGGGACCCAGTGGTCTTAGAGTTACCTCTATGGTAGGGCAGTATGAAAATTAAATAGAAGTTAGAAATAAGCGAAGGCCCATTAATGCGACAGTGCAAGTCAAACGCATACTCTTTGCCTAACCCGTACGAAGTACGCGGAGATTAAGCAAAGAGTGTGCGCATTTATGGCCCTTCACTCATTTTCAACTTCTATTCAATTTTCATACTGCCGTACTCTAACGGAACTATCTACCCGAGCAAAGCTGAAGATCAAATTGAAATCAAAATTTGCTGTTATGATGTAACTTATTTTGAATACTCCAGTTGATCTCATTTTGGTTGACTTAACGGTTAACACAGCAAAAATGAGAGCAAAATTTTACACTGTTGAAGCAAACGGAAAACTAATCCTGCTTTCAATGAAGTCAATTTGATTACTGATTTTGCATTCATAATGTTCAACTGAATACGGGCCTGGAGTAAATGGTTTACCATTCATGTTTCTCAAGCTGAAAGACTTGGGCTCCAATCTCACCCCGGGCAAGTCACGAATGACCTAAAATGTGTTAAACAAATCAAATTAACAATAATCATTAGTTTAACGACAGATGAATTTCAATTAAATTTTAAACAAGACGTAAACAGCAGAACTTCAAGTTAAGTTGCTTTCATTTAAAAAGTTTTGACTGCATAATGAAAGCACAATATGATATCAGACTTATATCGCAACATTTGAAATCAAAATGAGTTTTCATTATGATAGGAACTGCACACTTTAATATCGATTTGCTTTCATTTTGTTAACCGACTTTGCTCCGGTACCTACCCTCTTCTAAGACTATTCTCTAGCTAATAAATGATCACAATAAAGCTTCATGTTAGACAGCTTTTACAACCAACTCTAAAAATCGCAAACTTTGCGTATGAAGTAACATAAAAACACTTTGAATTTCTGTTTAAGTTTTAATTTTATGAAGCTTTTCATTTCCATTGGACTGGATCGTATATTTCAATCATTCTATCAAATATCCGATCGAGAAATAAAAACTCCAATGTTTTTTACTGCTTTTGACCTAGGACTACGTCTGTGATTTCTATATGGGGGTACACTTTATGAAAACAGATAATGGAACATGTAAAAAAATTATGAAAGATTGTGAACGTTAATAACTGGACCAATTTCAATAATTTTATCACCATCCGATCAGAAATATTTCTACGCATGCGTTAAAATTGAGACTTTATCATTCTTCAAAATGTCACTATTGAAAACTGCACGAGTGTGCAACTATTGCTATGATAGTTAAAATTATCTCCGATTGCCTGCGAAAAACGGTTTCCCTAACACAGATTTCAAAGTAGAATTCCATCCGGTCTCACCAAACGGTGTTTATTCAATAACCGCGTGATGAGTGGTGGTGTTCTCCAGTACATAAAGAAAGGCTGCCTGCAAACATGAGCATCCATAGAAGGAGGGAGAAGCCGCACCGCTATTGATCGGAATCAGTAGCTCTTCGTGAGTCGCTGTGGGTCATCTATGTCAAGCGCGTCATACTAAAGAGTATAAACAGAGAGAACCCCGCTCAAATTCCTGTTCCTACACAAAACACAAGCTCTTGCTGCAGTTAACAAATAAGATTTATCATAGAAGACCCCAATGGTACAACCATAAAGGTAACTCTAAGACTAGAAGGTCCCGAAGAAACGTGCTCAACTTTTTGGCTCAGCTCTGGTACTATCTTCGGTCCCAAGCTAATCGATGCACACCTCGAAACATAGGAAAATCCACGAATCCCTCATTTTATCTGTCAAACTTTCATAGCGAATCAAAACAAACACAGTGTAGTACTGGAATTCATACAAGAATGGGGTACGTTAATCTATTTGCTTGGGACCAATAGGCTAGTCAAGTAGTGAGCCAATTTAAAATCGTTTGTTTCATATTGATTGTTGGTACAACCAACAATCAATACGAAACTAACGATTTTAAATTGGCTCACCACTTTAGTAGCCTATTGGTCCCAAGCAAACGATTAACGTACCCTATTCTAGTTGAAATAGGATATAGGACGCCAATATTCAATAAATGTTCATTTTGGCCTTTTTTAGGTAAACATATTGATACTCACAATTTTCGACGGAAAAGGCAACGGAACTTGATTTACTCAACACGCACCATACTATAAAATGGTGCTCGATGGTTTATAAAGTGATAACAAGATGACACATCATCTTTATTTTGAGTAATTGAGCAATTTACTTCTGTTTACATCATATGTACGATACAGCATTGATGGAGCTGTGAAATGAAATGAATATATCTTATGAAAGTTCATCTGGAAAAGTCAAAGATGCACATCAGTCTGATCGTGAAAACATTTTCCTCTTCAATTCGAATGTTATATTGGAAGGAGTTTACGCAGGCTTGATGAAAATTATGATTTAATGCTAATTATCACGAATTATATATGCAGTCTGTCAACATTATCATCATCCTGCAGTGGCGACATCTGCGTCGAGGTTTTACGGCAATCTCCCAATTAGTTTTTTTGAGATTCCGTTTGACCAAGGCCCAATACCGTTCGATAGGGTGGAGTTCTGGGCTGTTGGGAGGGTTGTGGTCTTTGAATACCACAACCACGTTGTTCGCATCGTACCACTCGATTACCTTTTTCCCATAGTGCCAGCTCGCCAAGTCCGGGCAGAACAGCACAGGTTTATTATGTTGCTTTAGGAATGGTAACGGGTGTTCAATAAACAATGATAATGATTTCAGTGCCGTCCAGCGCTCTTGTGAGAGCATCGCGACTTAGTCGCGTCATCAATCAATACGAAACTAACGATTTAAAATTGGCTCACTACTTGACTAGCCTATTGGTCCCAAGTAAATCGATTAACTTACCCCATTGTAGTCTAAATTCTAGTACTACACTATGTTTGTTTTGATTCGCTGTTTGTCAGATAAAATGAGGGGTTCGTAGATTTTCCTATGTTTCGAGGGGTGCATCGATTTGCTTGGGACCGAAGAGAGTACCAGAGCTGAGCCAAAAAGTTGAGCTCGTTTCTTCGGGACCTTCTGGTCTTAGAGTTACCTCTATGGTTTTACACCGTCAGTTGTTGGCTGGTTTGTCTTCTCCTGAATTATGATAAATAGAGAGATACATTTGCAGAAATCATATACATATATACACAGCAAAAAAAAAATGTAATATCGATCAATGTAATTCAAGCTGATGTATGAAATAATGATGTAATAGCAAAAAGCAGATACAATATTACATCAATGGATGTAATTTTGTTCGCAAAATCGATGTACATCGTACAACGTTATATTACACAACCGATGGATTGACCTGGTTGCAGCAGTTTGGATGTAATATTCATCCAAATGTTATATTTTTTTTCTGTGTATGTGCACGAAACGAAAATCAATTATTTAATTCATGTGTTTCACTTATACATTTTTGCCAAAGCATCAGCCTTATACATTTCATAAGACAAACCACATAGGTCCTATTGGAATGCATAAAAGGTATGTGTGACCGCTTATACATTTCATTTGACACATGATCTTCACAGCAAAAAAATAATTTTGGTATCACATCAAAGTGGATGCACTACAATCAACAATCAATACGAAACTAACGATTTTAAATTGGCTCACCACTTTAGTAGCCTATTGGTCCCAAGCAAACGATTAACGTACCCTATTCTAGTTGAAATTCTATTACTACACTATGTTTGTTTTGATTCGCTATGAAAGTTTGACAGATAACATCAGGGGTGTGTGGATTCATGCAGAACATGCAGGGGTGAGTGAAATAGCTTGGGACTGCTTGGGACCGTTGTTCTGGTACTGAGTGAGCCAAAAATAATAATGATTTTCTTCGGGACCCAGTGGTCTTAGAGTTACCTCTATGCTACAATCATGTCGAAAATTTCATGTAATTTTTATGACCACATAAATAAACAAATGCAGTAAAAGCAGCGTAATGTCAGTTCATGCATTGTATTAATGATAATTTTGTCCTTTTTAGCAAGTAATATTACACCAAATTTTCGACATGATTGTAGTGCATCCACTTTAACGTGATATCAAAATTATTTTTTTGCTGTGTTTATTAACTTTTTGCAGTTGACTTATAAATTTTATGAATAATCAGTAATGGAAATTTGCCAAAAGGTATAAGGAGATTTCTATCCGTGTGGTTTCTCAAACAAACTTAACTGTTTTCAGTTGCTTGGGGAAAAATGCTTATAAGCATTTTCCCCAAGCAACTGAAAAAAGTTACGTTTGTCTCAGAAACCACATGATCCGCTAGAAATGTTACATTCAATATCGGTTGCATTTGAGTGAACTGGGTTAGTAAATTGATCCGCAACGACTTCAATCTGCAGTATCCTCGCGAAATGTCAAGAATTTGCCTTACCACTTTTTTAAACGGTCACCAGTTCAATACTGCTTGAAATGTATTAATTAAATTTAGACGAAGCAAGATGACAAAAAAGGCAATTTGGCCGTTGGTGATTCAGTCAATTTGACAAGGCAATATCTCAACAGCATTTACACTTGAAAATCTAATATTTACTTCACTGCCTATAATCGCATATCAGTCCCATATGAAATTTTGTCAATTTTGAGATAACAACGCTACCTGCTATCAATTGACATCTGCTTTCATATTATGAGATAAAACCATAGAGGTAACTCTAAGACCACTGGGTCCCGAAGAAAATCATTATTATTTTTGGCTCACTCAGTACCAGAACAACGGTCCCAAGCAGTCCCAAGCTATTTCACTCACCCCTGCATGTTCTGCATGAATCCACACACCCCTGATGTTATCTGTCAAACTTTCATAGCGAATCAAAACAAACATAGTGTAGTAATAGAATTTCAACTAGAATAGGGTACGTTAATCGTTTGCTTGGGACCAATAGGCTACTAAAGTGGTGAGCCAATTTAAAATCGTTAGTTTCGTATTGATTGTTGATAAAACTACGGACTTTGATCATGAAAAATGTGAAATCAACATCAAGTCAGTTTGCCCCATCAAGCAAAGTAATCGCACATCAGTCCCATTCTTAAATTCAATCGTCCAGAGGTGAAGTCACAGTTCTGCTTTTCGAGTTGCCATATTTTTCGATGATATAGCATAACATGCAAGCTTCAATGCAACTAATTTTAACTTGAAATAAATAATAATAAATTTACTATGGATTTATCAAATATTTACATGGGAACTGCACTTCGTAACTTCGACTGGCATTTTCTCAATGCCTACTTTTTTTTTCCATATGGGACTGATATGGGGTTATAGCAACAATCAAAACGAAGCTATCGATTTGAAATTGGCTCACTACTTGACTAGCCTATTGGTCCCAAGCAAATCGATTAAAGTACTCCATTCTAGTCTAAATTCTAGTACTACACTATGTTTGTTTTGATTCGCTATGAAAGTTTGACAGATAAAATGAGGGGTTCGTGGATTTTCCTATGTTTCGAGGGGTGCATCGATTTGCTTAGGACCGAAGAGAGTACCAGAGCTGAGCCAAAAAGTTGAGCTCGTTTCTTCGGGACCTTCTGGTCTCAGAGTTACCTCTATGTTATAACTCTGTAGTCTGAACAAGGCATTACTCAAAAGCGTAGGGATTTTGAGATAGTGCTAGGTCACGTACTTCAACAGTAACATTTGTAAGTTTGTTGGTACGGCTGGTACGTACATAATAATTGCACCACATCGTTCATTTCGTAAGCATGTCTAATAGCATTAGCAATCGGACTAATGATTCGGTTCTTTCCTAATGTGACGTCATTATTCTCGTCATTTGTTTATGCTATGTATGGAATCATCGCGATTGTCGGGATGTGGGCGTTGTAGTTTGAGCTACTGAAATCATAGCAGTGATGCATCACGTTTTTCGGTAGGGAAAGCTTCATGACGTAGTTTGTTGAGCAAGGGATTGTTTCCTTTCCATGAAATGAGTGCACCTGTTTTTGTATGACTGTGTGAGTGTGAGTGGAAATTATAATCGTTCAATATATTAATTTCTTTAAGGAAATGAAATCCCAACAATGGCAAAATGTATACTCTAGCGTTCAGAATCTCAAGGGCTTAACTGCGATGATAGAGTATGTCAATAATTTTTTTTTTGATAATAACTCGGCTGGATTGATATTGCTTTTGCTAGCTAATACAACCTTTTACCAACCGGTAAAAACTAACGATTTTGAGAGCTCTTATAAAACACCTGAGTTGATCAAACGTTGAATAATAGCTTCCAGAGTTGTACAAGAATGTAGTTGTATTTCCTTTTTGGAAATACTTGGAGCACTCTTAAATGATTGTTTACATTCGACCAACCACCAACTACAATTTTGTTGCTAAAAATAGCACAAGTGATAGGCACGTTTGTATGATCATAAGGCAATGATTATTCGACTGCAAGAGAAGTCACTCAAGATGAGCTTCATATACTTCTCTCATATGATCAAAATATGTATTCAAGAATAGAGCAGATGGAAACAGAAGCGGCTAGCAATCCGGGATCATAAGTTCGAATCTTGCTTCGAGAAACCCTCGGTGGAGTAGAGGTAAATTATATATAGCTATTATTAATAAATGCAAACATTAATTTAAGACATATATCATATAATCAACGATAACATTTCTAGATAAATTCTCTCAATTAATGATTAGAGAGATTAATTGAAAGAATATCAATCAAAGATTAAACAGATGCTTGTTACTACTTCTTCCATGATCACAGAATGTGAATTATGGCATAATTACATATTTTTTCAATGTGCACAAATAAATTAAATTAATAAAAACTGTACAAGCAATTATTTTGGCGTACCACGACAATTGTTAAACTAATTTTAATCTGTGAATATTGTGAGTACTTACACAACGGTTATTAAGGAGTCATTAAAAAGTGCTATAAACGCTTTTCACCGCTTGCTGTATAGTGATTATTTAGGAGTCATAAAAGAGTGTAACAAACGGCTCTCAGGTTCAATCTCTAATACATTTCGAAGCAGCTGTTTGGAGGTGTCTACAAACGTTGTATTAGAGCTTTCACCAAAACAATAAAGCTTGACTTTAAATATGTATCTATAAACGTTGTATAAAAGTTGCTTCTACTCCTATACCGCGTATACATATAATGCTGTAGTTGAACAGGTACTCCAAACCAGTGTAAACAAGAGTTTTACAGAAGTTGTAATAAACAAATTGTACAGTTATTATTCAGCATGCAGTTGAATAAAATCACAATGGAAGCGTTTCTTCAACAAGAAATTGATTTTTGGTAAACGTTTTACCATAGAGGTAACTCTAAGACTACTGGGTCCCGAAGAAAATCATTATTATTTTTGGCTCACTCAGTACCAGAACAACGGTCCCAAGCAGTCCCAAGCTATTTCACTCACCCCTGCATGTTCTGCATGAATCCACACACCCCTGATGTTATCTGTCAAACTTTCATAGCGAATCAAAACAAACATAGTGTAGTAATAGAATTTCAACTAGAATAGGGTACGTTAATCGTTTGCTTGGGACCAATAGGCTACTAAAGTGGTGAGCCAATTTAAAATCGTTAGTTTCGTATTGATTGTTGGTTTTACTGAATACGTTAGACAACACCTTTGTGTTGCAGTTGTATAAGTTCTCCAAACCAGTGTAAACAAGGGTTTTATAAAAGTTGTGGTGAACACATTGTGCAATTATTATTCAACATGCTTCAAAAACAAAATCAAACGAAAGCGTTTCTTCAACTGGAAATTGTTACTTGGGTATAGTGCAGGAACCCAAAAGTAGGTATAGCGCATCAAAATAGTTTTCATTTACTTGTGTGCAACTCGTATGGAATTTTCCACTCGCTTTCTACCCAAAAGTAAGTTAGTTGTACCCAAAAGTAGGTAAATATGATTATACTCAACGTTGGGCTCCCACACTTTACTGCCCCGGTTTGGTGGTTTTGCTCCTCCGTTTTTGACAACATTAGAAGGAGAAAAGGAGACAAACTAGTGGGTACTTTTTTCTTAACGTGTATAAGCGTACTCCATTATAGTCGAAATTCTAGTACTACACTATATTTGTTTTGATTCGCTATGAAAGTTTAATAGATAAAATAAGGGGTTCGTGATTTTTCCTATGTTTTGAGGGGTGCATCGATTAGCTTGGGAGCGAAGAGAGTACCAGAGCTGAGCCAAAAAGTTGAGCACGTTTCTTCGGGACCTTCTGGTCTTAGAGCTACTTCTATACTTTTACTGTTCATTACTATTTACTGTATTGGACAAATTCGGAAAATTGACTTACTTAACTGTAACAACGTAAAAATAAAATCGATAAAGATAATCGATCATCGCAGTTAAGCCCTTACGATTCTGAACGCTAGGTATGACTTTCTAATAGCGATTGATTGGGTCTGCTTGTTTTCTGATAAACGTCAGTTTGAACATTTGTTTTTGAAACCTACCTCAGGTTGAGGTTCGTACTGACAAAAAGTTCGGTTTCGCACTGGGTTGGAACTACAGTCAGGAATCCTTATAGCCGGATTCCTTATTGCCGGTATCTCTTATTGCCGGATCCTTATTGCCGGGCTATCCGCGAATAAGGATACCAACAGCTTATGGGATTTTCACTAATGGGGGCTGTAGTGGATTATCTCATTTGTTTCAATACATAAAGCTATACTGTCTTCGACAAAGTTGCTGTACTGAGTTAGACCAACAAGCCTGTGCCTATGGATTGTGCCATTGGATTGAGAACTACGCCGCTAGAGGCGCTTCACTTTTATGTTACTTATGACGGGCGCTATAATATATGGATCATATTTCCAACATAGAATATTTCGTGATCCTGACCATATAGAAAGTTACTGTCTTCAGCAAAGTTGGGCAGGTGATCAAGTCCTTTTGGATGGGGGCCATATTAGTTCAGAACTCTTTCACTACGCAGCGCTAGTATGCATGTGCAATTCCTATATAAACTGTATCTCGAGAGCCTAGCCATATAGAAAGTTGCTGTTTTCAGCAAAGTTGGGCAGGTGATCAAATCCTTTTGGATGGTGGCCATATTAGTTCAGAACTCTCTCAATACGCAGCGCTAGTGTGCATGTGCAATTCCTATATAAACTGTATCTCGAGAGCCTGGCCATATAGAAAGTTGCTGTTTTCAGCAAAGTTGTGCAGGTGATCAAGTCCTTTCGGATGATGGTCATATTAGTTCAGAACATGCTCACTACGCGGCGCTAGTGTGCAAGTGAATTTCCTGTATAAGCTGTATCTCGAGAACCTGGCCATATATAAGGTTACTGTCTTCAGCAAAGTTGTTCAAATGATTAAGTCCTTTCGGATGATCGTCATATTATTTCAGAACTCTCACACTACGCGGCGCTAGTGTACACATGAACTTCTTAATATGTTATGTCTCTAAAGCTTGTCCATATAAGATGTTGCTGTGCAATGTGAGAACAGGAACCGGAAAAGGAACGACGTGTAGAGACCGAAAATCGATTTCAGACGCCATTTTGGAATCCAAGATGGTTGCCATCGTTTCAAGAAAAACTATAAAATACCCAACAACATGGGTATTTTCGGATAGGAGATGACGTGTAGAGACCGGAAATCGATGTCAGATGCCATTTTGGAATCCAAGATGGCGACCATAGGTTCAAGAAAAACTGTCAAATACCCTACAATATGGATATTTTTGGTAGGAGACGACGTGTAGAGGCCGGAAATAGATGCCAGATGACATTTTGGGATCCAAGATGGTGGCCATCAGTTTAAGAAAAACTGTCAAATACACTACAATGTGGGAATTTCCGAAAATGGACGACGTGTAGAGGCCAGATATAGATTCCAGACGCTATTTTGGAATCCAATATGGCGACAACATGTTTTCCATGGTCACTAGAGTGTTTCAGCGTTATATGGAAAAAAAGTCAAAGTCTGGAATTTCAAACGTTACCCTCTGGAATGGTAGTTTGGGGGGTCAGAATCACCCTGTCAAAATTTGAAGTCATTTGGTTCACGGGAACCCCTCGCTCAAACGGCTTGAAGTTTGTATGGGGAAAATCGACAAAATGTATGGGGGAGCGAGCCACTTTCACATTCGCGGCTCTAGGTGGGTCGATTTTCTTCGTGTACAAAATGTATCACTTTTGGAGTATTGGGAACATCTTGGCTGAAGACCGGATGTGAATCCGAGTTACCCCCGAAAAGTTATTAGCGTTTCAAACGAACACCACCTGCTTTACTTCTGGGGAGGGCCTAACGCGCTTGTCCAGTTTTTAATTTTACGAAAAGGTATACGAATCGCAATGTTTGCATAGGTATAACTTTTTTGTTTAACCATGAAATTGGTTGAAATTTTCACAGTGAGTAGAAAAATGTTCGAAATTTTGGTCTACTAAAAATTGGAACAGATTGGCCAAGTGGTTCCGGTTTTATTCAGGGTTTCCGAAAGGCCATCGGGGGGAGAAAAGGTACCAGTCGTCTACAACAAGGTGGTGCTGAAAATCCACAGCAACAGGCATCTATGGGTAGTGCTGTTTAATATTTTAACAAAATCAACCCATAACCTGGTTCTAAATGCTGAGCGTCCACCGGAAGGACTTCCGATGACCTGGATCAACCTTAATCTGGATTATTATGTATTTTTGATCAAAGTAGGCCTTGATTATTCTCTGCAACTATATGAAATGTAGTAAATTAATGATTTTAGATATATAAGCGTTTCAATTGCTCCAAGTGGCCACCAGATGATCCGCCGGAAGATCCGAAACATCCGTAAAATTTAGTGCTACATAAATTCGATCAAAGTAGGCCTTGATTTTTCTCTGCAACAATGAGAAATGTTGTAAAATGGTGATTTTTCATATGTAAGCTGTTCAATGGCTCCGAGTTATCACCAGATGGTCCGCTGGTAGATACGGAACTTCCGTAAAATTGATTGCTGTGTAAATTTGATCAAAGTAGGCCTTTATTTTCCTCCGCAATTATATGGAATACAGTAAAATGGTGATTTCTGAAATATTAGCTGGTCATTGGCTCCAAATGGTCACCAGATGACCCACCGAAAGATCTGGAACATCCGTAAAATTGGTTGCTAAGTAAATGTCATCAAAGTATGCCTTGATTTTTCATTGCAACTGTATATAATGTAGTAAAATTATGATTTTTTATATATTAGCTGTTCACTGGCTCCAAGTGGCTCGCCGAAAAAATGTATTGCTGCGTAAATTTGATATAAGTAGGCCTTGATTTTGCTCTGCAACTACGTGAAATGTAGTAAAATGGTGATTTTTGTTATATTAGCGGTTCAATTGTTCCGAGTGGTCACGACATAACCCGCTGGAAGATCCGGAAAATCTGATAAATTTATTCCTGTGTAAATTTGATCAAAGTAAGCCTTGATTTTACTCTGCAACTATGTGGAGTGTAGTTAAATGGTGATTTTAGATACATTAGCTGTTCAATGGCTCTGATTAGTCACCAGATGGTCCGTGAGAAGATCCGGGACATCCGTAAAATTGATTTATGTGTAAATTTTATCAAAGCAGGCAACAACAACAACAGCAACCATCTTGGATTCCAAAATGGCGTCTAACATCGATTTCCGGCCTCTACACGTCGTTCCCTATCCGGAAATACCCATATTGTAGGGTATTTGACAGTTTTTCTTGACCCGATGGTCGCCATCTTGGATTCCAAAATGACGTCTAGCAACGATTTCCGGCCTCTACACGTCATCCCCTTTCCAAAAATATCCATATTGTACGGTATTCGACAGTTTTTCTTGAACCGATGGCCGCCATCTTGGATTCCAAAATGGCATCTGACATCGATTTCCGGCCTCTACACGTCATCCCTTTTCCGGTTCCTGTTCTCACATTGCACAGCAACATCTTATATGGACAAGCTTTGGAGGCATAACATATTAAGAAAGTTCATGTGCACACTAGCGCCGCGTAGTGAGCGTGTTCTGAACTAATATGAACATCATCCGAAAGGACTTGCTCATCTGCACAACTTTGCTGAAAACAGCAACTTTCTATATGGCCAGGCTCTCGAGATACAGTTTATATAAGAATTTCACATGCACACTAGCGCTGCGTAGTGAGAGAGTTCTGAAGTAATATGGCCACCATCCAAAAGGACTTGGTCACCTGAACAACTTTGCTGAAGACAGTAACTTTCTGTATGGTCAGGATCATGAAATATTCTATGTTGGAAATATGATCCATATATCCATATATCCTATATATATCCATATATAGCGCCCGTCATAAGTAACATAAAAGTGAAGCGCCTCTAGCGGCGTAGTTCTCAATTTAACCCGAATCCAATGGCATAGGCTTGTTGGTCTAACCCAGTACAGCAACTTTGTCGAAGACAGTATAGCTTTATGTATTGAAACAAATGAGATAATCCACTACAGCCCCCATTAGTGAAAATCCCATAAGCTGTGGGTATCCTTATTCGCGGTTCCTTATTCACGCCCCCGTTACCCCGGCAATAAGGATTCCTGACTGTACGCATATCTCGAACACGGCACAAGAGGAGGGAAATACACCGTGCAAGCACCAAATACCGCACAGTGTCTACTTCTGAGCATTAAATTATTTCTGTTAATTTTTCAACAATATTTTTGAAATGTTACCACTTTTATTAAACGTTCATGTAAAGTTCCATAACCATTTCAGTTAAAGTTTAGCAGGGATTATAAACAATTTTTAACCATTTTAGGTAAGGTCAATTTATGGTTCGCGTTTATGCGGGTTCGCATGCGTTTCATTTACTCACGCTAATCATTGTCGTCGCTGCTTCATCCGTGGCACAGAAGCATCCCTTTGTCGGAGTGAGGTCGGTAAAGTAGCAGCCTATTCAAACGGTGGTGGTGTTGCACACTGCACCCCGGACTGATATGGTGCGGAAATTCCCAATTGAACCCTCGAATTGGTACTGAAACTAGCGACGACTGCCGGTGGCGCAAATGTCAACCAGGGGATCGTCGAAGACGAATAATGTACGTGGGTTCACGTGGTTGACATTGACGTATTTGGCCAATGCTCTGCCGGAGAATAGTTAAACGGTGTCTCCCTTCCGAATTCTCCCCCGAACTGGGAACCTTGAAGTTGAAGCGTGGGGTCTAGAGAGCGCGATTTAATTCCTCGATTGTGGTGTGCCGAGCAAAGCCATTTATCGCTAGAAGCGATGCGGTGCCAACTCCAATCGGCACAAAACGATCCTACACAAAAAGCCGTCGAACGGCTGTTCGACACATTTCAGTTACACCTCCACACAAAAGACACTATTCACCTTACCTTTCTACGAACTTTGCACACACAATAAGTTGACCGCACGTAACTTTTAACCTAAAGTTTGAACTCTACTGGCTAACGGAAAGGAACGAGAAATGTAACATTAAATTCGGTATTTTAGACTCCTCACTTAAGTACAAACTACTCGCACTCCCGCTTCTTCCACGGTTCAAGTCAAAGTGAACGTATAGATGTTCCAAAACCCTCAGATAGGTGTGAATTCAACGGTCATCGTGGCCGGAAGTACGTCAAATTACCGAAGTAATTCAACGACCTTTCAAACGACAATTTTCATCATCTTTCTCTGTAACAATTCAATGCTACATCTCTTTCTTTATCATGCAATTTCAATCTACTATCTTGCTCAAATCTATTTTCGGTTACTCTTTTATACGAGAGAACGGTTCGGATTCGAACCCCGGACTTTAACGAACAGGTAGCGTATTCGGGTCAAATGGAGTGAATTAGCTGAACGTATTGGGAACTTGTAGGTTTAATAACTACATAAATGGAAAGCGTACTTGGAACAACTTATTCAATTTCAATTTAATTTTAGCGAATCTACAGTAAGAATCTATTATAGCAAAGAAAGATCAAATTCTATATCATTCTTAATGACAAAAGTTATGTCATCGGCAAAAGCAATCACACTTATGAACTTGTCATAAACAAGTACACCTGGAATGCTATCTGTAATCTTTCTCAATAAAGGCACAATGCACAAACAAAAGAGCACCATACTCATAGGGCATCCTTAACGACGAACGGAGCTTTAATTTTTAAGGGGGTATTCCCAATCTTTTGCCTTTTTTCGGCCTGTTTTTCAATTAATTTTTTTTCAAGGAAAATGAATAGTAATGCACCTAACTCTTTGGGATTCTTGTTTATTGAACATTAAAGTTTACAAATAAATTTTTTTCGACATAAAAAAAGACATTATTGACGTCACAAAATGGCGGCAAACAGACCCCTGTTCGCCGCAAACGCCTGGACGGGCGAAGACTTTTCTCTGGAACGGCTTCATCTGAAACAAATTTCGTGATGAAATTAATAATCTGCATAAGATTCTCTGGAGCTTCTCCCGTTGGCAGCAAAAAATCTTGAAAATTAACAAAATGGCGGCCATATGAAAAAACAGGCGATTTTTAGATCGCTTTTTTGCAGCTTTAAGGTGCTTCAAACAATGTTAAATGTTAATATTTTTGGCTGAAAGTGGGAGAAGCTCCAAAGAATTTAATAAGGAACAAAATGCGCAAAGATTCAAGTCAATATCTCTTATAGTTTCTGAGAAAAATCTTCGCCCGATAAAAAAAATGTGGTTTCGAGAAAAACGCGTTTAAAGTTTTGACTTTAGTTAAAACCATTTGGGGGTTCTTACCATTAGTCAGCTATGCCTGGACACCGAATTCGCTGATCGGAAAACGGCTTGGGGGGATGAAAGTATAGTCTAAAGTACAAAAAAAAACGTGAAAAAAAAATTTGATTTTTTGAAAAAAAAAGATCGGGAATACCCCCTTAATTTCTTGTGAAAGAAATCCATTAATCAGAATTCGCGAGGATGCATGCGAATAAATATTTATCAAACAGTCTATAAAAGCTTGTGGAAATCTTTCCAACTCCACCCACATATAGGGGAAATGCAGGTAATGTCGGCCTAAGTGTCCCTAATTTGGGCCCATACATAAATTCAGCAATCGACTAAATTTTCAATAGCAACCAAAAATATCCATTAGTAACGTCCCAATAACGCGTTCATCTAGTTAAAATTGATAAAAAGCAGATTTTTAGATCCATAGGCCAACATTAGAGACATTTCCCCTAGTTTGTGATTCACTCTGTCAAAAGCCTTCTTGAGAGCTAAACTGTCTCACAAGAGTTAGTTATTAGCCTTCTCACATCTTTTAAATTATTTACACATGATTTACTCGAATTACACGCAGTTTACCCTGGACCAATGAGATTATCAAGAAACTTCGTTATCCGCAATTAGGTAAACTGATCGGACGATAATCATCGAAAGAGGTCCTTTTGCTATCATTCTTCGAAATCAGCGTTATTATGCCACATTTGAAAACTGGTTTGACAATAATTTCAGGAAACCAAAATCGTTCGCTAAATGAAAAGTAAACATGGCACGCGATACAAACGACCCGGCGCCTCCTTCGATGTCCTCCGCATCAAAGCAACATATTTAGCTGATGTAGGCGCATGCTACATTTCCCGTCAACATGATAAACATGGCAACGCTGTAGCGTTGCTGTCAAACGCGTCGCCTCGGTTTCTTTTTCCTCCATCGGTCGGCGTACTTTTTCTTTCTTTACTTCATTTTTTGGAAAATACACAAGCAAGCCTTCGCATCCCGGTGTGGATGTATTGGTTGAATTTTCCTGGCACTGATAGAAACGTGCAAGGTGGAGTGTGTGTGTGCGTGCTTACGACGGTCTCGCACACACTACTAGCCAGAAACAGACGGAGAGTGCCAGTTTTGAGACAACTTTCAAACCGAGTGGTTTAGCTTTCCTCCTCGCTGTTCAAGCTAGCAAGTGTCAATTTTGCGCGACACGGAAGTGTGTAAAGTGGAAAAATATAACAGAAGAAAGGCATTTTCCATTGTGCTTTTTGGAAGATTTATTGTTTCCGCGCGACATCGCCTACTACTGTGTTGATTGAGTGTACCCGGAGTGCATCTACTACGAGCGGTTCCAGCAGCGTTGCGGAGAAGAAGCTCATTCCTTTGTTGGTGGAAAAGTGTGTCTTTGGTGGGTTTTGCAGCAAGTTTCGACGAAGAAAGAAAAAAGGCGGAGAAAAGCTCCCTTGGCCCCATTTTAAGCTGGTTTTTTCTGGTGTACATACAGGAAGGGCTACTCCAAGAGTGCGCTGAATTAGCATTAGCCGAAGTTGAAGCATTGGCAAGACCTGCTTCTCGGAGGTTCTTGGATTTATGTGGGAAGATTAGTGTTGCAGAAGAGTGCATGAGCTTGTGTCAAAATTTGATTTAATAATCTCAAGAGTGTCTTCTATTTCCATTTCTCTTTTAAGGTGAAAGTGTTGGTGTACAACTGGTTTTTGTAAAAATCGCAGATTGCTAGCTCTAGTGATACATAAAAAAAGGAAAATAATAATCTAAAGTTTGGTTAGAGTGCCAGTGTTAATCAGAGGAGCCCCTTGAAGAAGCAAGCACCGTCTAGTCGAGTGAATCAAAAGTTGCGAAAATTGAGCAAATTGTAACTAAACAGTTCCAATCGACTGTTGTGCTTTTGTGGTGATCCGAGGAAGAAGCAAGTGCTCCTCAGGCTGAACGACATTCACGTAACACGGTCCCAACCCGTTACCATTCCTAATTCAATGTGTATGGCTATTGCGGTAAGTACCACGAAAGGATAACATAACACTGTTGTCTTCTGTTGAATGTTCCTCAATCTCGGCTCATCACATGCGTGCGACATTCCTGGAATCGTGCATCGAATTCCAGCGACTCGATGGGTGTGATGAGTGAATGAATCGTGGCAAAACGTTCCAGAATAATGTCCATATCAGAACACGCTCCGCAGAAGAATTTCGTCATCATCGTCGTCAATATGCATTAAAACACAGACGCAAAAAAAAATTGAATTGAATCCTCCTAGTCTGGATTCTTCTTTCCCTCCGCGTGTTCTTTCCGTGTCACAAAAGAGTCGATCTGATCAGTTCAGTGTCGATGAGCTCACACGCTCCCATATCAAACCAATACCAGCTCCGGGATCATGGTGAAGATAGAATCGAATAGACGGGCTATTCCGAAAAAAAAACTTCGTTGCTTCTTACTACCATTCCCGTCCTGCTTGTAACTAGGCTTGGTTCCTGACAGTGGTGCCATATAAACAGATTTATTTGTAATCATGCTCAGAGACTAGCACAGAGAATAAACTAAATGAGTATTTACGATAATGGCCTTGGAATAGCATAAAAATAATGATTCAAGAAACGTAGACTAACATCAACAATCAATACGAAACTAACGATTTTAAATTGGCTCACTACTTGACTAGCCTATTGGTCCCAAGCAAACGATTAACGTACCCCATTCTAGTCGAAATTCTAGTACTACTCAATATTTGTTTTGATTCGCTATGAAAGTTTGACAGATAAAATGAGGGGTTAGTGGTTTTTCTTATGTTTCGAGGGGTGAATCGATTAGCTTGGGACCGAAGAGAGTACCAGAGCTGAGCCAAAAAGTTGAGCACGTTATTTCGGGACCTTCTGGTCTTAGAGTTACCTCTATGCTAACATTGCCTCGACAGCATAGAGTGGCGTTATTCAGTATTCTAGTTCTTCATTGTAAATTTGGTTAGCTTAGAAAATTATCTTCTCAATGAAGTTTTAGTATTGCATTTGTGATGAAATTAAGCTACTAAATTTTGGAGGTGAAAGCGTTGTTTCTACGATTTCCCACCCTAGGAATCTGGCCGTGAAATAGTGTTTTGTTAAGCGTATTATCCGGAATAATTCTTTTGTGAAGCTGGGTCTCAAATTCTACTCAAGGGAAACAAATTATAAAGGAATTAAAGATAAGTGTTTCATATGCAAGCTGTAGGAGAACTGCTTCTAAGGGTGAGCCATGCCAAAAACCTCTTCTCATAGCATGAAGTTAATCGAGCAAATTTGCTGCAAACTTTAAGCGATTTAGCAAGCCTTGTTTGTAGATTGATATCGAGATGGTTGCAGCACCGACAAACCGACAGGAATGACCATAGAAATTACCACGAACATCTGTCTCCGTGTTCGCGGAAAACGTTTATCTAAGCCACGAACACGAGTGATCTATTCTGGACAAGTTATTTTTTATCTAGATGAAAAGTTTCTATGGTTTTGACAGATGGGATCGCTGCACATTTGAATCGGCCGTTATAAGTTTTCGAGCGAAAGTTAAGTTTAAGTTTCATGTCGGTTTGTCGGTGGTTGCAGTTTCCTTCAAACATCACTATTAATTTTTGGCAATACGCGATTTCTGTCTTTTTTACATCCTATAAAATGTATCGAACGCTTTATTCAATTTGAGATTGTACTGGATCACTCTTCATGGGTTAGAGGTCCATGTGGTATTTCATGAACAATGTCCAGAAAGCACTACCCAGCTAACAATGTTGGCTGCAGATTAGCTAATACAGCCAAACATTTCCTTATGCAGCCAATTTGTGCCTGTATAGGCTGGTCTGCAGCTAGAATTGTTTTTTGGGTAGTACATATCTGAGGAAAGTAAAAGTTGAGGTTGTGTTGACAAAACCTTGTAGACACCGTACCTGGATTTTTTTTTTGAAAATTGCTGGAAAATCAGGGAATTTGGTTTGCTTCATTGAGTCGACACACTGTACTTACTATAATTTATCAAGAAAAACGTGTGAAAAGGGCATACAAGCTTTTATAAAACAAATCTTATGCTCTTTTCTCGTAACCTATATGACACCAATGCAAACCATCAGCATCGCCGGGTAGGGGAAACTTTCCCCTTCCCGATGATGTTGTTGGTTTGCGTGGGTGACCCTCGGTTGGCGAGAAAAGGGCCTACAAATGTTTGTTTACAAAAAGCTTGTATGCCCTTTTCACATGTGGCTCTTGATATTTATAGATAGAGCTAGAATTAGGGCCTAACAGCTTTTGTAAACAATGACTTCTCTTGATGATTTCTATAAATTCAAGGCTCACCCACTCAAACCAACATCCTCATCGTGTAGGGAAAGACTTCCCCTATCCGATGGTTAGGTTGGTCTGCGTGGACATGCCTTGAATTCCTAGAAATCATCGATAGAAGTCATTGTTTACAAAAACTGTTACTCCCTAATTCTAGCTCTATCTACATATGTTCGAGCAACAACAAGCAAATTCACTATCCCTTTAATCGTCAAATGCTTAAATAAAGCTGAAATCTGGTTTGATTGGAAGAATTTGAGAAAATCAAAGACCAAACATTACAATTCAATGAACCCTAATAAAATTGTTATGATTATTTTGCTTAACGACGTGTTCCGGGGTTGGGGCCTCCCTTAGCTCAGTTGGTAAAGGCGCAGCTACAAAGTAAGACCATGCTGGAGGTGGCTGGGTTCAATTCTCCCGGTTCGGTCTAGGAATTTTTCGGGCTGGAAAATTTCTCGACTTCCCTGGGCATAGAAGTGTATGATTGGACTTGCCTTGCCACACAATCTTATCAATGCCAAAATGGTACAGGCATCGAAAGCTCTCAATTAATAACTGTGGAAGTGCATCTAGAACACTAAGTTGAGAGCACGCAATAAGCTAATATGCGATATGCAATGAGCTTGAAATGTGAAGAAGAAGAAGAAAACGTGTTCCGCCGGAAGTAGGTTTGTCTCGCGCTACTGGGACTTTTTCGTATTTGTAGACTTGTAGAAAACCCTAATAAACTGGTACCATACACTACACCAACGATATCATAGATAGTACGACCATACCACATCAAGTTGGGATGATATCCCGAACTGGTGGTTAGGCGCTTATTGTGGTTATTGTTTATGCGGGAAGGTACAGAAGATCACTTAGAAAATCAAGATTCTATGAATTCGAGATCTTTAGAAAGCAAACGTCACTTTGCACAAACCCTTTCTGAACTTTAAATAATTTCAATGGAGATTTACGTAGCTACGCACTAAGACCATAGAGGTAACTCTAAGACTAGTAGGTCCCGAAGAAACGTGCTCAATTTTTTGGCTCAGCTCTGGTACTATTTTCGGTCCCAAGCTAATCGATTCACCCCTCGAAACATAGGAAATTTCACTAACCCCTCATTGTATCTGTGAAACTTTCATAGCGAATCAAAACAAACATTGTGTAATACTAGAATTTTGACTAAAATGGGGTACGTAATCGATTTGCTTGGGACCAATAGGATAGTCAAGTAGTGAGCCAATTTCAAATCGACAGTTTCGTATTGATTGTTGCTAAGACCATACCAACGAAATTATTAATTTTTTTTATTTATTCACGGTGATTGAAATTGGCAACACTGACATCTCTGGGCAGGGACGGGAAGGAAAGACGTGTACGCAAACAAACGCAGCAAGCGTCGCATGGTTTTGTAGTTGTGTGTGTGTGTGTGACCGCTTGTACATGTGTGAAGCACTAGTTTCCCCGTTTCTGTGTATTGGTGAACCGAGAAGTGGTCGATTGGGGGTGGTATGCACCATCATGCTTTGTATGGCATGTAAGGTGAAGGATGACTAAATTATTGCCGACAAATCCATTACCCGTGTGGTAAAATGAGAATTGCGTTATGTTTATCTTATCGTCTTCTGTGTGGTGAAACGCGGTTTCGATAGATGATAAGAAAATTGATTGCAGTTAAATGAGGATTAGAGTTCCTTGAATTTCTTTTATCGCTGTGCCAAAATTTGAACGGAAAATCACTGTACGGCGGAATTATTGTGAAATCAAAACATGCTGTCTCTTGCTGGTAAACTGTTGAGTAACTGTTAATGCCTTGATACCTTCGGTGCACAGAAGGTTGTTGGATTCGGTGAGCTATTATTATCGCTTAATTTAATTATTTTTTCTGGTATTTCAATACATAGAGGAAATGGATGTATTGTCGGCTCAAATGCCCCTAATTTGGGCCTATACATAAATTCAGCAATCGACTAAATTTTCAATAGCTACCAAAAATATCCATTAGTATGGTCCCAATGACGCGTTCATCGAGATAAAATTTATAACTACCAGATTTTTAGCGATGGGCCCAATCTTAGATCCGTTGGCCGTAGAGCCATTTCCCCTATTTCAATTTGTTGATTATTGGTTCAAACATTTTGCTATGGAACGGAACAACTATCAGGGTGGCAAATCAACCACGAAAACCAGGAACCAGGAAAACAATCTTGTTTCAATGATTTCAACAGTTTCTGAATTTCACATCAGTGATATTGGCTCATGTTTCAAAACTAAAACTATACAAATCTTATCACTAAGTTCCAACAAATACTTATACGCAACTAAAAATGTGCTGTAAGTGGAATAGACTTGACCTCAAGTAAGGGTTTAGTAAATGTATTGCGTAGTTATTGTTCTTTTACAGTTTTTTTTAATCAATAGTATTGACGAATCGAGTGAATATACTTACTTACCAATCAGGTTAAGGCCTTGTTGTACTCTGCTGTCCGAAGAAGTCGTCTCCACTCTACTCGATCCACGACCACCTTGTAGTCTGCGAAGGGTCCGCAGGTCGCCTTCTACTTGGTCGATCCACCTTTCCCGCTGCGCGCCTCTTCTTCTTGTCGCTGTTGGGTCGCTTTCTAGAACCATTTTCATTGATTCGTCGTGCGGCATTCTTACGACGTGCCCAGCCCACCGGTGTCGCCCAGTTTTTGCAATGTGGACGATGGATGGTGCTCCCAACAGCTGGTGCAATTCCTAGTTCATGCGCCTCCTCCCCGTTCCGTCATCCATCTGCACTCCACCGTAGATGGTAAGCAACACCTTCCGTTCGAAAACACCAAGGTCCTCCACGAGCATAGTCCAGGTCTCGTGGCCTTAGAGGACCACCGGTCTAATAAGGCGTTTTGTAGACAGTCAACTTCGTGTGGCAGCGAATTTTATTCGACCTGAGCGTCCTCCGGAGTCCAAAGTAGGCACGATTCCCTGCCATAATGCGTCTTTGAATTTCTCTGCTGGTATCATTTTCTGCGGTCACCAGTGAGCCCAAATACACGAACTCATCGACCACCTCGATTTCGTCACCGTCAATCTGAACTCGGGGTGGGAGGCTAACATTGTCTTCCCTAGAACCTCTTCCTTACATGTATTTTGTCTTCGATGCGTTGATGGCAAGTCCAATCCGTCTAGCTTCACCCTTCAGTCTGCTGTACGTTTCCGCCATCATCTCAAAATTCCGTGCCATAGTGTCAATGTCATCGGCGAAGCCAAGGAGCTGGATGGACTTCCTGAATATCGTGCCACTCGTGTCTATCCCAGCTCTTCTGATCACACCTTCCAACGCGATGTTGAATAGCAGACACGAAAGTCCATCACTTTGTCGTAACCCCCTTCGAGATTCAAAGGGACTCGAGAGTGTCCCCGAAACTCGAACAACGCACATCACTCGATCCATCGTCGCCTTGACCAATCGCGTCAGTTTATCCGGAAATCCGTACTCGTGCATAATCTGCCATAGCTGATCTCGATCGATTGTGTCGTATGCGGATTTGAAATCGATGAACAAATGATGTGTGGGACGTTGTATTCGCGGCATTTCTGCAGAACCTGCCGAATCGCGAAAATTTGGTCCGTGGTAGCGCGGGCACCCATGAATCCCACCTGGTATTGCCCCACGAACTCTCTTGCAAATGGTGACAGACGGCGGCATAGAATTTGGGAGAGTACCTTGTAGGCAGCGCTCAGCAGTGTGATCGCGCGGTAGTTGCAGCAATCCAACTTGTCGCCCTTTTTGTAGATTGGGCACACGACACCTTCCGTCCACTCCTCCGGTAATATCTCCTCCTCCAAATCTTGGCAGTGCTCTAGCCAGTGCTTCACCACCATATTTTAATAGCTCACTTGGTAGTTGATCTACACCAGTTGCTTTGTTGTTCTTCAGCCGACCGATCTCCTCCTCAACTTCTTGAAGATCAGGGGCCGGTAGCCTGTCGTCTTCTGCGCGTGCTCCAAGGTCTGTTGCCGTGCCACCTTCGTTTTCTGCTGCTTCACCGTTGAGGTGCTCGTCATAGTACTGCTTCCACCTCTCACTCGTTCGTGAGAAGGTTACCGTCCAAGTCCTTGCACATATCGGCTTGTGGCACGTAGTCTTTGCGCGAACTATTTAGCTTCTCGTAGAACTTCCGTGTGTCGTTTACGCGGTACAGATTTTCCATCGCCACACGATCTCGGTCTTCATACTGACGCTTCTTCCTTGCTTCCAGCTGCTGCGCGTAGTCCTGGGCAACTCCGGCGTCCCTTAGTTGCTCAATGTTGGATCGTGGCGTTCGATTTCGACGGGTGTTATGCACCGTCGAGAGTTTTGAGCGCATGCATACTGCAACTAGGAAGTGGTTCGAATCTATGTTCGCCCTGCGGTACGTGCGGACGTTGATAATGTCGATTAGAACGTGATCGATTTGGTTTTCTGTGTGTTGGTTAGGTGATCTCCAGGTGGCTTTGTGGATATCCTTGCGAGGGAAAAAGGTACTTCGAACTACCTTACCCCGAGAGGCTGCAAAGTTCACGCATCGTTGGCCGTTGTCGTTCGATACGGCATGCAGGCTGTTTGGCCCGATTGCCGGTCTATACATTGCCTCCCGTCCTACCTGAGCGTTCATGTCGCCGATGACGATTTTGACGTCCCGTTGCGAACAGCCGTCTTACACCTGCTCCAGCTGCGCATAGAACGCTTCTTTCTCGTCGTGGGGTCTCCCATCGTGTGGGCAGTGCACGTTGATGATGCTGTAGTTGAAGAAACGGCCCTTAATCCTCAACTTGCACATCCTCGCGTTGATCGGCTGCCAACCAATCACGCGTTGGCGCATCTTACCCAGCACTACAAAGCCAGTTCCCAGCTCGTTGGTGGTGCCACAGCTCTGGTAGAAAGTAGCCGCTCGGTGCCAGCTTTTCCATACTTTTTGTCCCGTCCAGCAAAGTTCCTGCAGTGCTACGAATTCGAAGTTGCATGGTTGAAGTTCGTCATAGATTAACCTATCGCAGCCCGGGAAGCCGAGCGATTTGCAGTTCGATATTCCAATCGTAGTCCTTATTTCGAGTGAATATGCTGTGGCTAATTACTGAGTCACTTTCAAATATGTTTTATGGTAGGTAGATGGAGCAAATCAATCCCACCTTTAAACATAATTGTCATACTATTATTGAGATAGGGATAATAAGTATCTTCTAGTAGATGAAATCAATCCAAGTGGAGCCAAAAACGACTCACTCACTAATTTTAGAGCTGATTGGTCAGTGGAACGTTTTTCATATTCTTTCAGTTTCTCGCCTGTTTCTTTCGACTGCTGCTGTCAGTACCGAGCCTATTAGTAGTAGCTTGGTAGAATCATCACTCGTTCAGTTATTTTAGGGCATCCAACCAGTTATCTTTTAGCATCCAATAAAAGTTTAAAGTAAGTGAAGGTCGCAATTCTTTCTGATCCTAAAGTAGACCAACATGGATTCCTGTCCTAGGGATGATCCCGCAGAGTTGTTTTTGCTCAGGCCAGAAAAAGGTATAGATTTATATTTTTCAAAGTTCCATATGATATTCTATTGTGAAATGCAGCGCTATAATACATTCAGAATGATCAACTTTTATTTTTACTGGGTTGAGCGAGGGGAATGGGGGAGATCGTCTTTGGCGCAGCGGTACTTTGATACAAAATGCTTAGTATTTAAAACTTCAAAATTGTTTTGCATGAACTAGATTTTAAGAAGCTTTCAATAATTTATATAGAAAAAATATGATGGTGATTTTAAGTCCTTGATGTTAGACGCATTTCCAGAATAATAATGAGATTTCTCGCGTCACTTTTCAAAAGGTCCCAAGTTACAAATGTGGGACCTCCCTTAGCTCAGTCGGTAAAGGCACAGCTACAAAACAAGACCATGCTGGAGGTGGCTGGGTTCGATTCCCGGTCCGGTCTAGGAATTGTTTCGGGTTGGAAAATTTCTCGACTTCTCTCGGCATAGAGTATGATTGTACTTGCCACACAATTATACCAATACAAAAATGGTACAGGCAGCGAAAGCTCTCAATTAATAACTGTGGAAATGCATCTAGAACACTAAGTTGAGAGCACGCAATAAGCTAATATGCCATACGCAATAAGCTTGAAATGCGAGGAAGAAGAAGAATTAAGTAACAAATGTAAACAAATCGAGCTAAACGATACAAACTATTGCTCTTCTATCATTGTATGTGATGCAAAAACACCCATATAAATTTACTTTTATTTATTTAAGATAATCATAGGTCAAAAATGGTCCAATGTAGAGTTTGATGGGTTCATGATTATTACCTCGGTCATTCGGACTGCCTAACCTGATTGGTATTTATTTTCTAAAGGCGGGGCCAATCTAGTATCATGTAGAACAAAACGTCCAATGTAACACTCATTGATTATGTCGTTGTGAAAAATCGTCCAATGTAACATGTCCGATGTACAACTTGACTAGTCAAAACGTCGTGTGTTTTTTTTTCTATATTGTAGCATGAAATTCAAAGCTAAATTGTGATTTAACCGTTTCTACTGAATTTTCAACTCTATTATTCACTGACTGCATTAAAAATAGTATTGCAAAATGTATTGTTTCTAAACAGTTAAAATAATATTCTGTCGAACTTCAACTTTGATTTTCTCAAAATGGTGGATATTTTACATTGGTCTATTTGAAAAGTGATGCGAGATTTGTTCTAGACTGTGAGCTAGAAAAGTTATCTAGGTCCCAGAGTTATGAAATTTTGTCTATGTTTGAGGTGTTACATAAGTTTAGATTCTTGGCAGGAATGGACCTAATTATTCTGTGCCTCAATTTTGGGATCTAATCATCAATTCGAGATATGCGTGTAATATCAATTTAGTAAACTGTTTGTTTAAAAAAATGTATTTAGACAAAATAGTGCAGAGTGAGGAAATAGAGGTTAGAACTAGACCGTGCTCTTGCTTATTAAATTCATATTTATTTTTGGAGAAAAAAATTATAGGTCGGTGGGATTTTTCTGAGGCATAAGAATCTCTGCCTGGGTTTGTGAGTTATATCTTTCCGATCAATAAATATTAGTCACCTTTTTATTGTTTAAAAGTCACTAATCACTATTTTCGTTATTTTAGTCACTAAAGCCACTACTATTGTGTTTTTTTTTTATTATGGTCATTTTAACAGTCTTGGGTTATTCGTGACTTGTCCGGGGGTTGGATTTGAACTCGTGACTTTGGCGTGAGAGGTATGGATGTTAACCACTACGCCGGGGTCGCCCCCGTAGTAACTACTACTATTGTATCACATACCCACTAGTTCTGTTTTTAATGGTCGGTTACTTTCTCCCGCTCCATATCCATGAAATCTCTAATCCACTCCAAGCATCCAACTGAACAGTATCAGTTCGTTAAATTTCAATTTCAAATGGATTTAGAGCAAAACATGTAATTAATTGAGGTTATGGTTTGAGTGTTTCCTACCTGCATTCTTGAGAAAGGATGACTAAAACCAATATCTATCCGATACCTTCTGATTCCCATCCCCACCTCCCAAGATTTTTTTTTTCTGACGAGGGTTAATTCCAACATACCTTATTTACTCAAATTAAAACGATTACCTTGGGCTTGGTCTTCTTTCGTGTCACAGTGGCGAAGCTTCCAGACTATAACAAAAAAAAAAGGAAAATCCATCGCACATTGTTTAAAAACTCACAAAGCGTCAAACTGTCCCATTCAGGAAAAAGAAAAGAAAGAACCGGGTGATAAATATTGCAAAACAACAACCCCTGCCTGACTAGCTGCAATTTAACAACATGCACTCGTCGAATCGGTCGGGGTTGGTTCCGAACCTAGCACAACTCAGGAATAATTTTGCAAGTTCACTGCAGACAGAGCACTTGACCGACAACCGTCGGGGACAGAACGAGTGGAACGTTGGCAAAAAATGAAAAGCTGTTTCATTTATATTTTAACGATTTGCCACCCCCTCTGCTTTTGACTGGCCGTCGAGTCCCGTCGGTCGGAGGGAATTCAGGCGCACATTTCTATGACTGCCATAGGTATCTACCACCTAGCCTGGATTTGTACAGTCTGACTGTGCAACATAGTGTTGGGACCATTGAGAACCGAACAAGGATGAGAACGGACAAAACGTAATAACTGTGTCGTTCTCTATGGGACTGGTGTGAGAAGGGTGGGGGTTGGGTTTCGCGATGTATTTTTCTTCCTTTCGACAGACTATCTTCACTGAGGAACGGTGCTGTAACGTCAAAAGACAGGAATCGGGACAACGGTAAGAAGTGGTGGGGTGAAGCATTGAAGCAATGCTATGCTTGATGATTACTAATACAGGCGCATAACTGTGTCCCTTAAGGATATACTCGTTGGAGAAAGCAACGTTGCACGCTTTATTAATGCGTTTCTTCTTGACTAGAAGAGCGATACAGTATTAGGTACGAACGGAATTTAAACTAATATAATCTCACAATAACGCAGCCAATTCTTGAAAGCATCCTGGAAAATGACGACTTCTTGAGTTCGTCATTTTTCTTATCAACGGCAAGGCCAACTGCGCAGGATGTGCCACTGAGAAGATTCCAAGGATTCGAGTGGAATCAAATAGTAGATATCTAACAGCGAATTTGTTTATTCCCAGGTTGGAACTAGTTTTGCACTCAACCTAACTGCTGTCAAAACGTTTTACCCTTCTTACAAAGAAGGGTATAGATATCACTTGAAAAACCGACTATAGATCCGAGGCCCGGAGGGCCGAGTGTCATATACCATTCGACTCAGCTCGACGAGATCGGAACATGTCTGTGTGTGTGTGTACGTGTGTATGTGTGTATGTGTGTGTGTATGTAATGAAATGAATGCGCTCACGTTTCTCAGCAACCGCTCAACCGATTTGGACAAACTCGGCGCCAAATGATAGGTCTTGGGGTCCCATTGAACGCTATTGAACGGTTTTGGAATCGGTGAACCGGTTCCGGAGATATGGCCGGAATAAGATCCGGTGAATATGGTCCTTCACGCTGGATTTAACGGAAAACGTATCAAAACCATCATGCGACACATCAAATTACTACAGAATTCAAAAATAAGATCAATGCAAGTCGTGTTAAGTGTTCCAGACCACATTGGACACACTTGGACATGTTCCGGGTACCCCGGGGAAGTTGTTTGAATATGAATTGAATTAAAACCCATTAAATCACATTAAAATACGATGATAAGGTGATTGGTAGCCTCACCAAATAGACTACACCCGGATATATTCCGGGTACCCCCAGGCAGTGGCGTAGCGTCACTGGATGACACTGGGTGGGGGGCTTGGTCACTGATAATGACAATAAAATAAATAAACTTGAATAAGTAAGAAGGGTCTGATCACACCATAGGTGGATAAATTCGGGTTTTTTTTATTCGCTTGGGTTAAAACTAGTTCCACACGAGTTTTAACTCCAAAACCGATAGGTTCGCACTGAAATATTTTACAGTTTCGCAGTTGGATTCACCAATATATTGAAATAGACCTGTCAAACCAATCTTGTTTTTAATGTACCGAGGCTGGGGTAAAAAATTTTGAAAAAAAAATAAACGAAAAATGAACTACTTTCCGTAGCGATTCGGTAGTTTCTGAAGTTACTCCAAAAGTATGCGAAGTGACTATGTACTTTGTCAAGTGAATCCAAATGTTTCCGAGTGATTCAGTACATGCCGAAGTAATTCAAATGTTTTTCGAACGAACTCACGAACTCAAAACTTTATCAGTCCAAAGTTTTCTGAAACTAGTAAGTACTTTGAAAAATGCATCCTAATTTTTCTCCAGTGATTCCACACTTTTCCAAGTGATTCAGAATATGACGAATATATTCTTAAGTTTTCCGAGATAAATCAAAACTTACGACGGGTAGAGTACGCAAAGCACTTGCCTTAAAGTTAGTGGTAATGAAGGAATATTGACGTCTTCTACCTAGCTTTTGCCGATTCTGCAAGCTCTGGTCCAAATTTGAGGCAAATTGGGCAACATTTAACGATTTTTAAATCAGGTTGTATGGGAAGAATCATCATAATGCATGGATAAATACATGGCTTCAGAGTTTCGTCACTAGGTGGCGTTGTAAGCATGCAAATGCCGTAAGTTTGAGGTTCTAATAGGAAACCATATTGACTGACTGATGCTGGCGAAGGGCCCAAACATTAATGCACAAATCCATTATGAATTTAAAGCATCTAGCATGACAAGGGATAGGCCCTTTGGCAGCATCAATCAGACATGACTTCAATGAAATGCTGATAACTTTTTTGGATCAACTCGGATCGTTTTACGGTCTTGGACAAAGTTGTTTAGCAATAAATGTGATGGTGTTTTGTACAATGTGTACAACGCCGCCAAGTGGCAAAGCATTGAAGCCATGGATTTCTCCAGGCATTTTGATGATTTTTCCCATACAAACTTCAACCCACTTTAGAAATGGGTAGATGTTGACCGATTTGGTTCAAATTTGGACCAGAACCAAAAAGTGGCATGGAGAATAAGTAGCTTTGTGATGCAGAGGAATCAGGTGCACATACACAGAAAGAAAAGTTGTTGAATATTACATCCAAACAGCTGCACAGAGAACATTCCGCTGGTTGTACGAATTATATCGATTTTGCCATCAAAATTACACCCATTGATGTACTATTGTATCTGATTTTTTTCTATTATATCATTATTTCATACATCACCTTGAATTACTTATGATATTACTTTTTCTGCTGTATAGTTCATTCCCCAGCCCTAAACAAACGATCCATGGTCACACTTGTATAGTTGTTGTGTAGTGCTCATCAGAGGCGTCGCGTGCCTCGTTTGTTTACCTGTGCACCAAACTTTGTTCGTTATAGTTTACCACCACATATTAGTTTTTGTTTTATTTTTCAATGCTCCATGAATTCGAGGTACATATTCTCAATTACTTTATTAATCACTACCTAACTTAACATTTGAAGGGTCTATCATCTTGTGTAAACAAAACTTGTGTGGCCTTTTTCGCGCTAACCGAAGTAAGAGGAATTTCAAAACTTAACTAATTCTCCTTTTTATCACAAGGCTAATTCTTTCGACTGAAGAGTAATGAAGAATATCCGTCAAACACTTCCGAAAACATTATTTGATACAAAACAGTGTCAAAATCTAGAGAAAATTCATAAAGTTCCCTGGGTAGCAAACTTGAATTAATCAACTTTTTAATCATCAGAACAACACTATCAGAATGAACCACACGGTTAGAAAAAGTACCCAAAATTAAGTTCTTTGCACTCATCTCGGCACTATAGTGCAGGAACCCAAAAATAGGTAAAGCGGGTCAAAGTAATTTTCATTTACTTATGTTCAGTTCGTATGGAATTTTCCACTGGCTTTTTAACCAAACAGTAAGTTATTTGTACCCAACAGTAGGTAAATATGATTATACTCAACGTTGGGTTCCCACACTTTACTATCCCTGTTGGGTGGTTTTGCTCCTCCGTTTTTGACAACATTAGAAGGAGAAAAGGAGATAAACTAGTCAAAAGTAAGTAAAAGTGAACTGGGTACTTTTTTCTTACCGTGCAGGAGAAGCTCATAGTTTTGACAGGCGCACCGGCGCAACCATCGGTAATTGAGAGATTTACAACTGACAAGAGAGTGAGAGCGAGCTTTTGCGTTCTCTTTCTCCATTACTCTCTTTGCCTGCAATCAGACATCCAAGTGCACAGCGAGAAATGCACGCTTTAGGCACCCATACATCACAAATGTTCTTCTAATTTAAACTCACACACTCAAACCGGTCTGCAAGTATAATACACGTCCAAAGCGTACCAGACTGCTGTTTCCGTGTTGCTCCCGTTTGACGCGTGACTGCTGAAAGTTTCAATGACAACTAGTGGTACAAACCGCCATGTATTGTGGAAAATTTGTGTTATGTTTTTTTTTAAAGAATATGATTCCTATGATATTGTCTTAGAATACAATTGGGAGTTCTCTTATGAGGTTATGAATCATCCGCCCTATTCCTTTGAAATTATCTTCTGAACCAGTTATGCAAAATACCACGGCACTCAAGTGATACTCACAAGTGTATCAACTAAACATAACTGTTTGAATACATTGCCACGTTGTGAGAGGTAGAACCATGACAAGTGAATGTCATCAGCGAAAAGAGTGAAGAGCATGACGGTGAAGAAAAGCGAAGCAATAAAGAACTTGAATACAAGGCCTACGTATTCCAAGTACATCTCGTGTTGCTGTGTGCGTTACTAACAACAGGGCTGGTAGCGAGTTACTTTTTAGTGACTTGGTCACTTTTTTCAAGCCAGTCACTAAAAGTCTCCTTTTTTAAGGCCAGCCACTAAAGTAACTTGTTCTTGTAATCAGTCACTATTTTCAACTTTTTTTTGCGTGAATTTATTTCAAGATTGAGCATTCTTTGCTTTGTGACGTTTAAGCGTCTTTCTCTATCTACAGGGTCTACTCATTTTTCTAAATAATAATTCCTGAGTTTTCCAGGTTTTTCAAGAACTTTAACGGATAAATTTCACGCTTAGAAAGCATTTTTAAAAGGCGTTCAAAATATGTTTTTCGGGAAGATCAAAAACAACAGTAAATTAACCCAATCGTTTTTAAGACATGGTAATCAGTTTTAAAGAAACAACTTTATAATCAAATCCATTGAATGTTGAAGTTTAGCACTTACTTAATTTCTCACTTTAATAAAGTTAAAAAAAAACGTACTTAATTTGAGAAAATCCAAGATCTAAAAATATTCAATGTTTTGAAGTTTCGTATTCCTTGTACAAGTTCAAGATATTGAAAATTTTCAAAGTGCCTGAATTAAGGAAAACATTAAATGATTTATTTCAAGTTTGTAATTAACGTAATTTATGAAAGATTAGAGACCTTCATTGCTGTCCTATTAACTTCACAACAATTGTAGGAACTTTGAAGAAGTTTTGAGGAATGAAAGGAAATGCTGAGAATTTCAGTGAAGCTCCATAAACAAACTGCGGGATCCTCAGATCGGTTCTTTCAACATCCGAAAATTTTCAGCAACTTTTATGAAGTTCCTAGAATTTTAGAGCACATCACAGGTGTTAAGCGATCTTGAGAAATATAGAAATATTGCACAATTTTTAAGAAGTTCTAAGCACCTCAGAAAAGCTAGTTCTAGAGATATTTGGGGAATTTCAGATCTTAAGAACAGTTCCCATGACTTTAGTTGAGACTTTTTGGAGAAGTTTAAATATCTTTAATCGTTAATTTAGAAAAAATTAGAACCCTTAAGATGTTCCGAGAAAAGGGAAGTACAGAGACCATCAAAGAATATATGTAAACTTCAGAAATATTTCAGGAACTTCACAGAAGTCCAAAGAAGTTCAGGGAAATTTTAATTGAGAGCTTTAGGGAAGCTTCGAGAACATCAAGACAGATCAGAGAATCAAAGGGCAGTTCAAATAATTTCAAGGAAATTGTAGAAACCTTAAAGAAGTTCCGGAAGCTTCAGCAAAGCTCCGATAGAATTTCTGGAACGTGATAAACATTATATGAACATCCGGAAAACGTGACAGTATTTTAAGGGTGTTATATCATGGAGTTTTCAAGAACTTTAAAATATGCGAAAATTTAGCTCAGTTGATTAGAGAATATCAACGACGTTCCATAAATTAAATTAAATGCTAGAACTTTTACCAAGCAGTGATAAATATCTTCAAGAAATTCCAGAGAACTTAGAATTTAGATAGTTTCATGATATTCTGCGAAGTTCCGAGTGCTTCGAGAACGATCAGATAGCTTCAGAATAATCCCATTAACTTAAGAAAATTTGCAGCGACTTACAAGGAATTCCGTGGATTTATGGGGTATTCCAAGAATTCTATGATTGATTCAAAAACGTCAGGGAATTTTAAATATTTATGTATCAGAAATATTTTTTTCCGGATTATTAAACAAATAAAGAGAACTTCAGGTAAGCATAGATAAGTTCAGGGAAAATAACTGAGCGTTCATAATGGTTAGAATAGTCAAGGAAAATTGTTGAAATTTCAAGGCAAATCAATTAATTTCAGTAAAGTTGCGGGTTCTTAAAATATACTGATCAATTCAGGGCTGTTTAGAGAACTTTAAAGAAATTCAATAATCGTTTAGGTAGTTTTCATAACACCAGGAAAGTCTAGACTATTGAAGAAGTTTTAAATTAGTGTTGATAATTTAATGGAAGTTTCATGAACTTCAGAAAAAATCATGAGAACTTGAGTGAAAATCATAAAATATCTATTATTTCGCTCTAACTTCATGAAAGTTGCGGGAGCATAAAAGTTCAAAAATTTTAGAAAAACTTCGAAAACTTCACAGAAGGACAGTGGTCTTCAGAAGCATTTCGAGAACTTCATAGAAATCTATGTAGCTCAAGGGGACAGGAGTCAGGAATTTTCAAAATTAGCAAAATGCGGGAGCATTTGAAAGAAGTTAGTTTAGTAAGCTCCGAAAATTGGATGAATTTCAGGGGGAGGCTAGTTCCATTAGTTCCAGAAAATTAGTGGGAAATTTATTGGAGTTTCCAGATTTTCAGATAACTTCAGAGACGTTAAAAGTTAATTGAGGTTTTCGCATAAGTTCAGAAATTGACGGAAGCTTAAACATTTTTCGGGCGGTTCAATTAAATTCAGCGCAGTATAACAACATGAGAATTGCAAAAACTTTAGAGAAGTTTTGAGAATTTCAGAAAAGAGCAGAGAACCTCAGAGCAGTTAGATAAGTCACATAAAGTTTAAAGAAGTTTAGAGAACTTCAGCGAATTGTTAAACCTTTAGAAGAGATTCATGATCGTTAGAAAAATTAAGGAAACTTTAGGAAGTCCTATTAAGTTCAGGGAAGTTTAAGAATTTGATGAGTCGTATTGTGAGCATCAGGCTAGTTTCTTAAACTACAAAAGAACTTCAAGGCAGTTTCATTAACTTCATGAAAAATTTGGGAAGCTCTGAAGATCTCAGAATAGTCCATTCCATATTCAATGGAAATTTCGATGAAGCTATCCTCCGAATTCAATTTTCTTTTAGTTTTCCTCGCAATTACATTGAAATTCTCTACAATAAGACACCCTTTGGAAAGATTATCAGAATATTCATTGAATTCATTTTAGATTTTCTTTTCAAACTCACTCCTTCCCTTGGAATTCTACTCACATTGAAAGTCTCCTGAGAATTGATTGACATTTCTTCTCACAAATTTCTTTGATTTCTTCTCATAATTTGTTTGGCAAACTCTCCTGAATTTATTTTCCGATTTCCTTGGAAGATGTCCTGGAGTTATTCTCAGATTTAATTGTAATCCTCCTTTTAGTATTTTCGAAAAAAAGAATTCAAGGACTTATGCTCCGACTTTGTTTTCTCTCACAAACTTTATGAAATTATCCTTAGAATGCCCTTGGTATTTTCCTTTAAAGTTCACAGGAGTTGTGCTCCTCAGAAATTCGTAAGAGTATTTATTAAAATTTACTTTTAATTCAATTCAAGGTCACTTTTTAGTCACTATTTTTACCACTATAAGTCACTATTTAGTCACTTATTTCTTCAACATGGTCACTAAAATCACTATTTTTGACAGCAGTGATCGCTACCAGCCCTGGCTGACGCACCATCACATTCGCTCAAGTATACGAAGCAGTAAATGCTACAAAATGGGGTCAATTGAATGTCAGAAATGAGCAGATCAGTGACACTCACCACCGAAGGTTATATTCACAAGTTCCTCATCACTCTTTTCTCCAACTTTTCATCAGTTGTACGACGATCGAGAATGTGTTGGGCTGGAACTCTGCTCAAATTTCGGTTTTATAAGTATCATTGAGTTCACATAAAACTCATCTGTCATTATCCTATCGATCCCCATAAAATTTTCTCCTTGAAGTTCTCTTCACAACTCCTTTGGAATTCTTTTAAGAATGACCTAGGATTTCAATAAAGACTGTACTCGAAAAAAATGCAACAGACAACAATGATCACCAATTTTTTTTTTAAAGTCGGATAGGGTAGAGCGCTATTTCGTCGTAATTGCCCATTTCCGTTCTATCGATCAGAAAAGATCAATAATATCTATGATTTCACCGTGTACAAATCAATAAGGGGCTGTCCATAAACTACGTAGACAGTTTAGGGGGGGGGGGGGGGTTGGCAATTATCCACGGCCCATACAAATTTTAAAAATTTTGTATGGAAAATTTTCTACGCAGGGGGAGGGGGGGGGTCAAGAATCCCAAAAAAAAAACTGTCTACGTAGTTTATGAACAGGCCCTAATCGGTTTGTTCCGATGCGTTAGTTCATTAGCTACAACATAAATCCTATTAGAGCGCACTGTATGAATATTTACGCTCATTGTTCTCAAAACAAAAGAAGCACTCCTAGCGAATCCCCTTTTTCCACGTTTATGCGTAGGACGAAGAAAATCTAATGGCGTTTCAATGCGTTAGGACGGAATTGAAACTCGTACGACGAATTTAGAATCAAGAAGCAGTATAAGATTTTAAACAATACCTCAACAATTTGTGACTCTTTATCAAATCCAACGGGACGTATGGAAAGGTGAATAAATTTAGAAGTCATCAATGACAGAAATATTCCGTTTTTAGTTCAAACCCATTCAAAAAAGGGAGGTTAAGCGAGGGGTGTGCTTAGTAGGACGGAAATTAGATGAAAAACTCTATTTTTGAAACTCTCAGGGAATAAATAAACACATATTAGCTATGTTTTTTGCAAAGCTGGTTTATTCAACCTCCTCTCGTAGGCTAAATGACTGCACCTTGGAGTTAACGCTACCCATCAAATCCTGTGCAACACTTGCGCCATCTTTCTTACACACTTTCATCCAGTCTTTCTTCAAATCCTTGTCGTTTTTTAAGACTTTCCCTGTTTTCGGGAGCTTGCCCTTCATAATCGCCCTGAATTTTTCTATTGGGCGAAGTTCTGGCGAATTTGGTGCATTTGCCTCCTTCGGCACAAACACAAATTCGTTGGCTTCGTACCACTCCATCACCGGTTTCGCGTAATGGCACGATATCAGATCCGGCCAAAACAGAGTATCACCTTCGTGGGACCGGAGGAAGGACAGTAGGCGCTTCTGGAGGCATTCTTCTTTATATATTTGGCCGTTGATGGTGCCGGTCATTATGTAAGGCTAGCTGAATTTGCCGCACCCACAGATCGCCTGCCACACTAAGTACTTCTTGGCAAATTTGACGACCTTCTTCTTCCCGAACTTCTCGGGAACATCCAGGTAGGACTTGCCGACGAAAAAGTCCAGACCGGGGATCTGCTTGGCGTCCGCTTTAATGTTCATCTCGTCGTCCATTACGATGCATTTCGGCTGCACCAGCCACTCGCGGTACTGCTTCCTGGCGCGGAATTTGTCCACCGTATTCTGCTTATCGGTTCGGTTAGAAACCTTCCTTCCGCCTTCCTTACCTTGAAGACATGAAGTCCGGACCGCTTCATTGTCTGCCGGACGAACCAGACGGAAGAATTGACCTTCTTGGCCACGTCCCGAATCGAAAGGTTCGGATTGCGCATGAAGTAATCCCTCATCTTTCTTGGGTTCACGGGGTCGGTCGTCTTCGCTTTTCTGCCGCTTGCCGCTGGGTCGTCTGGGTCTCCTTAAACGATTTTACCCCACGAGACATGGTCGAATTGTCGATTCCAAACTGTTTCGCGATCCACCTGTGGGACTGGCCGGGATTTTCCACGACCGCTCCCATAATTTTTTGTCGAAGCATTTCTTGCTTGGAAGCCATTTCGATAACCACTTGACAGATTGTGACGAGATTTTGCACATGCAAACATTACACTCTAAACTAGTTTTACTCAAAATTTCATCAATTTTTCCCTTGCAATAAAAAGTTATACACAAAAGAACGTGTTGCATTTCTTTTTTCGAGTACAATCTTCATACTTCCTGTATTCTGTATAGAAATCCCTTGGAATACATCTCAGAATTATCTTTGAATTTTGGTCAGAACTCAATTGATATTTTCCAGTATTCTGTAAGAACCCTCTTCAGTATATGTTGAAGGTAGCACTTTAATTCCTTTTAAATTTTATTAAAATTCTATAGGTATTCTCCTCAAGAATCCACAGAAAGTTCTTAAAATTGATGGAACACCAAGAATTATTCCCAGAGCAATGAACATTTTCCAAGGTCCATAGGCAATTATGATTTTTTTGAACTGGGAGTTTGGAACCAATCGAAAACAATGGCTTTAAAGGCAAATTTTTCGAGAATCAAAACAATGCCATTTGATAAAGAAAGTTAGCTTTATCAGATGCTGGTGTTAGATTGTGTGGATGTGTTTTGATTCTCGAGACATTTGCGTTCAAAGCCAGTGTTTACGATTGGTTGTTCCGCCTATTTCAAATGTTGATCTAGATTTGTATCAATCTAGGTTCACGAACAGCGGTTCTCAAACTTGTTGTTATTGCGACCCACTTTGAGAAATTCCTTAAGCTCACGACCCACCTGTTGAATATAGATTCATTAAATTCCAAAAATTATCTGACAACTCTTAGAATAATTTTGAAAACGGCAACTCTTAATCTTTAAACGTCATAATAGTCTTAAAAACGCTAAAAATTGTACAATAAAGTGATTCTTAAGCTTTCAAAGTAATTGGCAAACATCGTTCAATACAAATCACTGTCAAAATATTCCAAATCCGACCACTAGAAGCGCTGCTATAGCAGGGCTGGTAGCGAGTCACTTTTTTGTGACTTGGTCATTTTTTTCAAACCAGTCACTTAAGTCTCTTTTTTGAAGGCCAAGTCACTAAAGTCACTTTTTCTTGTAATAAGGCACTTTTTTAAACTTTTTTAAACGTGAATTTATTTCAAGATTGATCATTCTTCTGGATAGGCCTACATTTTGTTCTATTTTTGAACAATTCGAAGTTGACGACCTTGTAACAGAAACATTTTGAAGTGAAACACTAACTTCATTTTTGTAACTCTAAGATTACAACAGTTTAATGTCTTGACGTTTCGTACTATCAAACTTTAATGAAGTTCTATTGATCTCAGAAAAGCTAGATCTAGAGATCTTTGGGGAATTCCAGAGATCTTAAGATGAAGTTCCCGAAACATTAGCCCAGAATATTGAATTGGTTTAAAAATCTACAAGCGTGAGTTTAAACAAATTCAGTATATGTAGTTCCATGAGGTGCTGAAATCAAATCGGAAAGCCATAAGATGTTTCGAAAGATTCAGTACAGAGAATTTCAGAAAATTTATGAAAACTTCAGAAATATTTCATGAATTTCACAGAAATCCAGAGAATCCCAGGGAAGTTTAAAGGTGTTTACGAGAATAACATTTATTTTAAAGTAGAACCGAGATTAGAGTTGAAAATTTTGTGGAAGCTCCGAGAACATCAAGACGGATCAGAGAATTAAAGGGCAGTTCAAAACATTTCAAGAAAATTGCAGAAACTGGAATTTTCGGAAAGCTCGGTTTGCTCAAATAAAAATTATGGAACGCAATAAAAATTGTATGAACATCCGGAAAATGTGAGAGTATTTCAAAGGTGTTATATCAAGGAAATAGATCTTGAACTACAGAAAATTCGAAAATTTAGCTAAGTTGATTAAAGAACTTCAACGAAGTACCATTAATTAAAAAAAAAACGGTAACTTTTAGCAAGCACAGATAATTTCAAGAAATTCCAGAGAACTTCTAAGAAATTTAGATATTTTTATTGTTTCATTATATTCAGCGAAGTTCTGAGTACTTCGAGGATGATTAGATAACATCAGAAAAATCCCATTAATTTAAGGAAATTTGCAGCGACTTACAAGGAGTTCCTTGGATTTATGGAATATTCCAAGAATTCTATATGATTGATACGGAAACTTAAGAAGCTTTAGGGAATTATAAATATATTTATATTAGAAAATTCAGCGGAACATTTGATTAATTTAGAGAAATAAAGGTAAGCATACAAAACTTCTTCCAGGGAAAATAAGTGATTTACGGCAAAGTTCAGTGAGCGTTTATAAAATTGTAGAACTTAAAGGTAATTAAATCAATTCCAGTGAATGATGGGTTCTTTAAAAAAAATACTACGGCATGGCAGTCTAGAGAATTTTAAGGAAATTGAGAAATATTTTGGGCAGTTTAAATAACATCAGGAAACTCTAGACTATTAAAGAAGTTATGAACTAGTTTCGATAATTTGAATTTCAGACAAATCTTGATAACTTCTGTGAAAATAATAGAACTATGTTAATTATTTCAGTGTGAAAGCCTAAAGAAGTTCCTGACATTTCAAAATAACTTCAAAAACTTCACAGAAGTACTGAAATCTTCAGAAAAATTTCGAGAACTTCATAAAAGTCTATGGAACTTAAGGGAAGATCCGAAAACTTCAGGAACTTTTATGAACATTTCGGGAGCATCTCAAATAAGTTTAGCTCCAAAAACAAAGAGAATTTCAGGGGGTTCAGTTCCATTAATTTCACTAAATAAGCGGGAAATTTCAAGAAGTTCCCAGATTTTCAGAGAACTTCAGAGATGTTAAGAAAAGTCATAAACTTTCTATTGAATCTTTCGCTTTAAAGGTTCCTATCGAACATATTTAAGTGTTTATGAGAATGTAATTGAATAAGTCTAAAACATCAAGCATGTATTTGGTATGCCATCAAAACGACTAATTTTCTTCCCTTAGGTCACTTTTTAGTCACTTTTTTACAACTATAAGTCACTATTTGGTCACTTATTTCTTCAACATGGTCACTAAAATCACTATTTTTGACAGCATTGATCGCTATCAGCCCTGCTATAGAATAAATTAAGTGTCCGGATTTTTAGTGGACTAGACTTTAGCTTATTTAAATTGAATTAATTATATTTTTGTAATAACGATTATGACAATTCATGAGAATTCGGACTTTTTTAAAAATCCACGGACACATTTTTTGCAGTTTGTAGTAAATATATACATTATACATGCTTTTCGCATGAATCATCTGTAATTTATGTCATACGTTATATATTTTGGCTCTTGCAAGCCTTGCACTTGTGTAACAGCGGCACGAAATTTCGGTCCAAAGCAAACATTTCTTCCCCTCGGGCGCCGCAAAACGAACGTGACGCTACAGCAAATTTTCGGTTTCTCAAAAGTAAAATAAAAAAGTCAGAAATCCGAGGACCGAAAATAAATGCTGACACAAAAAAAAAGTGCACTCCGTCCGTAATAATAATAATAATATGCTGAACCAGGTGCCTTTAGGCACACTGCAGACAGCAGCGAGGGGAACGCGTCTTCGTCGATGCAAGACTCTCAAGTATAGGCGAGTTGGCAGGCAGGTCGGCAGACACAGTACGAGAGGGGAGAATCCAGAAAGGTGAATGCCTCCTGAATAAGTAAGCAGACAGAGGTTGTTCTTGTTCTTCATTATTATTATGTACACACAACCAATCCGGCATCGGTTCTGGACAGCCGTGCCTCCGTAACCTACCTTTACCATTGAGAGCGTCGGTCGTAACTTCAACTTTTGTGCGCTCAAGAATGAACGCGTCGGATGAGTCGAGTGTGAGAAGCCGAAAAAGGGATTCGTGGTCGTTGGCTTTCGACCAGAAGCGGGGCAGGCGGAACACGGGCTCAGTTGATCGAGTTTGATGCTCTTTGTGCCGAACCAGGCCTGAATTAACTGCAGGCAGTCCACCGCGTCTGTATGGGGGACGACGTAGTTAGCTCATCTGAATGGTTTTCTACGGATGTGTGCGTTGGATATGCACCGTGATGTTGTATGTTTATGACGATGAAAAAAAAAAGCATACGACATCGAACATGTCGCGGGGAGGATGCAGGGACTCTGGTGTGTTTTGTGTATCCGGGAATGTAGTCGCGATTTGGCGATGGGATGGCGGAAGGCAGCGGCGGCTGTTGTTGATGTTGTTGTTGTTATTGTTGTCTGTTGTGTATGGTCATTGCACTCGGTCGGTCGGTGGTACGGTCTCTGGTCGTTGTCGTCGGACGACCGGGTTCAAGGTTGCACTCGATGGAAGGGTTGAGTGCATTGTCCTCCGTGGGATCGCTTTTTGCAAATTTGTGAGCAATTGGAGACGGTCAAGTTTGGAAATGGATTCGATGGTAGTTGGAGGGATCAGAGAGTGTTCACTTTTACAGAAATTTTGCACCAGGTAGTTCGATGAGCTTTGACGTCAATTCTTCCTTAAATTTTGTGGGGAATTCTTTTCAGATTTGCACTAAAATTTTCTCAGCCGCTTTAGGATAAGCATGATGAAAGCATGATGATGAAAAATATAACACAGGGAAAATTCCGCGACGTGATGCTATTTTATCGTGACAAACGTGCGGCTACCGGGGTATTGCCAGGATAGGAAAAGTACACCTTATTACTGGTAGTGGTTCATTCCCTTCGTCAGACTGGTCCTGCCAGCCATGAAGGCGGGTATCAACGACATCGATAAGCCAATCGACAATCATGGTATTATTTTTCCTCCCTCTCCTCTGAAGTGTCGTTTCATTATTACGTACTATGAAATTGATACTTCCAATGGAATCTTCCTAGCATCTTCTACCGCCAGCTATCAACTGCAGCTTTAGAGGAACTTTTCACTAAAAACTAACACACCCTGAAAACACCCGTTGCAACGCGTTGTGCAAATTTCGAGACGTAGGAACGTCTCCCAAAGAAAACTTAAATGAGCTTGCTGAATCCGCTGGAACAAATCCTTTGGTATCAAGCAACACCTTGATCCCCCCAGGCGAATCTAATTGGATTAGGCCTTGTTTTGGAATTAAATCGATCCGTTTCGATAAAACTCCTCGGGTGGCCGTGGGAGCTCAATGTCAAGGATTTGTCCTTCTTAGTGGTTGGGTTCGTCTATCGTCTGCGAAATCCCATCATCGTATTTCGTGTGGTAATGTTCTCGGAATTCATTAGGCATCTCGGTGGGAGATCTTCGCAGTTCGTTAGTCGCAAGCCATTTGACAGTTTTTCTCAAAGCGAACGCGATTGAATCAGACCAGGAAAAGGAAAAGGAACGTGGAAAATCAATGAACTATCGAAAGCGGCTTTCTTCCTGCGAAGGGGAAAATATTCCGGGAAAACAGTGCCAGCATTGCATTGCTTTGTAAGTGAGATTTCGTCGCTATTTCAGTTATTGTTTATGCTCAGTGATTCTGCTGGACTTCCTCACCCAATTCTCCGTGTTAGCACCATCTAATAAGATTTGATATAAAATCGACTCTGGTAATTCTAGCAGATTCAAATAATCTTGCAAGCCTAATAAGAAATCTGGAATCAGCAAATTTTCATGATCGTGGATAAATCTCTTAATTCTTTATTCCTTTATTAAACGTCGGTCTCTGTTTCGCAATCTAGTGCCAATCACCGACGGACATCGATTGCCATCCATTGACGGCACCCATTCAAACACACATGGGCCGGGACCAACGGTTTTTCTTCCCTTCCGAAGGAAGACGTGACCAGAGATTTTCATGCCTCAGAAAAATCTCACCGAGCTCGGCTGGGATTGAACCCACACCTATTGGGGTGATAAAGCAGTCAGGTTTACCATGACACCACCGGCACCAGCTGATAAATCTATTTTTCTCTAACTCACCGAAAATAGTGCAATAACATTTGCTTCGAACGAAGCTGGCGAGAAACTGATAGAATGTGAAAAACTATCTCTCTGCCCGGGTGCGAAAATGATTTGAAGCTTAAAAAGGGATCGATGAAGATCTAGAATCAAACTTTCGGTATAATGCTAATATTTTGGTCGGCCTTTTGCCTGATATCTGAATCGGTGCTATAAACAAAATCGCCTCAGACACTAGCAGAGAATTTGCTGTTGGAGCTTATTTTTGGCAATATTTCCAAGGTCTAAAATCAAGAGCTGGAAACTTCGATTTCGGTATGACCGTTGCAGCATTCGTCATTCATATAACTTTTTCAAATTTTCTGGATCGTTTAAGATCCACACTCTCGATCCAAAACTGGTATCAGATCGAAATGTTTTGATCTGAGCTGATCTGAATCTTACACCGCAGCGTTCTAAGTTTGTTGCATGATTTGGATCAGATTTGATCGTGGCCTGTTTTCTTTTTCAGGTGCTGGTAAAATTGTCAAATCGGTATTTATTCAAAAACAAAACCCGCAATATTTAGGAATCTCAGGAAATTTACTTTAAATTCAGGGTGGTTAGTGAAATTTTGAAGATTCAAACTTAACTTTTTATTGAAGTCCATGGTTTGAATAACAAGATTCTGGATCATTTGAGTTTCTACACGTTCCGGGCTTTTAATATTCTACACAGCAAAAAATTAATTTTGATATTTCATCAAAGTCGATGCTCTTCAATCGTGTGAAAAATATGGCGTAATATTATTTGCCAAAAAGGACAAAATTATCATTAAAACAGTGCATGAACTAACATTACGCTGCTTTTACTATTTTTTTTTGTGGTCATTAAATTACTTTAGATTTTCGCAGTGGCGTCGCCTTAACCTCAATCTACCTGTGCACTAACTCTCAAAACATAAACAATTTTCAAAATATTACTTGCAATGGATAGATATCGAGTTAAATAGAATATTAGGTGTGTTTTTCAACCGATTCGAGTATGAATATGGCATTAAATCTGTTCTTGAAAGTTGGTGCACAGGTAAAAAGTGAGGTTACGCGACACCACTGGATTTTCGACATGATGGAAGTGGTGCACCCTCTTGGATGTAATATTGATTGGCTAGGATTCGTACTGATTTTTTAAATTTTGAATTAAGTTTTTCCAGACTCTAAATGAAAATCAAGGCTGTGAGATATTGAAACTTATCGCCACTGAACCGGGGGACCCGGGAATTTGATTGGGTCTTAATAAACAAAGTCAGATTGATCGAATATTTATCTTAGAATGTTGAATCCGGTCCCATAACGTTGAAAAGTTTTCCAGGATCAAGAACTTGAAGTTTTAGCTCAACTAAAGTCTCACAATCTTTTCAATTTTCGTTAATCCTGGATCTTAAATTTCTGTGCGTGGAATCTAAAACTTGACAAAATTATCTCTTTGAAACTTATCTCAATATATGTTTGCAAATTTAGCAAGGATTTCCTTTGGATTATGTCAAAATGTCTTCAGAATTACTTTCACTTTCAGGATTACCCTCAATAATCTTATGATTTGGTTTTCGGTAATCCCTAGAAATTTTCTCCATACCAGAATTTTGTGCAAAACACTTTAGGAATTCTCTCAAGAAAACTCTTGAAATTAACTCCACATTTATCTTTGCATTATTAAAAATTCTCGCAAGACATTGTTTTAATTTCTCCCCATTATATTCTTTACAATTTGCTTGAAATATTCCTGGACATTTCGTGGTATGCCATTTAGAATATAGAAAAGTGTTTTCCCACTTATATTTCACCTCATAAAATAAAAAAAAATCCTCATAATTTCCTTTACAATGCGCGATTTTTACAGGTGTAACCCAAGGATTATTCTCACATTATTTGAAAAGGATGTTAAGGGTGTTAAGGATATTCCAAGGATTATTCTAGTGATATGTGATAATGATCAGTTTCTCCTGGAACATTACCCAGAGTTTCTTAGGAAATATGCTCAACATTTCTAGTTTAATCCTTCCAAACTTTTTATATTCGTTCCAAATTCGTTCTAAATTCCTTTGGAAATTCTCTTGAAACTATCTTTAAACTAGCTTCAACTTCTTCAAACAAATGCTAAGCCATATTAAGAATTAGATTCCCTTGGAATTATTATCCATATTTCGTTGCAGCTCTCTTCAGAATTTCTCTTTGATTAATCGATCGACCAACATAGGGGAAATGGTTCTAATGTAAAAATCTAGATAGAGCTGGAATTAGGGCCTAACAGCTTTTGTAAACAATGACTTCTCTTGATGATTTCTAGAAATTCAAGGCTCGCCCACGCAAACCAACATCCTCATCGGGTAGGGAAAGACTTCCCCTATCCCATGGTAAGGTTGGTCTGCATGAAAGTGCCTTGAATTCCTAGAAATCATCGATAGAAGTCATTGTTTACAAAAGCTGTTACGCCCTAATTCCAGCTCTATCTAGTAATGTGCTATTTATCAATTTTATCTAGATGAACGCGTCATTGGGACGGTACGAATGGATATGTTTGGTGGCTGTTGAAAATTTAATCGATTGCGAAGTTATGTATGGGCCCGAATTAGGGGTATTTAGGCCGACATTACCTCCATTTTCCCTATAAGTTATTTTCAGCCGTTGGTGATCGTTAGGCGTAGTTTCAGGATATCATCATTAAGTTTGCTCCTTGGTTAATCCACTTTGAACCTTCTTCTGAATTTCCTTGGAATGCTCCTTTAAATTCCTTCCGATTTGCTTTTGAGTTCCCTTGAATACTACTCATAATCCCCATAATATTCTCTTGACTTAGAAATAACCTGTATTTAACTTTACAATTATCTTGATATAAGGGAAATGGATGTAATGTCAGCCTTAATGCCCCTAATTTGGGCCCATGCATAAATTCAGCAATCGTTTAAATTTTCAATAGCGACCAAAATATCCATTAGTACCGTCCCAATGACGCGTTCATCTAGATAACATTGATAAATAGCAGATTTTTGGCGATGGGCCCAATCTTAGATCCATAGGCCAACATTAGAGCCATTTCCCCTACTTCTAGAAATTTCCTGAAATTTAATGCAAAAATTCCATTGAATCTCCCATTAATTAATTTATAAATCATCCTTAGAATTTCTCTACAATTCTCATCAAAACTCTTTTGGCATTCTCATTATAATTCTCTATTCAATGCTTCAGTGTCAGAGTGTTGAAATGTTGTCCAAGTATGAGAGCCATGTTTTTGTTTATCTCTGATCTTTAAAATACACCATATTTGATGTCAAAATCTCGCATAGATCAAGAACGTGAAAAACTGGCCATTCAATATTCTGGGCTTTGAAAAAATGCTTAATATTTAATAAATCGAAACCTTTGATTTGAAAATATAAAAATCTGAGCGTAGAAAAATGATAAGCTTCAAAGCCCAAACAAAAATTTGGGTTGCAACACTTTATAAAATAGGAAGATCCTGGATTTATGCATATTTTAAATATTATGAAGCATTGAAATATTCACAAATCGCGACCACAACCAAGATCTCGAGATTGAAAAACTTTATTAGATCCAGAAGTTGAATTTATTTCAAAACACTTATTCAATTTTATTTTAAATCTAATCTTGATTGTAGCTTTTGAATATTTATCTTAAATTCACCGCATTGGATCGTTTATTGGTTGTAATATTTATTTGTCATACCAAAAAATCAGGCTGACCAGTAAAGCTGTAAAGCCGGAAATCTGGAGAAAAGCCGGGAATTCGAAATCACTGGGAAACACCCGTGAATTTGAATGACAAATCGTGACAAAATTTTCTTTATATTTGTTTGGATTTTTTTGCTTTTTAAGATACTGGACTAGGTTTTCAGCATACAGTCACTTTGAAGAACTTTAAAAGTTATTATTATAGATTTTTAAATAATTAAGAGAAGATTTTAGAATGTGTTTCAGGGATAACTATAGCAGAGAAAATTAATGGGAGTTTTGGAAAGATACTTAAGAGAGTTTTAACTAGAACTCCAAGTCAATTTTGTGAGTTCCGAGTAGAATTTTTAAGTAGTTCTTTGGACAAATTCAAAACGATTGTGAAGAGGATTCCAGGATCCGTGAAAAATACAAAAGGGAATCGAATTTTGGAGGATATTTCCAAGCAAAGTTTCAGAAGAATTTAGAGAAGAACTCCAAAATAATTCTTAAAAAAAAATATCAAGGCAGTTCTCAGGTTTTAAAGAGAATTGAAGTGAATTTCGAATAGAATTATGGAAGAAGAATGGAAAATGTAATTATCTGAACGGAAATTATTCTAATGGAAATGCTTGAGAATATTTGAATAAAACTTGTAAAGAGTTGTGAGTTCATTTTCAAGGTAGTTAAAACATAAACAAATGTTAAGTATTCCAACGCAGAACCAAATTTGACCCAGAAAAAATGCTGCTGTCTTAGTAATAACTCATTTATCCTAATGTTTCCTTCAGCTTTCGGAATTATGCTTAATTTTATTGTGTATCGCACAACCGGAAAAATTTCCAAAATTTCGGGAAACAATCGGAAAGTGCCCGGAAAATTGCTAATCGGGATTCACTGGTCTACAGAATAAAAAAAAAATATTCAGGATATCGTACAACGCCATGTTTAGTCTGATGACCCACAAGATCTTATCTGAAGGATGATTTGGAGAATCAAAGATATTTTGTTAACACATCTATATATCTCACATATTGTAGTGAGTTTCCACGATGCTCTTTAAATGAATTTAATAAATCAGGACATCTAACAAGACTTTGTTGAACCTGTAGAACTTTAAGATTTAACCTCAAGGTAGTTTTCAGATCCTGAAATACTTTGTCATTACAACTATCATCTATCAGGATCAAAAATGTATTCGGGACATCGCACAATACCTCTATCAGTATGTAGAACTTGTGAAAAACCAGCTTATGTCTTCTTCTTCTTCTTCTTCTTCTTCTTCTTCTTCTTCTTCTTCTTCTTCTTCGCATTTGAAGCTTATTGCTTATCGCATAGTAGCTTATTGCGTGCTCTCAACTTAGTGTTCTAGATGCACTTCCCCAGTTATTAATTGAGAGCTTTCTATGCCGGTACCAGTTTTTGCATTAGTATGATTGTGTGGAAGGAACCATCATACTCTATGCCTAAGGAAGTCGAGACATTTTCCAACCCGAAAAACTCCTAGACCGGACCGGGAAACTCAACCACATCGTACAAGACTTTGTTGAGCCTGTAGAACTTCGTGATGGATTCGCCAGGGTATGCATTTACTGCGATGTCCTGCTGGATTTCAATCTAGTGCCTGTTGCAGATTTCGTTTCCGAGTCTTCGTAGTGTGTGGTTGACCTACCTTCAGTAACGTTTTCGAATTCTCAACAACCCGCATAAGAAATAACCATAAGAAGTGCCTAACCACCTATTCGGTATATCATCCCAACTCTATGCGGAGTTTGGAGTTCCTCCTATCGGAAGTTTACCCACAATATCTCTGAAGTTGATTCAACCTAATCAAATAATGGTCTATTGATCCAACTTATTCAAAAATTTCATTTAGGGCCTGTTCATAAACTACGTACACAGCAAAACAATAATTTTAATATTAGATCCAAGAGGATGCACTTCAATCATGTCAAAAATCTCATGTAATATTTATGGCCACAAAAATAAACAAATGCAGTAAAAGCAGCGTAATGTCAGTTTATGCACTGTATTAATGATAATTTCGACAGTGAGCATGCATAAGGGCGTATACGCGATTCATCGATTTTCTCTTTGCATTGCTACAGCTAAGCAAAACTATTTTCTAGAATTTGTTCAATGCAGAGTTGTAACAGGTTGTATTGGCTATCAAAACAACAGCAAACGCACCAAAAAACGTTAAATTTAGCGAGTTATTAACAAAAGAGAAACTCGACGAAGAGAATCGATCATCACGTTTACGCTCTTATGCATGCTCACTGCCGATTAACTCCTTTATGGCAAGTAATATTACACCATATTTTTGACACGATTGAAGTGCATCCACTTTGATGTGATATCAAAATTAATTTTTTGCAGTGTAAACAGTTTTTTTATAGGGTATAGACGTACACAATAAGCCATACAATTTTTATGAGATTTGTATGGATCGTAGCCATTCGCCAATACACCTCTACCCCTAAACTGGCTACATAGTTTATGAACAGCCCCTGAAGCTGAATCACAAGACCTGCGAAGTTTACTCATTAGGCCTCTTGTGTAAACTCATAACCCGTACGCCGTCTTACATCTTTCGATGTTCAAAGTCAAGAGGCTGAAAGTAACCTATACATTTCCTGACGACTATTTTAAGGTCCCCAAAGTTGACTTATAAGGCCATTGCATTCGACTTGTCCCGTAAGAGTTTGTAGTTGAATCAGAATATTACCAGATAAGGCCTCTGGAGTTGACCGAAGATATGTTTTGAGATGACTTACAAAATCTTTTGGTTTAGACTGTAGGTCCTCTGAAATCATGTTGTAAATTGTTTGAAGCTAATCCACGAAGCCTCTGAAACTGAATCCGGAGTCGATTAAAGACCCATCTAAAATCGACCCATAAAGGCCTGTCCATATAACACGGAGACTGTTTTTGAGAGGCTTCAGACGCTCCTCTCTCTGCGTGGACTATTATCCATATACTTACAATAAAATTGCATGGGTCATGGACACCAAAGTGAATTTTAAGATCTCTATACAATCGATTTGCAAGGTTTATCCATATACTCTCTGACTTTGACATCAGTAGTTTACTAGAGTTTATACAAGCTCTTTGTAGGCCTCTGAAGTTAATCAATAAAACCTCTGGAATTGCTCTTAGAACTTTGACATTGATCCCCTCATTCTCAATACTCTACAAGCTATAAAGATTTTTAATTAATTTATAAATTAGCGTTAGCGTTAGCGTTAGCGTTAGCGTTAGCGTTGTTATGATATACTTCTTAGATTGGATACTAGCGACACTCATTTAATTAATTTATAAATTAAACCACATAAAAAGATGTCAGTGTTCACTCGGCTGTCGACAGAAGCAGACCACTTTTAATGTGTGTCACGCGATCGTCTGTTCACTCTGCAGCAACCATTGAGTGCTCCTCCTCATTGTTTTTCGTCAGCAGTTCTTTCAGTCGATGCGTCGTCTAGACTTAGGAAAGTAACCGTCTCGTGATGAATGTGTGAGTGCTGACCACGTTTTGCATCCATTACTGCAATGGAAGCGCTCTGACCCCCGTTGGCAAATCTGCCATACAATGAAACTACTGGAAGCGGATCCCGTTCTGGTGGTGGAGGCTTTTTGCATACGGACGATGAAATGTTTATTGCGTTGTACCTTTTGACTATAGTTTTAAGATGTATAGTGAACAAGAATCCTCGGCTTTGTAAAGTTAACTCGGTTGAGCCTTATCACATAAATTAATACAATGCGTTAAAGGAAAATCTAAAGCGCATCAATAAAATGTCATCATATGATGAAAGCACAGGTTTATCGATGGTGCTGTGTTGACTTGGCCCTAGCCAATAAAGACACGGTATTACCAAGCCGGAGGCGGCGGGTTCGATTCCCGGTCCGGTCGAGGGAATCTTTCGGGTTGGAAATTTTCTCGGCTTCCCTGAGCATAGAGTATCATTGTACTTGCCACACAATATACACATTCATATTGGTATTGGCATCGAAAGCTCTCAATTAATTACTGTAGAAGTGCATTTAGAACACTAAGTTGCGAGCATGCAATAAGCTTGAAATGCGAATAAGAAGCAGAAGAAGTGTTGACTTGATAATATCTTGAGTTTAGATTTCCTAGTTGTTAATCCGCGAATGACAAGAACCAGCAAATTTGTGCATTTATCCAATACTGATTACATCGCTGCATCTCAACGGCAATCATGGGAAGAACAGTTTTGATAGTAGGAAAAGGGAATTATTAGATCTGGATTCTCTTTGGAAAGGGTTAGCAAATGATACAACCCTATCAACTATGCAAAGTAAAAGAGTCGGTACATAAAAATGGTCTCTCTAAGGCCATCCAGCCGCTTGGATCACAACAAACTACTGTATCCGCCACACGAAAACATGAAGCTTTTCAAATGAAATGATATCCCCGTAAGTACTCAATAATGTTTTCAAAACTCAATCGAGAATACGTCCTAGTGAATATCAGGGCATTCATTTTTGGACCTGGAAATTCAAATACAGGGAAATAATTCTTAATCACAAAGATTTATTAATAAGTATGATTGACCTCGCTTGTTTCAAACAACTTAATTAGTCGATGTAGTTTGAGGATGGTTGTTCATTTCAAATTTTTAATTTGAGTTGCAAACTTGCGTCTCTTAATAGATGTTTCACTCAGAATCTTAAAAAAAAAATGTACCCCCTAATTTTCAATGTCGATTTTTTTTTAGAACTGAGCTACCCTTTAGGCAACCCTCAAAGGAATAGGATGGGTGAAATAAATATGTAAACATAGAAAGATAGACGTGAAGAAGGTCAGTTACGTTATGGAATACCCGTATTTTGGAAGATATACTGAACAGCTACTGATCTAGCAGCTACCAAAGATTTTAAATATTGAGAATTAACATTAACAGAACATACCAAAACCATGAATGAAAATTGGTTTAAAATTTATAAATAAATGATACATGAAAATTCTTGTATTTTTTCTCTCACATATTATCAGTAGTAGACAACAGAATAAGGGGATGATATTTTTTAGACAAGGTCTACATGTTCAGAAAGTTTTATCAAACTCTGAGAGGGTGCTGCCAATTCCGAATACGATTTGGTGAGAAATGCATTATGAGCCCTTTTCATATGAAATTCTCGATTAATCAAAGTGAACTTAAGTGCTGATTAGACAAAATTGAATCGCAAATTGAGCTCCATTGGATTCTGATTTGATTTTGAGCTTCACTGGTTTAGTTTTGTGTGAAAATAACAAATTTAAAACAAAAACAGTTCAGACAGGAAAAAGTTCAAGACGGTTGGTAGTAAACTGAATTACTTATCTTCAGACAAAGTTTCATCCAAATGAAACATGGCCATTTTTTTTTAAATCGACTTCAAATTTTAAAAATTGATTTTTGTTTCAATGTTGGTCTCTAATGGATTTTTTTTCAGTATTTTTTTTCGATAATTTGGACAATTTCCTAAAAGTCATCCATACAACACATTTTTGTAGGAGTTGTCATTTTTCCATAATATTTTTTTGAAAAAAATCGGTGAAAAAAGTTTGGCCCTTCTCAAAGGTTAATCTAGATAAATTTTGGAAAAACTTAGTATATGCAAAGTGGCTTATTTAGTCAAGGTCCACACATCCAGAAAGTTTCATTGAAATCTGAGAGGGTGCTGCCAGCTCCGAATACGATTTGACGCGAAATGCGTCTTTATTCAATTTGAGATTGTATTGGACCATTCTTCATGGATTAGAAATCCATCTGCTATTTCATGAACAAGTGTCCAGAAAACACTAATACATATCTGAGGAAAGCAATAGCTGATAAGTGTTGAAACGAAACGTATAGTCGACACCCTGTAAATGGAGCGTGGTTCCAATATCTTCTGCCCAGTAAGCAAAAACAGTCGTCCCTAGGACACCGGGCTCCTTACATTACTAAATACCTTTACGACCAACGATCGTCCCGGCGACTTGAAACTATTCCAATGGATGACATCCACGATAGGACTCGACTATGTTTGCGATCCTGGCTTGAGTTCTTACAGTTATACAGTAAGACATGTCATAGAATCAGCGCAGCATATGCGATCGTAGAAATCGTGAGTGAGGCAATAAGATGCAGAAGCCGCGATAAAGCACTTAATATCAGTCTAGTTTTCCAAACACAAAGAAATCGAATTAGCCAAAATTTGAAGTCTTCCTGAAACCAGTACCCTATTTGATTTTGTTGATTACATAACTAGGCTAACATTTAAAATGGACTTAAAGGGTATAATTTTAAAAATGAAAGATATTCAAATTTTGAACAATGAAAAATTTAGAGTTCACAGCAAAAAAATAATTTTGATATCACATCAAAGTGGATGCACTACAATCATGTCGAAAATTTCATGTAATTTTTATGACCACATAAATAAACAAATGCAGTAAAAGCAGCGTAATGTCAGTTCATGCATTGTATTAATGATAATTTTGTCCTTTTTAGCAAGTAATATTACACCATATTTTCGACATGATTGTAGTGCATCCACTTTGACGTGATATCAAAATTATTTTTTTGCTGTGTTGGTATGAAATGCTATTTAACATGAAGCTTTAGTGTAATCATTTATTAGCTAGGTAGACAGTTCCGCTAGAGTAAGGCAGTATGAAAATTGAATAGAAGTTGAAAATAAGCGAAGAGCCATTAATGTGACAGTACTAATCAAACGCACACTTCTTTACCTAACTCGTACAATTTATGACGAGATTTGAAGTATTTCTTCAGATGTACAGAATCAATCATGAGTTCACCAATACTTGTCTCACAGATTCTCTATGCAACTACAGCTGGGAACTGGCACTAACGGAGCAGTATCTATGGCCGGTCAATCAACCTTAAGCTCAAGCTGGACATCACTCTCAACTCTCACGCCACTTAAGGTGAAATATACTTCGATCCGTTTTCCTAAAATTCAAACCCAGTTGTTTTCGACGCATAATTTCAGATTGCAAAAAGCTGTCGTCATGTTATGTAAAATTGCATGAGTTTGCCTCGAAAACAACTGGGTTTGAAGATTTGGATACCGCACAAAAGAAAATTGCTCCTTAATTGCATACATTCAGCGGTTCTTCCCCTTACTAATGCGCATTTTTATAAAATCGATCTAAATTTACCATCACCATAAAAAATCTGCAGTTAGTGCGATTTTAGCTTAAGAAATTGAGCATGTTTCAAAAAAATGCACCAAAGTCAACTTTCCACCTGAGGTAGTCTCCCTGGCGGTGGCGGCCAACATCCTGCTAGCTTTAGGCGTCCCCAAGTTTAATGAAATGCGTGAGCGTAAATTTTAATTTAATTACAGTTTTGCCAACTAATACTTCAACCGGCGAAGCTAGTATATGAAGCAGCTAGTTAGCGAAACTATGGCTGGCCCGTGTCTCAGGATAAGTTGGCGCCATCACGACTGACGCGATGGTGCAGAGCAGAACGTTCCTTTCCTGGAGCTTGGTAATGAACTGTTTAATATGTATGTATGTAGGTTTCTCATTGCTGCCACCGGGAAATAGTGGTGGGGATTAGTCAAAAGTAATCGTGCCTCAGGTGATCCTCCTCGTTCATGATAATCAAAATTCGGCTTGGAGGGTGAAGAATTTGAATTCTTCCGTTTGTCTTTTCAGCGAAAATATAAATGATTTGTGCTTGAAGCTTTCGCCGAATTCATAATTTGTTCAACGGAAATCATTCCACCACCAAGACGGCTAAGAGGATTTGAAAACTGTCTGTTCAACAACGATTATAATAATAGATTTTCGCGGTTTCGGCTGTCATTGTTTCACCTGCCATTACACCGCTAATCGATACAGTGACGTGGAGACCTTGATGGCTGTGGCACGTGCAACGAAAAGAAGGAAAATTCATAAACTATTGGACTTCTGTTCTGTTGCGATGGTTATCGAAATTAATGTTCTCAAAGTTTGTTTCTGTTGTCCCCTCTGCTGGGGAGCTATAAATCAATTCAGTAGGTTTACAGTTTGCAGAACACGCGAAACTGCAGTTTCAACTTTCCTTGTCACAAAGGCATAATTCAATGCACAACTCTGTAAAACATTTAGAAGCTTGTTTCCCGGCAACCCGGCACTGACCTGATTGAAGTAAATTATGGAAATTTCGCTACTGCTAACTACTGAGACAGGGCGACAAGGTTCCTCCTTCGAAGACAGACAAATAATCCAATGCTAGCAAATCTCGAATCCAATTTCCTTTGCCTCGTTTGATTTAACAACCCACGAGTAATGAAATCATCATTCTGCAAGCGGTGACTGTGAAATTTGCTTCAGTTCAATTTCCTCCCCCCGATGACCAGCAACAACGGGTGCAAGGATAGCGGAAAACTTTCCAGCAAATAGAGTACACGATTTTCCGGAAATAAGATAATCCTCTAAACGAGCTAGATGAAAGCTTTGCCCCGTGCACTTGAGCCCACATGGCTTTCATAGGTCGATCATCGCTGCACCGCAGATTCTATTTATAACTGCATATATGGGAAAAAGAGCAATGGGAACTAGCGTCAGCTCCCAAGGAGCCAGTCTTTTGCCACGTGAAGCAAAAACTTCGATTCAAGTTCAGATGGTTCGTTTAATTTTTTTTGTGTTCGATCCTTAGAACTAGCTGTTACCGTGTACTCTTCCTGGTTGGGAAGCAACAGCTTTGAGTTTGCGTTTAGAATTTGCTTTTATCTTTCCGTGCGAGGGCGATGAGCAGCTAACGATCGGTGAGGTGCAACTATGTTGAAAGTAGGCCAAAGCTAGCTATTTGCCCCGCCAAGGATGAGAGGAGTGAAATTCTACGAGGTTGTGGTGCCGTGGAGCTATTTATCAATTTCTGTGGCGTATAATACTTCCGGGAACGGGGAAAGTTTGCAAACGGTTTTCAGTCAGTCGAACGTCGAGTTTCGGTATGTCTGTAGATGGAAAATAAGTCGGTAAATTTCATGAATAATTTAATGTTTCTTTTTTCATCTTGGTATAAAAGGAACTCAATATTGGTCTTCTAAAATATTTGTTAGAATAAAAAGAGATAGGCAGACTTATGACATTGCAAGCAGCATTTATTAGGAGTCTATCATTCACTTTTCAATGGATAGATAACTATTATCAAGTCAGTCACTTTTGTTTTCGTTGAAGGAAGTATTACAACAAATGTAATTGCTATTAGATATTTTTGCAAAAAGTGAAAGATAGCAGACATTAAGCTCAAGTGGAGGTGCCGGGCAAAGGTGTTATATCCCAGACAAATGGTAAGTTATAAATTCGCTGTTGTCTTCGTCGTAGTCGCTGTCGTAATCGCCGTAGGCAGTACCGTTAGTATATTTAAAATTACCAACAGCCGCTGAAACTATATGAATTATTGCGTATTTCTGTTGTTCATTACATACCATGTGAAATTCGAGAACGTAATTTCATTTGAATAGCTTGTTTAACCAGGGCTTAAACAATCGTCACGTCGTTATGCTTGTTATGATTGCCTGAACAATGCGTAAAAAGCAAATCGAAATATTGAACGTCGCGTGAAAGTGGAACTTAATGCAGGCCTGAGTACTCTTTCGTAGCTTTTAGTTTTCGGATTTAAAAGATCGGCGGTTGCAGTGGCTTGCTTACTGAGCAGTGAAACGCGATCCCAGGTTCTTTCATATTAAAAATGTATGCTAAGATCGCTTGTTTATTAGTTATAACAACTTAAGTAACGGTATAATGTGGTATGAGGGACTCGGTGGCCCTAAAGCAACCGTTTTTGCTAACTGAGCAGAATATTATGAGTCTAATCTCAAGCCCATCCACATTCAAGATTCGTCAATCGTTTTATTTGTTAACATGACTACATGGTAATAACAGCAACTCGATGATTAAAAAGGAGCTCTTCTGCCTAGTGGCAAACGTTTTTACTTACTGAGCAGAAGACCTTGGGTTTAATCCCAAGCTACTTCGTGTTATATGATCGTTAGGACATCAATTCAGCTTATTGTTCACCAAATGAACCCTACTGCAAACCCAACATCCTTGTGATTCCTCGTGGAAGTGCAGAGGTGCTCTCGGTTTCCATCAAAGCGAGTGTCACGTCAACACATTCCTATCCATTCCTTTCTTGACCTGCGTTCAGGCGCGGCTGGCGCTAGTATTGCCTAATTTGACATCACCATTTTTACACATTGAAGATGATTGCTAGTTCCAAGCATCGTCTATTGATTCTCTGTGTAAATACAGCTGATCTGGTAATAACAGAGTAGCAACCGTGGGCGGTCAATCATGCTCATGCTAGATAATTATTTTCAAGTCAGTCACTTTTTACGACAAATAATGTAGAGTAAAGAATGTACGTTTTAAACATCACATAAAATCACAGCTTGATTTAGATAATTGAAAATCAGCATGTAAAGTTCGACGAGAAGAGATGTGAACAGACCAGAATTGTCCAATTGGTGGAGATGGAATCACTAATATTTTGATTTTTGTTTTCAACTAGACATTCGTTATCTTCACACTTTTTCCAAACCAGATTATATAATTTTCTTTTTTTCCCTTGCCTGTGATCTCGAAATAGCATAGAAAATTTTCTGATTTCGATAGGGTGATATCAATAATCATCAATAATATCCATGATTTCACCGTACACAAATCAATAATACGTTTGTTTTGATGCATCAGCTCATAAGCTACAACACAAAGCCAGTACGAGTGCGTTGTATGAATATTTAAACTCATTGTTCTCCGAACAAAAGAAGCGCTCCTAGACAATCCATTTTTTTTTTGTCTTCATTTGTAGAACGAAGAAAAACCTGGGAAACCGAATGGCGTTTCAATGCGTTAGGATGGAATTGAAACTCGTAGAACGAATTTGCAATGAAGAAGCAGTGTTAGATTTCTTACAATATCTCAATAATGTGTGACTCTTTATCAAATCCAATGGTACATATAGAAAGGTACATAAATTTGGAAGTCATCTATAGTAGGTACACTCCATTTAAGAGTTAAAATCAGTTCGAAAAAGAGAGGTTAAGTGTGGGTTATGCTTAATAGAACGGAAATTAGATTAAAAACCCTAAATAGTACAGGAACATTCTCACGTTCATTTTCTCAAAGACTAGAATTTTGTAAAATATTTGAACCTCTGTAACTTTAGTATTAGTCCAAACATCGAGAAAAAATAATGTAGCATAACCTTAAATTATTTTCTTGGTCCATTAAATTGTATCGTATTTTTTCCGGACTTGTAATCTGGTAGGGTTAACTACCCCATTTCCGGCCTATTAAGCACAACCCGCACTTAGTCTTTCTTAATCTAGCGCAGTTAAACATCAAACGGAATGTTATTATTACTGATGGCTTCCAAATTTATTTACTTTTCCGTATGTACCGTAATATTTGATAAAGAGAAACCAATCGTTGAGATATTGTCAAAATTCTACGGATTCTAAACTCGGCCTAACACATTGAAACGCCATTGAAACGCCAATGAAATCACTTCGGCCTATCGGATGAAGATAAAAATTGATTCGGTCGGAGCGCTTCTTTTGTTTTTGGGAATAATGGGTGCAAACCTTCATATCACACGTTCTCATTGACTTCGTTATCGTACCAAACGCATAATTGACTTGTTAACTCTGAAATCATGGATTTATTTGAAGTTTTCTGCTCGATAGACCTAAAATGGGCGATTAGGCCGAAGTAGTGCTCTACCCTATCAAAACAAAATCCAAGACCAGATTTTACAAAGAAATCTATGTCCAAGATCATAACATGTTATTTACGTTTCATCATTTTAGTTTTTCTAGGACTGTGAACCTTTTTTTATCTAGTTCGTTCCTTCCAGGCTCAATCGTGTTAGTTTTACGGAGCCGATAGTTCATTGTATTTTTTTTAAATTGATATCAAGCTGGAGCTGCGTGACAACATAGTTTTCAAAATTTGACCCATGCGAGTTAATGTTGCTTCTATCTTTCGACAATACTACAGAAGGACTAGCCTATGTTGGCAGTTGGAACACTGGTTGTTGTGTCTTGTTTCAAGATAGTTTTGGAAAAAATGCTGTGACATGAGTGCGTATTAACGAAGCGAAAGTTCGATTGAATCAGTATTGCATTGTGAATTCTGTAGACTACGTTAAATGCGACAGCCGCAAAAAGTTAAAAGCAACTTTTTTTCCTTGATTTGTTTTCCATCGATCTTGTTTTCCGTGCTGAACACCAATGCTAGCGACGCCAGGGAGGCAGCTCCCGCACCTGGACCCTAGCCATCGACCCATTAACTCATGAACCGGAGACCAACGTCCTTACTTCCCTTCCGAAGGAAGACGTGATCAGAAATATTTTGCCTCAGAACATCCCGGCGGTGCCGACTGGGATTGAACCCAGGCCTGCTGGGGTGAGAGGTAATCACGCCTATCACTACACCGCCGGCGTTGCTAAGATTAATTTTCTTCCCCTAATTATTCAATTAAGATAAAAAGGCCTTCTCTTGATTAGTTTCGAAGAATATATTTCCCTTTCAAAACTAAATCAAACTAGGTACCTATGGGTCAAAATAAAATAAGAGTGACTTGCGTCCAATCTCGGTAGTACCACAACTTTTATTCGCTCAAGCCATATGGTTCATCAGCAGGGCTGGTAGCGGGTCAGTTTTTAGTGACTTGGTCACTTTTTTCAAGTCAGTCATTAAAAAGTCTCTTTTTTAAGGCCAAGTCACTAAGTAACTTTTTCTTGTAATCAGTCACTATTTTCAACTTTTTTAGCGTGAATTTATTTCAAGATTGATTATTCTTTTCGTTGTGACGTTTAATCGTCTTTCTCTATATACAGCACCTACAGTAAAATTACCTGAGATTTCCAAGTAAGTAAGTCCAAGATCTAAAAATATTCAATGTCTTGAAGTTTCTTATTCCATGTACAAGATATTGAAAATATTCAAAGTGCCAGAATTATATAAAAAAATAAATGATTTATTTCAAGCTCGTAATTAACTTTATGAAAGAATAGAGATCATCATTGTAGTCCCTTTAACTTTACAACAATTGTAGGAACTTTGGAGAAGGAGATGCTGAGAATTTCAGTGAAGCCCTTTAAACAAACTGCAGGAACATAAGGGAAGTTACCACGCTGAAAATATGGGAAACTTACTGGAAGCTGTATGAACCTAAAAGCGGGGTTTCTAGCATCCTAGACTTTTCAGGAACTTTTTAAAAAGTTCTAAGCACCTAAGAAAAGCTGGATCTAGAAATCTGTGGGGAATTTCAGAGCTTAAGAGCAGTTCACGTAACTATAGTCTAGACTTTTGGAGCAGTTTAAAATCTATAATCGTAAATTTAGATAAATTCTAGATAGTTCCATGATGTGCTGAAAACACATCGAGAAGCCTTAATATGTTCTGCGAATTTCAGGGAAGTACAGAGACCTCCACAGAGGTCCAGAGAATTGCAGGGAAATTTAAAGGTGTTTACGGGAATTCCATTTATTTCCAAGCAGAACCGAGATCTTCAATAGAATTGAGAGCTTTAGGGGAGCTTCGGGAACATCTTGACAGATCAGATAATCAAAGGGCAGTTCAAATACTTTCAAGGAAATTTTAGAAACCGAGTTTCGAGTTTCGAGAAACTCAGAGAATTTCAGAAAACTTCTGCAAAGCTCCGAGAGAATATCTGGAACGTGATCAAAATTATATGGACATCCGGAAAACGTGGAAATTTAGCTAAGTTGGTTAAAGAACATCAACGAAGTTCCATTAATATAAAAAAGCGAGAACTTTTAGCAAGCAGCGATATCTTCAAGAAATTGCAGAGAACTAAATTTAGATAAGGTCAGATAGTTTAATGATATTCAGCGAAGTTCCGAGTACTTCGAGGACGATCAGAATTAAGAAAACTTCGGAAATGTCACAGAAGGACAGTGGTCTCCAGAAACATTACTCCATAGAAATTTATGGAGCTTAAGATGAGATCCGCAAACTTCAGGAAATTTTATGAATATTAGCAAAATGCGGAAACATTTGAAAGAAGTTTAGTAAGCTCCGAAAATTTGGGGAATAGCAAGGGGAAGTCAGTTCCATTGCAACAACCCCAAATTCTAACATCAATCCTTATAGTGAATTATTCGTAATGGTTCTATACAATGTTAACATTAAATATCAATTGCAACAAGAATGGTATAACTCAACTAAACGCATAATTAACGTAAGTCAGTTATACAAATTTTCATATCAGCAAAACGCGTTTTTTTTCCGAATCAAACAAACGTTGCATAGGGTGTCCATTATAGGCTAACATGATAAAACTTGACATGACAGATGATTTAGCCAAATGACAAAATTTAGTTAAAGTATGAACGACTGAATAGGTTTATTAATAGTACAAAGTAGGGTCTTAAGAAAGGCACAGTAGGACCATAATAAGAAGATCCAGTAGAAAAATTAGCAAATATAGAATAGTTACCAGCGCATATCCTTGCGAAGAATCTCTTCGATATTATCCTCAAGCTGGTTAAGTAAGAGGGGATGCAAAGGCCTCAAATTCCAATATCAATCTGAGTAAGAAATTAACCAGTAATAGACCCCCATACGGTAGGAGAAAATACACAACTTAACAGCAACAGCGAAAATGTCGCACATTTCAGGGTCAGCTGTTTATAAAAAGTTGCTATCGCGTCGTCAGCGATGCGCGCTGGCTTAACTCGGTGCTTCGCAAAGGGTCAAAGTAAACATTAAGTATCTTACATAGCCGTTCCTACCGCGGGGAGCATCAATTCTTGTAAAAAAAGCAGACACCGACTTTCCAAGAGAAAAACTATCTGTCTCGCTTTATATGTACATACTGGAGAAAAACTATTGTGTAGAGTTTAAGTAACAAATGCATGTATTAAAGGTTTCGAAGAATAAAGAATCGGGGCAGTTGTTCTGATGAGTTATTATTCGAGGTTTGCTAGGTGCGGATGAGCACAGTTCCAACCTCAAGATAACTGATTCATCAAAGAGCTTTTTACATACAGTAGAAATGGAATTGCACTGTCTTTCATTTTACGGCAAAAGAAAGACCACGCGAGTTGTTGCTCTTCGTTGGGCACTTCACCATTAGCTTAAGAAAACTAATCGGGAATTTAAAGCAGTTCCCAGAATTTCAGATAACTTCAGAGCCGTTAAAAATTTATTTGAGATCTTCGCATAAGTTCAGAAGTGCACTGAAGCATTTTTAGGACGATTTAATTAAATTCAGCGCAGTACAACAAGCTTCACGATAACTGCAACAACTTTAGAGATGTTTTGAGAATTTCAGAAAAGAACAGAGAACCTCAGAGCAGTTCCGTCAACATTAGAGAAGTCACATAAATTTTAAAGAAGTTTAGAGAACTTCAGTGAATTGTTGAACCTTTAAAGAAGATCCATGATCGTTAGAAAAATAGAGGAAAATTTAGGAAGTCTTATAAAGTTCAGAATTTGAGAAGTATTGTGAGCATCAGGCTAGTTCATTAAACTACAAAAGAACTTCAAGGCAGTTTCATTAACTTCAGGAAAAATTTGAGAATTTTCAAGTGGTTCTGAAGACTTCGAAATAGTTCATTCCACATTTAACGGAGATTTCCACAATTAGAAATCCATTGGAAAGATTCTCCGAGTATTCATTGAATTCATTCCAGATTTCTTTTTGAATCTCACTCCTTCCCTTGGAATTCTACTTACATTGAAAGTCTCCTAATAATTCATTGGCATTTCTCCTCAGAAATTCCTTAGATTTATTCTCATAATTTGTTTGGCAAACTCTTCTGAATTTATTTTCCGAATTCCTTCGAATATGTTCTGGAGTTATTCTCACATTTAATTGTAATAAAAAAATTCCAAGGACATTTTTTTCCACAAACTTTATGAAATTATCCTCAGAATGCCCTTGGGATTTTCCGGTTAAGTTCACAAGAGTTGAAATTCCTAAGATTTCTTGTAATTTACTCAAAACTAAGGCTTCATATGAAATCTATAATTCCTCAGAGCTACCTCGAAAGCCGATTGCATTTGATGTTTTTCTGAATGATTTTTTTTTCCAGCGCTCCCTTGGAATGAGGTCCTTAGAAATTGTAATAAAATTCTTCGGGTCTTTAAAACTGATCATGGAATTTGAATGCAGATTCTTGAAAATTTCTTGAAGTACTATAGCTATTAAGTCCAGAACTAGTTCAAATTTTTTTTGTAGGAAATATGCATGTTCCAAAACCAGAAAGTATTTATTTTTTCAATTTATTTGTTAGTAAAGATTAATACACTGTGAATCTCTAAAGTTCACAAAGTGTGAATAAAAATAACGAGAAAAATTAAATGGTTGTATTTTAAAATTCATTGTTTTCTTTAAAATATCCTTATTAAGATTTTTTTTAAATTCTTTGAGACTTCCAGATAGGTTAGGGAAACAAAAAATTCCTGAGGATTCCCGGTTTGGTTATTAACTTCCTCTTGAATAAACGGTTCATATCGTACACAAGTGTTTATGAGATAATAATTGAATAAGTCTAAAACATCAAACATTTATTTGGTGTTTTCTTCTCTTAGGTCACTTTTTAGTCACTATTTTTACAACTTTAAGTCACTATTTGGTCACTTATTTATTCAACATGGTCACTAAAATCACTATTTCTGACAGCAGTGATCGCTACCAGCCCTGCACCAGGGACGGTCGCCCATGACGGCACACTGTCACGACATGAGCTAGAGATGCCGGCTATAAACTCATATAGGGGAAATGACGGCTTCGGCATGACAGACTATTTTCGGCAACCCAAATTGAAACACTATTTTCACTGGATTTTCTTACGAAAACACTTCGCTGAATGCATGCAAACGATTCTTTATGCTTTCAGCTTCAATTTGACTATATTTTTACCACAGAGAAAAAGTAATCTAGCAAGGTTTTCTTGAAATGCAACACACGCACTACAAATTGTAGCTGATTTCGAGTTGCCGATAATAGAACAGCAGATTTACATGCAGTTCAAATGGAACGGTTGCCGAAGAAAAACTGGTTGCCGACAATACTCGCTCTCACTAGAGAAGATTGGAGCTTTGTAAAAGCGTTTCAAAACAGTTTTTGACAATTCTTTCGACTGAAATTGTTAGAGCAGCTGGCAGCAAAATATTGTAAACAAACCAATACTGCATATGTGTGCGTTCCATAGAGAAAAAGGCTATAGAAAGAAGGTCGCTCCTTTGGTTGCCGAGAATACGTAAATTCCCCTATAGCATATTTAAAAAAAAAGTTAAATAACTGCTTGAGCTTAATCAAGCAAACATATGTTTCTTCCACTCAGAATACCTTGGAATTCTGTGCTGAATTTTCGTGAAACTTTCTTCAGAACACGATATTTTCGGCATTTTCTCGGATTTTTTTTAATTTGTCTTGTGAATCTTCCCCACTATTCCTTTGAAATTATTGTCAGAAAACCATTTAAATTTTGTTTATATTTATCTGTAAATTCTCCTTAAAATTTACCTGTTTTCTCCTCACAATCCGCATACAATTCTCTTCAGAATCACCGAGAGATTCTCCTTGAAGTTCTCCCCACAACTATCTTGCAATTCTTCTAAGAGTTCGTCAGGACTTAATCCTAGAATTTATGTAGGATTCTTGTCAGAGTTCTGTTGATTTTTTCTTCGTGTTCTTCTCAGAATTTTGAATTTTTAAAATTCTATACGAAAATCCAGCTTCTTCACTTCGTGATCTTGGAAGTTTTCCAAGTCTTAGATATTTCGAAAAACGGTCTAGGAAAATTTATTCGCGCTAGACATGTTTTCAAAGACTATAATTTTGAGAAATCTTTTAATCTCGATAGCTTTAATATTCGGCCAAACATTTCCACGACCAGATTTTATAAAAAAAAATCTATGTCCAAGATCATAAAATGTTATTTACGTTTCAGAAGTATTTAAATTTTCCAAGGACTGTGAACTTTCAACTTACATTCCATATAGGGGAATTAACGTATTCTCGGCAACCTAAGCAGCGACCTTCTTTCTATAGCCCTTTTCTCTAAGGAACGCGCACATATGCAGTATTGGTTTGTTTACAATCTTTTGCTGCCAGCTGCTCTAACAATTTCAGTCGAAAGAATTGTCAAAAACTGTTTTGAAACGCTTTTACAAAGCTTCAATCTTCTCTAGTGAGAGCGAGTATTGTCGGCAACCAGTTTTTCTTCGGCAACCGTTCCATTTGAACTGCATGTAAATCTGCTGTTCTATTATCGGCAACTCGAAATCAGCTACAATTTGAAGTGCGTGTGTTTCATTTCAAGAAAACCCTGCTAGATTGCTTTTTCTCAGTGGTAAAAATATAGTCAAATTGAAGCTGAAAGCATAAAGAATCGTTTGCATGCATTCAGCGAAGTGTTTTCGTAAGAAAATCCAGTGAAAATAGTGTTTCAATTTGGGTTGCCGAAAATAGTCTGTCATGCCGAAGCCGTCATTTCCCCTATTCAAAATATGAAAATTATTCCGGACCGCACAAGTTTCTTAACTTGTTTGGCTTAGAGATTTCGAATGATTAAGTCCCAGCATTGAAAAATTGGCCCAAAATCTCTAAAAAAAATTTCCCAGAATCTTTCTTTTTTTTCGATTTCCAGATTCTAAGTGCGAGACGCTTGCAAAATATTCTACACGGCAAATAAATCTGACTCATATGTGAGTCCCGTTCACTAAAATTCGCATTTGAGTAAATTTTTACTCAAATATGAGCAAACATCACTCATATTTGAATGACATTTTTTTCATAAAGTATATGAGTGACATTTACGCATCTTTGAGTAAAAATGTTCTCATGACCTACGTTTTTTTTTTGCGAATTTAAGTGAACTTGACTCAAATATGAGTCAGATTAATTTGCCGTCTGCATTCACGATCTTTCCATCTTGGACAATTTTCCTCGTTCCAAAATAATGAGATTTTTTCTTGGACCGCTTTTTAGAAAACTTGTATAGGTCCTAGAGCTGTGAACATTTGAGGTGTTTCAAAAGTTTCTATATCCAACGTCTTTAAAATTGATTGTCTAAAAATTGTCAACATTTGTCTTGTTATTATTATTTGATTGCCTAATAAGGCATAACGATGATGCAAATAATATTTTCATTTTCTGTCCCACATCACTCAAATAAGTCGACGAGAGGCAAATATCAAATAACAAAAAACATAAATTTACGTATAAGCAACTCATTTCATGATAAGTTTATAAATTAAAAAAAAAATATTTTGTGTACTTTTAGGATAAAGCGTAGAGTAGAAAACGATTTAAAAAAGAGCTAAATGACATAACACAAAAATAAAATTTACATTAGTCATAATCATGGTGACCAGCAAATCCCAATTTGTAATTTTCCGGGATTTTCCAGGAATTCCACTAAATTCTTCTGAAAATTCGTTTGGAATTCTCATCAGAATACCCTTGAAATTCTTCGCGAGATGCTCTTGGAATTAAACTTGGAATTCTCATAAAACTTATCTTAGAATTACTTTGGAATTGTTCCCTTCAAATTCGATTCCCTTGATATTTATCGTGAGATCCTTGAAACTCTCTTTAGATTTTTTTTTATATACATATTTATTAAGGAGACTTTCAGCCCTGGGCTGGTTCGTCTCCTCTTTAGAATTCACTTTATATTACTTTTAAATTTTCTAAAAATTTCCTTCGAATTATCCTCACAATTCTTCTAAGAAATTATTTTGAATATTCATTTGAAATGAACCTGGAATTCGCTTCACAATCGTCATGAATTTTCCAAAAAAAATATCTAATGATTCTACTCGGAACGTCTGAAGCCCCACAAATGACTTGGAGTTCTAGTGAAATCCCCCTCAGAGTTCTTAAAAGACAATCTATTTTTCTCTGAAAAACATTGTTGTTATCTGCAGAATTCATCTTAAAATCTTTTCAAAATTCTCATAATTCATTAAAGTGACTGTATCTTGAAAACGTTTTCCAGTCCAGGGGACTTGCAATTGTTTAAAGGTCCTGAATCTTATTGTTCCCGGTTTTTCGTCGAAATTCACGGGCTTTTCCCGATTTTTTCCCGGCGATTTCGAATTCGCGTCTTTTTCCCGGTTTTCCTGAATTCTTGGTTCACTGTATAATAAATAAATAATGTTTTTTCGAGACAAATGTATGGGATCGGTAAACCATTATTTGTTTTATTTTGAAGGAGCATGAAAAATGTTCAGAAAGGAAGGGTTGTAATTGTGAGTTTATAAATTTTCTCGATGGTGGGTCGCAGTCAACCATTTTTTTCTGATCAATAAATGTCACTATTAGTCATTTTTTGATTGCTTTAAAGTCACTATTTTCGTTATTTTAGTCACTAAAGTCACTACTATTATATTACATATCCACTACCAGCCCTGATATAAGATTAAGCCCATCGCTAAAAATCTGCTATTTCAGGGGAAACATATCAGAAGGGTCTAACTCGAAACGTAAACAATTACTTGGATCGTCGGTTTCTTACGAATGACTACATACCCACTCAAATTAACTAAATCATCTGACAGAGAAATGTTTGTTCTATGTGCTAGTGTAGTCAGATTCCGTTGGTGTGTGGTCATTCAAGAGAAGTCGACGTTCAAAGTCATTGTTTACGTTTCGAGTTATACCCTTCTGACATGTTTCCCCTGATTTATCAATTTTATCTAGATGAACGCGTCATTCGGGCGGTACTAATGGATATTTTGGTCGCTATCGAAAATTTAGTCGATATTTTTTATTTTTTATATTTTTTAATTTATGTATGGGCCCAAATTAGGGGCATTTAGGCGGACATTACATCCATTTCCCCTACCTCGAAAAATAACGTGATATTAACATTAAAATGCTGGAATGTTTTAAGATTTGAACCGGTAATTTTAAAATGAAAATTTACTGGCCACCCTGTGGAATCGTTTAGGTTATCGTTCGTTTATGGTATTTTTAATAGGGTACCCTCAAATGAAAGAGGATCACCTAAGATCTCATTTGGTGAATGTTTCAGCGATGCTATTTTTTTATAATAATATCCTACCAGAGACACCGTGTTAAATCTTCACAACGAGACGGTTTTCTTGTTTTAAATTCAGTCACCAACATCTCGAATCAGAATGTAAGTGGGAGCATAGAAAGTGTGTGCACAAGACAACCGACCGCAACAGCAGAATAGCATAAAAATTGCGGTATCAATTGCAGAAGTTGCTCAGTAGGATACAGTATGTACCCATTAATGAAATTTACTCATTTAAGGAGTAACTGTTATCCATTATTGATATTCAATGGGTAACAGTTATTCATTACATTGCAAGATATACTCATCAAATAATAGGTAAACATTTTACCCAATCACTTTTCTTCAAAATGGTTGAAAATTTTACTCATTAATGGGTACTTTCAAGTTAGCGTGTACAGCTTACATTTTTCTATGGTCTGGGATTGAAAGGGACGATCCAAACTTCCACGGACGATGATGGCAACCGTGGAGAGGAAAGCATGGATTATTATTTGCTTTGCTCTACACTGTGCAGTAGCTCAGGTTTGTCTTCCTTCCAGGCAGAGGCAAAACAAGTTCTCGTCAGTTGAAGTTGATTTTTGTTTTCATCAAATGAAGACACTTTATGGACTGACCTAGATTTTTCCTCTTACATGAAGGGTTAAACTTCTGAATTTTTTTTTTTTACCTTCTATATATGTGTACAACGTACAAAAAAACATTACTGAAAGCACTGTTATATACCGAGAGTTGAACCGCACACACATGGGTGCCCCTTCATGTGTTGGTTTTTTATTTCGTGCGTTTTGATTTTCGTGTCTTCTCTTCCCGGTGTATTCGACAATCATTTGAATCGAATCTCCCGAACTCAACTTCAACGCACACCACCTTCGTCGGTCTGACGTCTGGCTGCCTGGTAGCAACGGATTTGCGGCGTTTTGGGTGGAGTTGCATTACATCACATTTTTTATTCGTCTAGACATTGCTGCTCCCCTCGTTGCTGCTTCCCTTCCATTTGGTTTCGATACTCCAGCGATTCATCAACATCCGTGCTCTCAAGTTCAAAGTTTGGTTAAGTTGGTTTCTGTTGGCGAACACTCTTTGTGTTGTATACATTCACGCTTTGGCTGCTGGTGCTGCTGCTGCTGCCCTCAAGCTATTGAATTTCCAAAAAATGGTCTCTTGCTGCGTTCAATGAACGAGCTATTGTTGTAAAAGCATGAGGGATGAACGAAGATGAGGATTTGCCGAAATAAGCTAATTCATTATAAAAAAAAACTGCCCCAGACTACTTGCGGTTTCTGGAGATGAAAGAAAGGCGTTGAAGAAGGACAATCATACTGAAATTTGTCTGAAGAACAAACTTCTAGTATTTGAACACATCTTTAGACCGGCCTTGCTTTATGCTGTGCCAATATAGTCCAGGAAAAAGCACTTCAAACGATGATTTTGAAGCTGAGCTGGTACAGTACTACCGAGGTACATAGAATTTCCAATGTTGAGAATTTAGAACAAAGTGACTTAGTGAGTAAATTAAAATTTCAAAAATGGACATCACTTCAGATTGCAAAAAGCTCTCGACGATGTTTTCCTTTTACTATTTCGCACAAAACGACCATTTCCGAAATTCCACTTCCACTGAACTTCCAAACAAGGCTGGTAGCTAAATTCAATCCTCTCTGATATGCTTCATAAAACTTTTGAAAGTTTGCGTGCGGACTACTGTTAAATATTACTATCGAACCTCTTGATTCAAGGAAGACATACTAAATATTTCACCACTTCACATTTTCTTGGCACACAAGTGATGATTTGCAGATTGAGTTCTGTTTTTGATGAGTTTTTCACAGCCGAGTTAAATTGTCAGATCTGCAGGGACTTGTGCCCCTAAATATGCGAAGTGGTAAAACAGATGTGAGTGCGCTAGAACTTGCCCTTGAAGCACGTTACCATTTTTGAAGGTTACACGAAAGCTTCGATCAGTCGTCGGATAGGTACGCATGCTTAATTATGTTCACTGCCTCCAACTCCAATCTTCTTACTGTTGAGTTTCGTAAGGGTTCGATATATATTTTCCTTCGATTAAATAAAAACAATAGAAAATTGCTCTACCGCAATTTGAAATCGATTCCACCTGGAGGGTTCAATTTTCTAGCGTTGATGTGGGCGTCGCCGTCGTTACGTGTAAAATACCCAGTAAAAGGGGATGATGGGAAATGTCACCAAGCCAGGACAGGTGCAAGATGACAATTTGCAATTTGTGAGGGGAACCTTTTTCCCACTTTCTTTTGTATGATCCTTGAATGGTTCCCCCCCTATCTCGTCTGCCACACCGAAGAACAGGTGGGTGTATGAGTGAATGTTTGCCAAACTGGTGTGTTTGTTCAAGAGGAACTTTCGAATCGATGCGATGGAATCAGCCTTGACGCTCCAGGGGATGTCTGTCGACACATCGATGCGGTGTAGATGCTTTCTAAAGGGTGTCCACGATGAAATTGCCACACTATGAAATTGCTCTAACTTTTTAACCGTTGGGTAGATTTTAATGAAAATTTGGGTGGATTTAGTTCACAGTGCATTATTTACATCCTGCAAGTTTTAAAGTCCTGTGATCAAAACTCGCGGAAATGGAGTCGAAAGAACAGCTCGTGCGTGATAAAATCTTGCGCGTTCATCACGAGAACAAGGATCTCTCGCATCGTTCCATCGCTAAAACGTTGGGAATCGCGAATTCCACGGTGTCGCGAGTGATTAAGCGGTTCGAGGAACGGTTGACCACCGATCGGAAGCCCAGAAGTGAAGGAAAAAGTATTCCGTACAACACCAAAAATCACAACCGCGTAGTTGGGGCCTTCAACCGAAATCCGAACGCCTCCGTTAGGGATGTGGCTAAGAAGCTGCACCTAAGCCGAAGTTTTGTCCAGAAGGCCAAAACTAAGGCTGGGCTTCGAACGTTCAAGGTACAAAAGGCCCCTAATCACGACGAGAAGCAGAACAAGTCCGCAAAAACCCGTGCCAGGAAGTTGTACCTCAACATGCTGACGAAAGTTGAATGCTGCATCATGGACGACGAAACATATGTGAAGGCCGACTTCAAACAGATCCCCGGCAACCTGTTTTTCACGGCCAAGGAAAAGTTCAGCGTTCCGGAGCATGTCCGCACTCAGAAGATGTCCAAATTTGCGAAGAAATTCCTGGTTTGGCAAGCCATCTGCACGTGCGGGAAGCGGAGTGCACCTTTCGTGACCCAGGACACGATGAACGGACAGGTGTACATAAAAGAGTGCCTCCAGAAGCGGCTGCTTCCTCTCCTGAAGGCCCACAACGTCCCAACAATCTTCTGGCCGGATTTGGCCTCATGCCACTACTCCAAGGACGTGCTGAAGTGGTATGCGGACAATAAGGTCAATTTCGTGCCGAAAATGTTCAACCCTCCCAACACTCCGGAGCTCCGCCCCATCGAGAAGTACTGGGCGATTATGAAGCAGCACCTTCTTAAACGACCTAAGGTAGTGAAGACAGTCGAGGAACTGAAGAAAGTATGGGTTTACATGCAAAAAACGGTTGATTCACAGGTTGTGCAGAATCTTATGGCCGGGGTTAAGGCCAAGGTGCGGGCATTTGCGTATGGACTGTAAATAAAATACGAGTAAAATGGTAAAATGAAGTTTAATAGTTATTTCTCAATCCCTGAAAATTTGATGGCAATCGGATGAAAACTCGAATTTTGCGAATCAATTTTGTGTGTGGCAATTTCATCGTGGACACCCTTTAGAGTGACAACTGTGAAGTACACACGATATGATGCTCGGTTAGCATCAGTTTTCGTGGAAGGTGAAGGGAAAATGGCTTCTGGCTGGGGTTGTAAAATTCGATTTTGACTATCGTGAAAGATAAAAAACAATTGTTCGGATGCGGCCAACCGTAGTCGGGGTTATTTTTAAAGCTATGAGACACTAATGGATCAAGATAAGTTTTCATATTTGATTAGCTTCAATGTCAGCAAAGTGCTTGCACGCGACAGAATGTCAAACGAAGTAGTCATTTGTGATTGTAGCCGATAGAGTCATTCTGTAATTGTAATTAGAATCGTCTGTTGAACTAACACGTTATCCTTTCTTGTTTCTATTTACAGGTAAGTGAAAATGACGAGCAGCACGCAACATTATTATTGATCAAGGACCTCAACATGCTGAATTTAACTTCTTTCAATATCTGATGAAATGCATTAACGAAGCGATGAATAACCTGACCTTTCAGCTCCATCCAAAAATAACCTCAACCTCAACCAAACAGTTTTCCGGGTCAAACCAAAATGCGGTCAGTTCAAAAATAAAACTAATTTCCATACCGCGCTGGTAACCGTATTGATTGCTACCTCCTAATCCTCTCCATCCTTCAATCCTGAAAGAAAAAAAAATGGAACCACACCACGAGTAATACAATCCACACACACATTTTTGACCCACCCAGCTTGCCTTCCCTTCGGCACATTTGATTTACTGCTTCCGATTCCGTCGTCGTCTGTTAGTCGGTCGGTCGGGTAGAAGGATGGGGACCCGGTGGAGAAGGGGGCGGACACCCTAAATCCAGACAGTTAGTGGCAGGTCGAAGTGCGAAACGAAAGCATACACGACCGGAGGAGGTTATTGCACTTCCCAAACTCAGTGCGACGGCGACATGAGCATAGGATTTTCAAACAGGAACCACACTTCCGCACGCATCGGATACCGAATCGAAGGCAAAGCTTTTCCGAGGAACTGGTGAAACGTAACCGGGTGGTGGTGATGGTGAGGAAAAAGGAAATTGTTTTTCCACTGTTCCACGCCTGGTCGAGTGAGTATGTGTATGGGAATGAAATATTAAAATGTGTCCCTTCTCGGGGAATAGACTGGATTAAAAGCTCTTGGCTAAATGTAATTTTTGGTAAAAGCTGAATGGTTATTGCGATCTTTTGCAGGCAAACCAAGCAAATTGAATCGGCATCGTAATGTTTATATTTTGCTGGGTGGGACATGTAGAAACAGCTAGTGATATTCCAATTAACATTCGGATTAGGAATTTCGATAATCTATTATCAATTCCATGAAATCTACAATGCTAACGCTAGATTTTGGGGAAAATCTAAACGACAATTCTTGTAAATTTATGGACCATATAGCCTATATTAGCAATGTTCTGTACAATTTCATTGTTTATACTGCTAATTTTTAAATTATTCAATTGAAAGCGATCCAACAAAAACATTCAAACAATACTAGCCAACGTATTTTTTTTCATTTTCACCAATTGAAGAGAAACGGTTTCAAGCGAACCTCATTTAATTTCAGCTGAGTCAAATTCACTTTCAATTGATATATGGCAATATAATTGATATATCAGTTCATTGGGGCTTTTGTAAACAACGCTTTAAGCCGCCGATTTCTCGCAAATAAAAGCTCACCTTGGAACAACAATGCTAGCTGGTAGAGGAAGCATTCCTGTACCTGTTGGTGTCATTAATTTTCATGAGTGAGCTTGTATTCGCGAGAAATCGTCGTTTGATGCCATTGTTTACAAATGCAATTACGCCCCTTTGAAATGTTGTCACTGATATGGTACATTGTTGGTACATTTCAAAACATATTGAGGAAATGGCTCTAATGTTGGCCTTTGAATCTAAGGTTGGGCCCATCGCTAAAAATCTGTTATTTATAAATTTATCTAGACGAACGGACGGTACTAATAGATATTTTTGGTCGCTATTGAAAATTTAGTCAATTGCTGAAATTATGTATGGGCCTAAATTAGGGGCATTTAGGCCGACATTACATCCATTTCCCCTAATATTTAAATTTCGTGAAGTTTGTTCAGCTGGATAGATTGGCGTCTATTTGAGAATTCATCCTTGAATTTATCTCAGCGGTTCTCAAACTTACGTTGATTGCGATTGCAACCACATTGAGAAATTCCATTTTCTCGTGGCCCGCTATCGTTGATGACAGATAATATAGAAGGCCAAAATGCCATTAGACATGTTAAAATGGTCCTAAATTCGCAGAATTGGCTTTATAACGAAATGGATTTACTCTTCGGGACCCAACTGATAAAAATACAGAAGACAATTTTTCCAAAATAATTTTAAAACGACCCACACATCCAAAAATGGTACAGAAACAACGCAAAGATAACTTCCAACCGCCAATGGCCCTGAAAAGTAAAAAAAATGACTGTCTAATGTCAATTTTGTCCTCCGAAACGACTTTTTTTATAGCATTATAATGTTTTTTAACATGGCCTAAAAATAACGACAAAATTGCCCAAAAAACCTTTACAGTGTAATTTTCATTCTCAAATGGTTTGTAAACGTCATAACATTTCACCTGTAAGCAGTTCCTCGTCAAATGACGAATCGGAAAAACTCGACCTTCTCTCGATTTGCATGAAACTTTGCATAATTGTTTGTCATGGCCTTTTTGGTTTTGAAACATCTTTGGCATTTTTGGATTTTCTTTTGGAAAAATTGTAGCATAGCAACGGTTTCTTATCTAAACGACGTCTGAGGCAAAGTTGTAGAGATCAATGATTTTTTTCTTCGAAAAATATACACAACAATTTTATTGGTAATTTCAATTAAACAATAAAAAATAAATAGGGGAAATGGATGTAATGTCAGCCTAAATGCCTATAATTGGGCCCATACATAAATTCAGCAATCGACTAAATTTTCAATAGCGACCAAAAGTATCCACCAATGACCAATGACACGTTCATCTACACAAAATTGCCCAATATTAGATCCATAGGCCAACATTAGAGCCATTTTCCCTACCTAAATATTTGAAAATGTCCTAATCCATTTTTTTCTTTAAAAAAGATAATGAAAAATGCATTTTTTTTTGAATATTTAAAATTATGTGAGCCCTCTAAAAAAATTTTTGATCTTTAATGTTTAATGTTTGAGACATCATTTTTTGTGTAAAAAAATACACGAAAAAGTTTTCCAACAAAAAGTTCATAAATTTGACCAAAAGTTCTTGTTTTGCGATTTTTGTCAATTTTCATGTTTCCAAAAGTTAGCATTTTTCAAACCTTTTTTTTTTTTCAAAAATCGGGCAAAAAGATTTTTGACATTTTTCTTATAAAAGGAAACAGGAAAAAGGAATGTCAAAATAAAACTGCCCTGGCCACCCTGGTTCATCTCCGGTTTAGTTGTTGATATGAAACCGGCAAAAATAGAGGATTTAATTTCTCGAATTCGGTGGCCACCCTAGGGAGAGTTCAAAGATATTGTATTGGACGATCAAAGGACTTCCAACTTACAGGGAAACTAAGCAGTGTCTGCTTTCCTATTTTTCTTCTTATAATATATGAATCCCTATAAAGTTAAAATCAGAGCGTAAAAATATTGACTGCTTAGACTGACTGCTCTATTCAATTCATTGCTCAATGCTGACCGTATGTACCAGACGGTAAAGGATGGAACAATGAAAGAGCCAACTAAAACATTCAGTCATTTATGAACAGGTGACTTAAAACCGCTTGCTTTCGCTCACACAGCGTGTAATTGAGGCATTTTTCCTAGAAAATGTACACAGTCATTCAAAACAAGGATTGGGTACCATTACGGAAGAATAAACGTGCTGACTAAGCTACTGATTGAGTCCTCGGCTCTCAGTGACTCGTTTACTTCCCAATCATTCAGACTCTTAAGAAGCAGTGAATGATGAGGCGGATGGCTGTTCATATTACTGTGAAAATGACTCATTGAACCTGACTGTTTTGCGCACTGGTTAAAATATTGTTCAAGTTTATGCCGAGTCAATGTAAAGTTTATGGTTTCGTTGTATTGAATGCATGGCCTCTTAATAGCCATTTTATAGCCCACATTTTGCATTATTATCTCGAGGTTTATGGAAAAAAATTCGATTCCGGAGTTGCCGAGTAGCCTTCTTTTTTGTCTACTGAAGGACTTTTTCAATTCTTCCTTCATGGTATTCTGAAACATTTTAAATCTTCTGGAGAAGTCTAAATCAGGGTTTTTCAAATAGTGCTCCGTGCTGCCTCTACGGAACTTGATGTTTGGAAACGTAACATTAAGATTGCAACCAAAAATATATTCTTTTTTTTCTCTTTCAAATGTCGACTGGGAAGAGACACTGCGTGACTGTGATTCTAACCTCGCTGTATCGACGACATCCAACATTTTTTTGTACGCAATCGATCAATTCGTACCTAAGCGAATCAGTCGCGAACCTGTTAAACCTGCCTGGTCGAATTCAGAGCTTTGGCGATTGAAAAAGCTTCAGCGTCGTCTAATGCCCAAAGAATGGAAAGCGGACTACCCTCAAGTATGACGAACGGCGTAGTGGAAGTGGACTCTATCGTGGGTATTGCCGACTTGTTTCGCACACAATTCAGCTGTGTTTTCAACAACGAATGACTCAGTACTCAGGATGTAATTGCAGCGTCTAGTAACGTCTCTCCCTCAACCTTCTCTAGCCATCCACTTTCTATCACCAGCGAAATGGTTATTTCAGCCGGGAAGCAGCTAAAAACTTCAACGGGTTCCGGTCCAGATGGCGTACCGTCGTTAGTCTTCAAACTCTGCCTGACTGCTCTCGCGACACATCTAGCCAACGTTTTAAATCTCTCCTTGATGTCTGGGGTTTTCCCAGCTTGCTGGAAAGAGTCTTTCGTGTTCCAAATCCTCAAGAAAGGCTGCAAAAGGACTGTTTCAAACTACCGTGGAATAGCTTCGTTAAGTGCTACCTCCAAACTTTTTGAGTTGATTATACTCGAAAAATTGGTTCAAAGTTTTGCACACTGTATCTCGACGGGTCAGCATGGCATCATGCCTAAGCGTTTCACGACGACCAATTTAGTTACGTTCACTTCGTTTATCATTCATGAAGTAGAACGTGGCCATCAAGTAGATGCCATCTCCACAGACCTCTCCACAGTATTTGACAAAATGAACCATGACACATTGCTCCTATACTATCACCTTAGCTTGGGTCCCATCTCATTGCTTAATCCCGGGTAATGAGAAAGCGGACTCATTGGCTAAGGTGGGCGCTATGGAAGGCGATATTTTTGAGCGACAAATCGCCTTCAACGATTTTTTCTCCATTGCTCGCCAGCAAGTCCTCATCAGTTGGCAACAAAAATGGAATGATGGTGAATTGGGAAGATGGTTACATTTTATTTTCACACAGGTGTCGAACAAACCATGGTTCAAAGGGTTGGACATGAGCCGCGACTTTATACGCGTTATATCAAGGCTTATGTCCAATCACTGCTCGTTAGACTCGCACTTCTATCGAATTGGGCTCAGGCAGCAATTTATGTGCGTGTGGCAGTGGTTATCACGATATCGAGCATGTTGTTTGGTCGTGTACCCTACACCGTGTTGTCATATCTGAGTTATCCAAATCCCTCAGGGCCCGAGGAAAACAACCCGCGATACCCGTTAGAGATGTCTTGGCGAGCCGAGACCTCGACTATTTGAATTTAATTTATGTGTTTTTAAAACGGATAGATTTGAGGATTTAGTAGTTAGTGTCATCTTGTGTTCTCCCAAGTTGTTAGCTACCCATCGGTGTACCCCCATGTTTGTCTTTTTCATCAAAGTGTCGCCTAGTTCGAGATCAAGAGCACATTGCTCTCCAAACCTTGTGTTCACAATCCCTACCCTGCCATCCATTTGTTACAATTTGTTACCCCTAACCTCGAGATAGCCGCGAGTAATCGGCCCCCGGTTTACTAACGTTAGTTTTAAGTAATTTTGTTATCTAAACAATGAATATCGGCTCCGCAAAGCTACAGCAAATGAGCCTGGAAAAATAAACGAATTATTTAAAAAAAAAAACCATGACATTGCGTTGGCTAAATACGACATGATAGGTGTTCACGATGGCCTGCTTACTTGGCTCTACTCCTACCTGACTGGTCGAAACATGTCTGTCAAGATTGGAAACTATGTTTCTTCATCCTTCCCCGTGACATCCGGCGTTCCGCAAGGTAACCATCTTGGTCCATTTCTGTTTCTGTTGTACATGAATGACGTCAATACATCCTGAAATGCCCTATCGTCTGCGGACGACCTGAAACTCTACTTCGTGATTAAAGAACCTAGTGATGCCATTTTCAACAATGCAGCAACAATTGGAAGTCTTCGCTGAGTGGTGTCTTATTAATCACATGACACTGAATGTCTCCAAATACTCTGTAATTTTCTTTGGCCGCAAGCGTTCGTTTCTTCACCATGACTGCACCCTGACGGGCATAACTTTGAAACGTGAATCGACTATCAAGGATCTGGGAATACTGATCGACTCCAAGCTCAGCTTCAAGGATCATGTTGCATAAGTAGTATCTAAAGCTTCCTCACAACTTGGGATCATATTCCGCATCGCCAAAAAGTTCAAAGATGTATACTGCCTAAAAGCATTATACTGTTCGTTGGTGCGACCTATTTTGGAGTATTCGACGGTCGTGTGGTCTTCATACTACCAAAATGAACAATGCGTATTGAAGTTATTCAACGGAAGTTCATCCGGTATGCTTTAAGGCATTTTCGCTGGAATGACCCTAGAAATCTGCCTAGTTTTCATAACCCGTTGTATGCTTATAAACTTAGAGCTTTTGGATGCGAGACGTAACGCAGCAATGGCGAGCTTCGTCGGTGATCTTCTTCAGGGAAACATTGACTGTTCTACACTGCTGAATAGTATCGACATCAATACCCGCCGCCGTAATCTACGATCGCATGCTTTCCTGAACAACCGCCTCTCACGAACCAACTACGGATGGAATGAGCCCATGCGGAGGATGTCGCATCTTTAACAGATGGTACAATGTATTTGACTTCAATGTTTCCCGTTTTTGAAATAAGTGAAATTTCAAGAGTATTTTATATTAATTTGTCTAGAATAAGTATACTATCATTGGATGAATATTTTACCTGTTGACCATAACATAAATAAATAAATATTCATGATGAGGAGTTTTGATGAAATATTAGTTTAAAAAAAAAACAGATTCAAATGAGTTATAGGCCTATAAAAGAATACTCATACACACACGGCTGGTAGCAGGTCACTTTTTAGTGGCTAGGTCACAATTTTCAAGTCAGTCACTATTTCTTAAAATTTAGGAACTAAACTCACTTTTGTACGACCAATATAGAGTAAAAAATTTGCCATTAAATAAGCACATCTAATTACAGCTGGATTAGGCAACAAATTTGTGTTATGCGGATTCATTAAAATGGAGCGTGTGAAGTCTGACAAGAAAGAAGAGTTAATGGTCCAATTAGTTTTGAACCATTAATATTTTTAGATTTTTGTCATTCAAGTCCGATATCTTCAATTTTGTTTCCAGATTTTAAAATTTCCCTTTGAAATTGTCATATATTTTCATAAATTTACTTTGGTTTCGTAAACAATTATTGTCCCAATCAAGGGAGCGGGACACCTTAGCTGAATATATCAAAATATTTTTTGATATTTAAATTTTCTTGACTTATTCTTAAAGACAAACGTATCCGTATAACAAACAGTACAGAAAGCTCTATCTTTTGCATGTTTTTAAAATATTTAATTATTTTTCAAATATATCTATATTGTCTTGCCCCTTGGTCGCAATATCCTAGCTTTTTTAAATCACGATCTGCAAAGTTGTCCAAGCCTAAGATGTCAAAAAATAGCTTAGGAAAATTTTCCTAATGATTTTTTTCAAATACAAAATATTGTTAAAAATGTTTAAAGCCCGGTTGCTTTAGAATTTGTTCAAACATCGAGAGAAAAATAGCCGCGGAATATTGAGTTCTTTTCTAAGTCCATTAAATTGTATTGTACAGACTTGAAATTTTGAATTGAAAAAAAAATTCAAGTTGAGATGTTTTCTGTGCTTAAAAGCACTTGAATTTGTCTAGAACTTGTCGATTGTTTATATTGTTTAGATTACGTTAGAACTCACAAGTCATTATTATCCTAAAACACCAAATCCCATTACTTGAAAGTCTTCGGACAATGTAACATTATAAAATTGTTTCTAGAAGTATCTTGAAATTATCGATCATAATTTTTTTTTATCTCAATTTATCATTTGAAATCTTAGTTTGAATTATGAAAGTTGATTTGTTTTTAAATTCAGCAACAAGCTTTTTTAAGAATGGGATTTTGATCAATGTTCCATGTTTCCTTAATCTAAAAAATATTTGCAATCTTGGAAATTCCCTTTTTTTTCTTTTCGAACTTTTTTGAGCATTGCTGCTAGTACTACTATAAATATATAACGATGTCGTTGTCTATTGTCAATAATTACCGATGCTACTAGTTAAATGTAAAAGTGGCAAGTTCATAGCATTGATCAAATTTCAAGTGACATTTTACGACAGCAAACAATGTTAGAACGGCGCAAGTCGTGAATAAAATACGCTTTCAAACCGCTTTTCCCCATTCAGGGGAAACGGCTCTAATGTTGGCATGTGGATCTAAAGGCTGGGTTCATCAATAAAAATCTCCTGTTCCTCAATTTTTCTTAGAACAGACCGCCATCTGGACTATTCAAATGGATATTTTGGGTTGCTAGTGGAAAATTGTCCAAAAATGCTTAGGGACACTTAGGCCGACACTAGGGACATTAACCCTATGCCAGTTTCAAATAGGCTCCTTTACATTGAACCGGTCGTTGTCGGGCGCCCACGAGCCACGAAGCACATCCAGTGTCAGCCTTGGAAAAGGACAAAAAAAAAATGTCACATGCGCTACCATTTCGCTTGTAGGTCACGTACCAATGGCAAATGGCTGAAATTACATCGTTCGCTCCGTTTCTTTGGGATGGGTGTCGAGCCGTGGACCCACTATTCCATCCACCATAATACATTTCTTTATGAACGTTTTTTTTTCTCTCTCTCTCTCTCTCTATTGGACCTTTCCTGGTAATAATACTAAAATGGGCGAGTGAGCGGGGCAAGCGAGAAGCGGGAGAATCCTTTTTTCCCTCATGAGAAATGGAGATCCATGGTGCGTCGCGTGACCGCAACAAGATCCTGAAGAGTCGGGGAGAGGTCTGCGTCTCTTCTTTTTCTTTGGCTTTATTACGTCCCTACTGGGACTATACGCCGGCCCTCAACTTAGTGTTCTTTGAGCACAGTTGTTAATTGAGAGCTTTCTGTATCTGAGCCATTTTTGCATTAGTAGAATTGTGTGGCAAGTACAAGGAAGTTGGGAAATTTTTAAACCCAAAAAAATCCGAGAATTGAACCCTGCCACCTCGAGCTTGCTTTATAGCTGCGCCTTTATCAACTGAGCTGAGGGATGCCGCATCTGTGTGAGTGTAATTTGTTTGCTTTCTGCCTTTTTCTCCATTTCCGACCTCAAAATGAGCGCGGACCTCCGGAAGGGGGAGGTTATCGTCCGGAATATTGAAGCCGTTCTCTCGTTTCGTTTCCTGTGCCAAGATCATCACAAGCCGCCAGTGACCTTCAGGGCATTGTCACGTGTCACGGGGGGATTCGAACGAGAAAAACGACGACGGAGAAAAGCTTTTAGCTGCTGCGACGTTCGTTATCAAACACCGAAGAAAGCCATTCACGGTTTCCATTCGGATTATGACTGTTGTCTGATGGAAGTGACCTGCTGGGTGCTATAAATCTTGTAAGGAACAGTTACTTCTAGAAGCTACTTGTTGGAGCGGTGAGTCCTACTGCTGAAGCTGGAAGTGTGCAAAAGTGGCGGTTGGCTTACGGGACCGAATTGATAGGTACCTGTTTCCTTGGCAAATGTCGGCCGGAGTCATAAAGAAAGCCAGTCGCTCGCATAAATTCTCAACGTTGAAAGGCGAATAAATGTTAGAGGTTAGGCTATAAGAAGAGACTCGCCCTAGGGAGAGAGAGAGATAGCATATTGTTACCAGGTTGGTTGGAAAGTTATAATGTTAATCATGTGGCTTTCAGGATGCCATGCCTATTAAATTAGCTCTGGAAATAGAAATAGAACAAGTTTAAATATTTATAGCCGTGTTCATCCATTTAACCGTTCGACTCGGAATGACTTTTCAGAGAAAAGGCAGGAATACATTTTGTAGGACCAGTTTGCAATGTTACATTATTTTTCAACGTTATGAATTATTTATTCATAGAATGACCAACCAAGTCTGGATCAATTTGAAAAGCTCTAATCAATAGCGAATTTTGCCGTATCCTAATACATGGCCGGTCACAACTTGTGCAAACCATCCCCCCTTGCTTCTTTATCTATGTTTCAAAATCAAGTATTACCAAAATGGCGACCCTACTGTATTGTGTCACTCGTAACGAGTTTTTGGATGGCTCAAATGAGATGTTCATGGTCACGAATAAACTGCTCATAATACAAAAATGTTCTGAATAATTATTTGATGAATTTAAGGTTCATTTTACTTTGATGCATTTTCGAAAAATACAAAAGCAGTTTTTTTCGACGCATGATTTATTACAAAAAGGTCGCATCATGCTATATAAGCCCGCTAAAACCTGCCATCCTTAAAAAAGGCTCGACGATGAAGATTTCAGAATTTTGCATGGTAAAGTGTGGTAGTGAAGTTTTAAAATGCTTATAGTTTTCTGAAGTACTTTGATCGAACCTGACGTTTGTTTTTTTCCGTGGAGTTTTTTTTTTTAAATCTATAATCGGTTACTGATCTGGCCAAAACCAGGCCCAAGAGTCAATTTCTAGTTCCTCAGTCCCTATTATTTGCCGCTGAGAAGCTGTTCCGAAGCCAAGTAGAACCTCCACGGGGCGTCCCATCATTCTTTGAGTCGCAGCATTGAACCTGACTATTGCTGAAGAAACAATATGATTATCTTCAAACGGTGACAGCCTATGTTGTGTAGGGGTCATATCTATAAGCGTGAGTTTAGAACATTTCTGGATCGTTCCATGATGTGCTGAAAAAAAATAATCTAGAACCCTTGAGATGCTGCGTGATTTTCAGGGAAATAAGTAACTTCAGAAATATTGCAGAAAATTCAAGAAAGTTCAGAGAATTTCAGGGAAGTTCAATAGTGTTTACGAGAATTTCATTTATTTCAGAGCGGAATTGAGATCTTCATTAGAATTAAAAGCTTCAGGAAAGAATCGAGAACATCAACACAGATCAGAGAATCAAATTGCATTTCAAATAAGTTCAAGGAAATTGCAGAAACCTTAAAGAAGTTTCGAGAAAGTCAGGGATTTTTACGGAAATTTCAGAAAATCTCCGAGAAAACTTCTGGAACACAAAGGTGTTATGGAAATTTCAAGAACTTAAAAAAATACGATCATTTAGCTAAGTTGATTAGCGAATCTCAACGAAGTTCCATTAATTAAAAAAAATGCGAGAAATTTTAGCAACCACTAATATCTTCAAGAAGATCCATAACACTTTTAAGGAATTTAGATTTTTTCCCTTGATTTGCTTTCCGAACTGAGTACAAACGCCACCAACGCCAGGGAGGCAGCTCCCACACCTGGACCCTACCTATCGATCCATCAACTCATGGACAGAGGACCAACAGCCTTACTTCCGTAGGAAGGCGGATCAGTGATTTGATGTCTCAAAAAATCCTGGTGGCGGGATTGAACCCAGGCTCTTTGCAGTGAGAGGCAATCACGCTTACCACTGCACCACCGGCGCTGCTAAAAGAGAAATAGATTACTTTTGAACTTTTCAGTTAGAATGTTCAAATCAGGGTTCTGCATTTTCCAAACAAAGAAAAGAAAATGATTTCTCCGCAGAATCGCTTCATTTCGAGCAATATCATTTTCGTGTAAGTCATCATGTTTCTTGTCATCGAGTCACGATGAACATTCCTCTTTTCAAACATGACTGGACTATCACTTGTTTCGTTCGTCAAGTGCTTCAGTTCATTTCATTTGAAGCAAAGACTTGTTTCAATTGACGCAATGAATGATTCGAAAACTGCTTCCTTCGTTTTTTCCACTTTCACTTCAATTCGGGGCTCATTCGACTTGTCACGACCTGACGACGCAGGCATGAAAATATAGTATCCACACAGGATCGGTTGCCGATAGGGATGGCATCCGGATTATATGTAGTAATAATATATTATTTTATATTAAACGAAAATTAAATTAACGAGGCCATTCTGGAGTCCAAGATAGCAGCCATCGGGGTCAGGGAAAGTCTCAAATACCCTACAATACGGGTATTATCGGAACGGGACGACGCGAAGGTGCCGAAAATCGATATTCGACGTTAATTTGGAATCCAAAATGGCAGCTATCGGGTTTCAGAAAAAGTGTCAAATACCCTACAAAAGGGTATTATCAGAACGCCGACGCCATTTTGGAATTCAAGATAGTGGCCATTGGCTTTATGAAGTGTCAAATACCCTAAGATTTGGTTATTTTCGGAACGGGAACAACGCGTAGATGCCAAAAATTGATATCAGACGCTATGTTGGAATCCAATATGGTGGCCATCAGGATTCAGAAAGTGTCAACTATCCTACAATATGGGTATTTTTCGGAACAGGGATGCCGACAATAGATATTCGACGTCATTTTGGAATCCAAGATGGTGGTCATCAAGTTTCATAAAACGTGTCAAATACCCAATGCTGTGTTGGACTCCAATATGGCGGCCATAGGGTTTCAGAAAAAAGTGTCAAATACCCTACAATATGGTTATTTTCGGAACAGGGACAACGCGTAGATGCCAAAAATCTATATCAGATACCACTTTGGAATCCAATATGCCGGCCATCAGGGTTCAGAAAGTGTCAAATACCCTACGATATGGGTATTTTCGGAATGCTGACAACGTGTGAATGCCGAAAATTGATATCCGATGCCATTTTGGAATCCAATTTGGCGGCCATCGGGTTTTACAAAAAGTGTCAAATACCCTAAGATCTGGGTATTTTCGGAATGAGGACGACGCGTAGATGCTGAAAATCGATATTCGATGCCATTTGTAGGCTATTTGACACTTCTGAAATCGGAAGCCACCATTTTGAATTTCAAGATGGCGTCGGACATTGATTTCTTTCTTCTAGATGTCAGCCCGATTCCAAAAAACTCACATTGATCGGTATTTGAGAGTATTTCACAGTTTTTCTGAACCAAAGCCGCCATCTTGGATTTAAAGACGGCGTGACATCAATTTTCGGCATCAACGTCTCATCCCCTTTCTAAAAGTAACTATATTTTAGGATATTTGACACTTCTCCGCTAATCGGAAACCGCCGTCTTGGATTACAAAATGGCGTCGGATATCGATTTCCGACTTCTAGATGTTACCCTGATTCTAAAAAAACCGTTTGTATAGGGGTATTCGATAGAATTTAAAACTTTTTCTCAAACCGGAAGCCGCCATCATGGATTTCAAAATGGCGTCAGATATTGATTTCCAGCCTCTAGACATTATCCCGATTCCAAAAATACCTTTATTGATAAGTATTTGACAGCATTTCCCACTTTTTCTTAAACTGGAAGCCGCCATCTTGGATTTCAAAATGGCGTCGCATATCAATTTTCGATCTCTAGACGTCACTCCGATTAAAAAATACCCAAATCGATGAGTAAACAAACCACCAGACAGTGATAAATTTGACATACACGTGCACAGATCTATGCGCATACGCTTAAGGTTCAATTTACTTTGAAACATTTTCGAAAAATTTAAATGCAGTTTTTTTCGACGCATCAGAGCTCGCGTCATTTTGTGTAAAAAAGCAAAATAGAATGATGCGAGCTTTTTGCAATCTGCAAAAAAAGTTAAAAAAAACTGCACGAATTTGAACAGTTTCGCTTCAATGCAAAAGTATGTTGATTTGACAATGAAAGAAGAAATGAACACGTGTCAAGCCAAAACAAACAGCATGAAAACTGATCGAAAGTGGTTCTGTTGATGTTGACGGGGATCTGCTCGAAGAGAAGACAGAATGACTTTCGATTGAAAGTGATGGTTGACAGCTTCATCGTCGCTTGACGATTTTCGATTGAAAGTGACTTTGTGGGGCCCTGGTTCAAATTACGTCGAAGTTTGGTCTTACTCTACTCAGAATATTGATGTTTATACCTTTTGTACTTTCGACGTTTAGGTTTTTCCATTCTATCTCCGTGATGTTCGCCCTTTAGTCCATTCGATTTTTTATCCGTTCGAATGTGTTCATTCGAGCTTTTGTACATTTCGACCTTTTGTCCTACAGCCGGCTTCAGACTATTATCATCACACAATTCGCAACACTTTGCTCAGAAACGGAACAAATGCGCCCGTAACGAGACAAATTAAACGCTCCAGTAGTTCTGCCAACTCTCCTTGCCAAAGTCATCCGATATGAACTTGAAATCAACTTCAAGTCCGAGAATTGCATTGTTCTCCCCAGTGCTTCCGTCGGTGTCGCCTGTGGGGATCACGTTGCAGAACCTTCTGTTCTCTACGCCCCTACGGCAAACCGGGTGCTCCATGGCTATATGTATATTAATTCGCTTGCCTATTAGTCATGTAGATAGGTACTGCCGTTTCGCTATGCACTTTTATTTGTTTACGTTTTTGCAGTTGCCGTTCCCGATAAAAGCGACTGCTAAACGATTCCACGTGCCAGCTCGGTTCCACTGCTCCCTCCCGTCTGCATGCTCCAAGTTTCCAGTAAAATGGATTGCTCAAAATGTCAAATGCTACTGCACAACTATTCCACGTAACGCACTGGTTGATAGTAAACTGACGCAGCTATGTACGCTGTTTGCTCAGTTCCCCATTGGCTTATCATACAATATTAATTGCAAATGGGCTGCCCGATAACCTGGTCGATAAAGGTGTGCCATACCATGCCGGAGACGGTGGATTCGAATTCCGGAATTGCGGAAGTGCTTAGAGCAGCTGTGAGGTTCCAACTGGGATGTAAAAACTAAGAAGATGAATTGCGAAACCACTCCTACTATGTGGCATTGAAGCCCGTTATAACAGTACTCCGCTATGGAGTGGAGTGCATATTGCGACCGTCTGGGTTGGGCACGGTTAGTTAGTTGCAGATATTCAGTTCGCAAATGAGGTCAGCAGAGCGGAATCGTTCTTCCCATTCCCATTCCTGACGGTTTCCTGGTTTTTGTTTGACAACCTAAAACTAGGGCATAGCGAGCGGTATGCGTTAGATCTTGATATGTTTCCATTGCCAAAATTAAATATTGAATCATCCCACATCGAGCGATGAATCTTTCCATACTCGGTGATTTAAATTTATTGCCCCGGTCGCACACTGCAGACACGACTATAAATTGAAAGGCACATGTTTCACCATGCTACCGATTTCTGCCCCCGCCCGCTTGGCTTATGCGCTCGAACTTGTTGCACATATCCTTTTGAACATCACACCCCCACCCACATTGCAAGCGCAGAGGAAACGGAAGACTTTCCCAACTGTTGCTCCATTTTCGTTGCATCAGCAGTAGCAGCAGCATGCAAGTGTGTTGGTGCATCAGATCAACGCTGCACGTGTGTTCGTAGGTGGAAGCCAACATTTCAGGTCACACCCACGCGCGCTTATCGCTCTGGATTTCCCATTATATGTGAACTACATTGAGCGTACATAGCACAGTGGGGCAACTCCATACATAAACCTATCGTTGTGGCATTTTTTGTTCAAAACCGTAACCAACATACTTTTTAAGCAATGTGACGCTCCTGAATCCACAGTTTGCGTTCAAAATAGTGTATTAAGAAATAAGTATTTTTGGGTGGTTCTAATTGTTTGACATATAACTACATCTTTGTCCACTATACTGAGGTGCAAATAAAAAAAAAATGTTACGAAAAACTGTTAGGTTTTGAACGCTTGTAACTTTGTCATTTAGAGATGAAATTAAAATCCAAATACACCAATCGATAGGAAATACCTCTACGAATCTGCTGAAATAAATACTTGTCCTAATTTACCATGACTTACTTTTGAAAAATGTACAAATGATAATTTTATCATTGTTTTTATGAAATAGACGTTTTAAGTGGAGACCGAACAATCGGTCCACACATTTTTACAGAAAGAGTTATATTCCTGGAATAAATCGGCGTTTTCAGTGAGACTACATATTTGTTTTCCCTTTTGGGTCCCGTTCAAATATAACGAAACGTGAAAAATGTTATTTTTAAAAAAACACCCCGAGCACATAGACTGAATTCAAGTTAACTTAAATAAGCTTTAGTTGAAAGTCACTTGTCTGTCATATTTCTACAACATAAAGATTTGTGATGTCAGCTGTAATTTGATTTCTAAAGTTGCTGTGCCATGACTAACATTAGTAAGTTTCCGAAAGTTGAGTGAACATGTTTGGAACCTAATTATAAATAAGAACAGAACTGGGTTTCTAATGTCAAAATTGAATTTAATCAACAACCGCCTAATTAAAAAAAATGTACTGATGAACTGTTCATTTTGGAGTTAAAAAAATAATCTCGTAGTTCTACGTCAACAATGCGGTCGTTCTTTGGACACAGCCCTTAACTTATTTCATTAAGAATTTTTTGTAAAGATTATGTTAAACTGAAAATATTAATGGCATCTTTTTCTGGGTCGATGGCTAGGTTTGTTTTAATATCCATAAATAGTTTCAGTGCTCTAGATCAAGACAAAAGCTGTAACAAGGGTGACTCTTGCATATAACCTAAAATTTTATCTCGGTGACTATAATTCATCGAGCAAAATGTGGTCCAGATATTTAGAAAGGTTTTAGGCTGTACAAAACCCTCAGTGGGCACATTTTAGTTATTGATGTCTTAACATTACTTTCAATGTAAAATAGTGATTTAGCAATGTATAGCTTATGTAAACAAAGCTTACTACGTATTTTAGGTCATTTCATTGTAGTATTAGTTTTTATCGTTAAGGACGAAAAACAATAATGCTATTAAAATTAACTGTAAATGTTTATCGAAGCTAAAAAAATATTTAAAAAATAACAATTCACGAAAAAAAAAATCATTTACGACCGGCTTCGCCCCACTGTGCACAGGTGACACTCGCACAAGATTTATGGAATCTACCTCTATCTAGCAACCGTGAGAAACTTGAAACGCCCTATGGGGAAGATGTGTTTGCGTTGGTTGATTTGGCGTGGGATCTTTTTTCCTTTATCGCAATCTTCCCAACGACGACGACGATGGCCAACCACCAAATCGGCCCTAAGTGAAAATGCAGTGCTATAGGTTGGATACCGGATTTTCGTGGTGATTCCCCACTGAACGACTGGAATGGTAAGACGACGATGTGTGTCGTGGGATGTGATCCAACTACCAGCATCATAGCAATGATTGTTAAGTTTTGCCTTGGGAGTTCGAAAATGTGGAATGAATCATCCTGCGTGGTTGGAAAAGTCAATCGCAAGTGGGATGATTTATGAATCAACGTTGGAGTAGTCATGAAGCGTATAGAATCGCAAATAATAGACGAGTGCAGGATTAACGGTGGCGGTTGCGCAACCAATTTTTAAATTCAAGGGATGTGCAGTGTTGCGGATGTGGTAGGATTTAAAAAAAAATCTTAAATTTGTCCATCTATAGTGAGATCTGACCATTCTTACTTATTGCAAAACCTTGACATAAAGGGTGTCCACGATGAAATTGCCACACTATGAAATTGCTCTAACTTTTTAACCGTTGGGTAGAATTTAATGAAAATTTGGGTGGATTTAGTTCATAGTGCATTATTTACATCCTGCAAGTTTTAAAGTCCTGTGATCAAAACTCGCGGAAATGGAGTCGAAAGAACAGCTCGTGCGTGATAAAATCTTGCGCATTCATCACGAGAACAAGGATCTCTCGCATCGTTCCATCGCTAAAACGTTGGGAATCGCGAATTCCACGGTGTCGCGAGTGATTAAGCGGTTCGAGGAACGGTTGACCACCGATCGGAAGCCCAGAAGTGAAGGAAAAAGTATTCCGTACAACACCAAAAATCACAACCGCGTAGTTGGGGCCTTCAACCGAAATCCGAACGCCTCCGTTAGGGATGTGACTAAGAAGCTGCACCTAAGCCGAAGTTTTGTCCAGAAGGCCAAAACTAAGGCTGGGCTTCGAACGTTCAAGGTACAAAAGGCCCCTAATCGCGACGAGAAGCAGAACAAGTCCGCCAAAACCCGTGCCAGGAAGTTGTACCTCAACATGCTGACGAAAGTTAAATGCTGCATCATGGACGACGAAACATATGTGAAGGCCGACTTCAAACAGATCCCCGGCAACCTGTTTTTCACGGCCAAGGATAAGTTCAGCGTTCCGGAGCATGTCCGCACTCAGAAGATGTCCAAATTTGCGAAGAAATTCCTGATTTGGCAAGCCATCTGCACGTGCGGGAAGCGGAGTGCACCTTTCGTGACCCAGGACACGATGAACGGACAGGTGTACATAAAAGAGTGCCTCCAGAAGCGGCTGCTTCCTCTCCTGAAGGCCCACAACGTCCCAACAATCTTCTGGCCGGATTTGGCCTCATGCCACTACTCCAAGGACGTGCTGAAGTGGTATGCGGACAATAAGGTCAATTTCGTGCCGAAAATGTTCAACCCTCCCAACACTCCGGAGCTCCGCCCCATCGAGAAGTACTGGGCGATTATGAAGCAGCACCTTCTTAAACGACCTAAGGTAGTGAAGACAGTCGAGGAACTGAAGAAAGTATGGGTTTACATGCAAAAAACGGTTGATTCACAGGTTGTGCAGAATCTTATGGCCGGGGTTAAGGCCAAGGTTCGGGCATTTGCGTATGGACTGTAAATAAAATACGAGTAAAATGGTAAAATGAAGTTTAATAGTTATTTCTCAATCCCTGAAAATTTGATGGCAATCGGATGAAAACTCGAATTTTGCGAATCAATTTTGTGTGTGGCAATTTCATCGTGGACACCCTTTATCAGGAAAATTTTGGATGCCTGAACAATTCTGGAATAATCAGGGAATTTTCTACATTACATAACTTGCAGTCAAATTCAAGTACTCATATATTTAAAAAAAGGGTTTCAAATAACAATTAATAATTTTTAAATAAAGAAAAATGCTATGTATTTAACCTACTCTTTTATGACCATCATGATTGAATTGTTGGTTGAAAATAACCAGAAATTTTAATGGTGTCCAACTCCTGCCGTGCGAGTCAAGCTTTCCCTTTGAAGAGTTTTCTTCAACCGGGATCTTATTTTACTTCTTAATTACTACTTACGGCAATCGAATGTGCAGGAAGGCAGCTTCCACACCTGCGTAGGATATCGCACCCATTCAACACACATGGGCCGGGACCAACGGCTTTACTTCCCTTCCGAAGGAAGACGTGACCAGAGATTTTTATGTCTCAGAAAAATCCCACCGACCTCGACTGGGATTGAACCCAGACCTATTGGGATGTTAGAAAGCAGTCACGCTTACCACTAAACCACCGGCGCCGGCCCCTTTTTTATTTTTCTGTTAGGATGAAATTTGTATAACTGTTAGAAAAACAAAATTTTTGTGACCGAGGTCTTAAATTTTTTTCAATGTTTGAATTATTATTAGTGACTACGTGAGCGGTGGTTAAAGACAATTTGGTAAATTTATTTGTGTAGTTTTTGCACTGAAAACGATTTCAAATGTCTCAATTACTGTTTTTTGTCTAAAATTACATAAAAAAGGGTTCTAACAAAAAAAAAAAGTTATTGCTATAGGTACATTGCTATGCTTTAAGATTTTCGATATTTCAATAGTTTTCATATCCCATGAGCTTTTTTAAAAATTTAAATTCCAAAATTCAGCTAGGAATTCTTGAGATATTCATGTTTTTTTTTTACTTAAAATCACTAAATTACATTTACTGTGTATATTTTGAAATTAAAAATAATAAAATTTAATAAAATTATAACTTTTTTCTCAGAACTCCAATCGATTTGCAGTCTTCGACCAAGTTGCTCTGCACAATATTCCCAATCTATTTTCGATATTGGGTGAATTTTGAGAAATATTTGAATTTTTGGTATGCTCGTTTCGTTTCCCATACATTTTCACATACAAAATTCAAAAATTTGTTCAAATTTGATACCGTCGTTGTGGACCTCAATACACATCGGAAGAGCACTGCGGAACAGAGAGTTGTGATCCACCATTTAAACTTGACCAACCATACTGTCCATAGACCACGTGTAGACAATTTAAGGAGGAAGGGGTTTGTCAAATGACGACGGTCCATTCAAATTTTTAAAACTTTACGCAGTTTTGGGAGCTCTTGGAGCACTGAGAGTTCTCAGAGTTTCGGCTTATTTATCAGTTCGTGGAATTTTAGATACTCAAAATGCAAGATCTTTCAGAACTCCAGTGGCTTCTGAAACTATTCGAATTTGTCTGAATTTTAAGATCATTTAGAACTTTTAGAACCTTCAGAACTCTTATAACTCCAGGATTTCTTGCACTCCGGGTTCTTTTGAAACTTTCAAAACTTCCACTGCTTTGAAAACCATCAGAACTCCAGAAACATCGAGAAATTAAGATGCTTCTGGAAGCATTTTGATCTTTCGGACAACTTCCGGAACTACGGATGGTTTGGGATCTTTTGGATCTCCAGCATGCTAGAAGTCCAGCTAGAGGACTTTCAGAAAATTCAAGGAGTAGGAGCTTTCAATACTCTAGGAACATTTGGACTTCTGCAAGGCTTAGAACTTGCGAACATTCTGAGAAGCCCCGTAACGTGGGTAGATCACCTTTTTGTGGTACGTTACGGGATATAAGATCTACCACCGATTCCTAGTCCTGACTACTTCAAACTAGGGGAACAGGATTTTTCAGTAATCCATGGAACACATCTTAGTCATTGTTACTTTTTATGCCTTGTTGATAGTGATAAGTTCTCGGGTTGGCTGGACTGAGGATGATCTTGGAACATGGAAAAAATCAGTTAGTTAGTCTTCATCTATGTGATTCCTAATCTTCTATTCGTTGTTCCCTAGTTTGAAGTGGTTAAGACTAGGGTTCAGATACATGTCCCTTATCGGTGTCATTCCTTAATTTTGTTGCTAAGGAATCCAATTTTGACTGACAAAGGGGCGCGCCTTTGGAGGGTGTTTCAACAATCCGAAAGGTATAAATAGTGGGAGCTTTCAATTAGAGTTTGATCCTTACGATAAATGCAAGAATAACAACTGTAAAACCTTATCATTTCTCAATAGTGATGGAGTAATACGACATGCACTAAACTAAGGACACGGGATATACTACAATAGATCAAATCACTGGTCGCAGTGGTGTTAGGTCCCGAACAGAGGAAAAAATTCCCCTAGCATATCCGGAATATTTAATTTTAAATAATACACCCTGAACCTTTAAGTTTTTTTTTTCTACAAAATATTACAAAATCTATGCGTCAGAATTTCTATTTTTTTCCTTTTTCTGTGGCAAGGATCTCAATTTTGTGTGTGGAAAAATTGAAATTATAATTTCCTCCATAATACTCTTGAAAATCTTTTGCATAACACTCTTTAAATTCACTATGCAATGATCTTCATATTATTTATACTTTAAGTACTTCCCGATAAATACTCCTGAAAAAAATACCTTGGAGTTCTCCTCAACATGTACTAAGTATTCTCCTCAAATTCCCTTGGAATTACCATAGGAATTTCTTTTTTTTTCTTTTGATTTGTTTTTCCGTCGATCTTGTTTTCATTGCTGAACACCAATGCTACCGATGCCAAGGAGGCAGCTCCCACACCTAGATCCTACCTATCGACTTATGCCTGGATCCTACCTAGATGTTATGCCTCAGAACATTCCGGCAGCGTCGGCGCCGCAAGGAATTCCTTTCTAGTTCTGCTCATTTTCCCTTACTTAGTCGGTAAAGGCGCAGCTATGAAGCAAGTCCAAGGAGGCGATGGTTGGGTTCATTTCCCGTTCGGTTTGGAAAATTTCTCGACTTCCTTGGGCATCGAATGATACAGGCACAGACAAACAGACGTTACTCTTTCTCTTCAATCGTCGCACACGCATTGAACGTTCAATTAAAAATCCCATATTGATCCACCGGGCAGGTGAATAGAACCTTTGTTACACAGCATAATCTCGTTTTTGATGTTATCATAGATAGACGAGGCTTTAATGGAAATTTTTATTTTTACCGGGCCTTTCGGATCGAATTTTTTTTCGATCGATTCTTTGTCCACAAAAAGATCGACAAAAATCGATCTCTTCTTTTGATCTTTTCGATCTTCAAAAGAATAGATGTTATTTTTTTTAAGTGTATTTACATCGAAAAAAAAAAAAAAAGATTTACTCTCACCCCACACTGCGCGGTTAATTTAAAGAACACAACGTCAAAATCAGTATCACTCCCTACAATGACGTCACTGTTTGCGTTTCCGATATTTACGAATACAGCAACATTTGAAGGATTGTGCTACCTCACTCCTGTGCTCATTGCTCTTTACCGTCACGACAACATTTAATTGAATATTATAAAGGAAAGAGTTTCTTGGGATACCAACGAAAACAAGCGTATTTAATAAAAATCAAAAGATCGATCTACCAAAGATCGATTCTTTGGTACTGATTTAATCAGTGGATCGATTCTAGAGCCAAATATAAGATCGATCCGTCAAGATCGATCTTTCGCTGAAGATCGCCTTTTCCTAGGCTGAAGTAGTTCTCTACCTTACCTCTCCGTGGACAATTTTGAAATCTTCATCACTTTCATTGTTCTTCTATTCTCCACGGGAACCAACTATGATTTGCCAATATATGCTTGTCGGTATTTGAAACTAAAAACAAATTTGGAGGGGTCCTGATTTGTTCGGCACAGTTCAGGTACCTTAGGCACCAGGTTGGAGGCGAACCAGCCTAAGGCTGAAAGCCTCCTAAATAAAGCTAAATAATAATAATAATAATACCTTAGGCACCACCATTAGCTACACCCTAGGAGCTACATCAAAGGTGACACACAAGTAAGAAGTGTTAATTTGGTTTACTAAAATGAACTATGCCCATTTTGTTATGGCAAGTTTTGCTATAAGAAATGCTCCTCGTGTTTATTAGCGAAATTCGCATCAAAGGTTAATTAATTGCATAGCAAATCAGTTTGGCACGGCATTTGTGACCAGCATACACCTTCCAGTCATATGAAACAGGTTAAAAACTGTCCAAATTCACCCATAAAATTTTTGGTTTTGAATTTCTGTATGGCAAAATAGTGAACTTTTCGTGAACATTAACGGCAAAGAACTCACCAACATTAGGAGACCGGGGCTCTTAACTGATTCATGTCAAATTTGTAGCCAATTGGTTACCCATGCTGACTTCGGTTCTGATCACCTTCCAGTAACTTTTGAAATATCCCAAGAAATAATGTCTAATCCCAACAGCTCTACTTTCAATTACCATAGGGCTGATTGGGAGCAATATCGAACATTTATGGAATATAACTTCGATCCAAACATTCCTTTGCAAACCAAAGATGAAATTAATTATGCTCTTGAATCTCTGACTACTTCTATAGTTGAAGCAAGAGCTGCCTCAGTACCAAAATGCGAGGTTGAATTGGATTCAATTATAATAGACGATGATCTTCACTTCTTGATCCATCTGAAAAATGTCCGTAGACGGCAACATCAAAGAACACGCGATCCTGCCATGAAAGTTATCTGGCGGGATTTGCAAAAACAAATTAAAAAGCTATTCTCTGCCCTGAGGAACAAAACTTTTGAAAATAATGTTTCTAAATTAGACCCGAGTTCCAAACCCTTTTGGAAACTCACAAAAATTTTGAAAAAACCTCAAAAGCCAATTCCAGCGCTTAAAGAAAGATATAAAATTTTGATCACAAATTTGGAAAAAGCTCAGAAATTTGCTAAGCAATTCGAGAGTTCCCATAATTTCAGTTTGGGTCTTACTAGTCCTATTGAGAATTAGGTTGCTCGGGATTTTCGGAATATTTTCTCTCGGGAAAATATTTTTGATGATTCCTGGGGGACTGATTTGGGCGAAGTAAGGTCTATAACTAAAAAAATTCACAATATGAAAGCTCCAGGTGATGATGGAATTTTCTATATCCTCATAAAAAAACTCCCAGAGAGTACCTTGTCTTTCTTGGTAAAATTATTTAACAGATGTTTCCATTTGGCATACTTTCCTGATAAATGGAAAAATGCAAAAGTTGTTCCAATTTTGAAGCCGGATAAAAATCCAGCTGAAGCTTCTAGCTACCGTCCAATAAGTTTGCTTTCTTCAATAAGTAAACTTTTTGAAAAGATAATTTTGAATAGAATGATGCTTCACATCAATACGAACTCAATTTTTGCAGATGAGCAGTTTGGATTTTGCCATGGGCATTCAACTACTCATCAACTCTTAAGAGTTACCAATTTAATTCGTTCAAACAAATCTGAAGGCCACTCAACTGGAGTTGCTCTTCTAGACATAGAAAAAGCATTCGACAGTGTTTGGCATGAAGGTTTGATTGCTAAATTGAAAAAGTTTAATTTTCCACTTTATATTATGAAATTAGTTCAAAATTATTTAACTGACAGAACTCTGCAGGTAAATTATCAAAATTCCAAATCTAATCGACTACCTGTTAGAGCAGGAGTTCCTCAGGGTAGCATTCTTGGGCCTATATTGTATAACATTTTCACTTCGGACCTCCCTGATTTGCCTCAGGGCTGCCACAAATCTTTGTTCTCTGATGACACAGGCATTTCCGCTAACGGAAGAAGTCTTCGTGTTATTTGCAACAGACTGCAGAAAAGTTTAGATATTTTCTCTTCTTATTTACAAAAATGGAAGATTTCTCCCAACGCTTCCAAAACTCAACTTATAATATTTCCACATAAGCCCAGAGCTTCCTTTTTGAAACCTAGTAGTAGTCACATAGTCACTATGAACAGAGTTCCAATTTCCTGGTCAAACCAAGTGAAATATCTTGGAATAGTTCTTGACCAAAAATTAACTTTTAAAGATCACATTGAGGGCATTCAAGCCAAATGTAACAAATATATAAAATGTTTGTATCCTCTTATAAACAGGAAATCCAAACTTTGCCTGACGAATAAACTTCTAATATTTAAACAAGTTTTTAGGCCGGCCATGCTTTACGCTGTGTCAATATGGTCTTGTTGTTGCACTACCAGGAAAAAAAACACTTCATAGGATTCAGAACAAAATTCTGAAGATGATTTTGAAGTTGCCTCCCTGGTACAGTACTGCCGAAATACATAGAATTTCGAATGTTGAGACTTTTGCACAAATGTCCAACAAAATAATTAATAATTTCCGGCAAAAATCGTTACAATCCTCAATTGCAACGATTAATTCCCTTTATACTTAGATAAGATTTAGTTTTAGTTTTTTAGTTTTAAGCTATCAATTGTTATACTGACATGCAGGTTTAAAAAACCTGTTTAAATTCTGAATTGCCAAGACAGGAACAATGTAAAAACACTTAGATATATATCATAACAATTAAGGCTGGTAAGTTACTGTAGTAACTGGAGCACCTAGGTTAAAAATAAAATGTAATTTATTTTGAATTTGGAACAAATAAAGAGTTAAAAAAAAAGGAGACCGGGAGCTCCTGCCCCCTCCCCCCCCCTGATAAAACCATCTCGAGCTACTCCAACGTCAGACGTTTTTCAGATTTCTTTTACGATGTACTAATAGCGATTGTAAGAAGGAGGGTGATAGTATAGACCAAAAATTAAAGCACCAGTTACACTATCCTCCTTGTGAATATATTGACGAGCGTAACGTCCGCTTTAGATGTATAGATGTTTAGATGTATGAACAAAAACAGCGCACGCTATTTGGAAACAACCCAAATATGAGTAGGATCTACTCATATCCGCCAAAATTGAGTAAATAAAGTTGTAAAAAGTTGTAAAAGTTGGGACTTACAAGATGACGAATGAACAACATCGACCTGAATCCGAATGTTAATGTGTTATGTTATCAGTTACAACTTTGTTTGCTCAATATTGGGAAGCCCTACTTCTAATAGAAATGAATAGATCTAACTCAAATTTGATTTTACTTTACTAATAAATCGCAAAAAGTGCAGGAATTCAGATAAATTTGCTTCATGTTTTCCAGATTTTCCGCGCTTTTTCAAGGAAATAATGCCAGAATATGATAACAGTAACGGTTGGATTTTCTTGGTCTATTGGTACTACTACTAGACTGAGTAAAATTTTCGTTATATTCCAGCAGATTATTCAGGTTTTAAAACATGGAGATAATTTACTCATCGCTGAGTTCCCGCACTCTATGCGATTAAAAAAAAAAACTGAACTATAATTTGGGTTGATCTCATCGGCCGTGCACAAATTTGAAGGTACAAAATCCAACTGGTCTTATTGAAATACATTGTAAAGTATGAAAACACTTGGCATCAACACAATACAAATGCGTACGATTTTTTCTTCAGATGATAACGCCCAAACTAAACCTTACGCCTTCCCCTGACATAAAAAAAACAAAGGAGTTTACGCCATGTAGGTATCAACCGTATTGATCGGATAAGCCATCTCGGAAAAAGCTTGCCTAGATGAAACGCGTCCACAGACGCACATACAGACATCAGTAAATATCCTCTTGCCGGGTCGATTTTTCACATTCAATTTGATTCTACGATGTCGTAATCAAACTGTCGAGCCAGATCGAGCAGAGATCTATCGATTGGGAATGTTTTATCCAGGTGAGATAGCTTGTGTGGATGGCTATCGATCACAGACGGCAAGGTAGTAACAAAGGTTAATAATAGTTGCGCGAATCCCTCATCATAGTGCTGGCATAGGATCACTTAGACGTTTCTATACACACTACCAAAAAGTCATGTAAATTTCCGTGCCCTGAAACCGACACATGCAAGCGGCCCAAATGACATAAGAATCAGTTGAAAGAAACGAGAAAATAAATTCAATCATTCGTACTTTTCGTCGAGTTGCGTACATTTTTGTGCACGTTCTATAATTTACGTCAAAGATGGATTACGTCTCGTGTAAAAATAGTTATTTTTAAGTGTGTACATTCTATCAAGCTTGTATGCAAAATTGTGTGAAACTTGGCAAGCAATCGTTTTTCCGCGAATAGCTCGCGAGATGTTGTTAAGAGAGCTCCATGACGATATATTTAAGCAAAATTTATGTAAAGAGTAACGTCTGTTTGTCTGTGGTGCAGGCATAAAAAGCTCTAAATTAAAATGTGGAAGTGCTTCAAAGAACTCTAAGCTGAGAGCAGGCAAATAGCTAATATGCTATAAGCAATAAGTATGAAATGATATGTAGTAGCAATACAAATCAAGAACAACATGTGAAAAGGGCATACAAGCTTTTTGTAAAAAAAAACCTTCTTATGCCCTTTTCTAACAACCCAAATGACAACGCAAACCATCAACATCACCGGAAAGAGGAAACTTTCCCTTTATCGATGATGTTGTTGGTTTGCGTGGGCGACCCTCGGTTGGCGAGGAAAGGGCCTACAAAGGTTTGTTTACAAAAAGCTCGTATGCCCTTTTCACATGTGGCTCTTGAAATGGTATTTTTGAGCATTGAAACAACTTTTTCTTTTGATAAATCGCGGATTTCGCGGATCAAATTTAGAAAAGCTTGTAACAGCCCTGAAGTTTATGAGAAATGTTATTACTGTACATCTCCATGACCCTGATAGTGTGCTGCGGCATTAAAGAAGCCACTTGGTGAACAATAGAAGCCCCTTACTAAATGCAGCCGTTTCCGAGACGTTATGAAAATTAATTCGACCGAATTAATTTTTGCATGCGAATTGTTCGTTTAATATTCTTAGATAGATCAACAAATTTCCCCGATATAATTTCCCAGGAAACACCATTTGTCAAGTTTCTATGAAATAGATAGACTCAATGAATTAAATAATTCAGCTCATTGATGCTTTCTAGGAATAGGTTCTAACGTACCTACGCGGATTCAATGGTACAGAAAAAGGAGGCTTATTTATACCGAATGATAATCGACGGTGACAAATATTTGCCAATTCCTATTCCAAGTAGGAAACGATTCGTATCCTCGAAAAAGTGGTCCCATCAGTATATGAAAAAGAATATGTTCTCGGCTGGCTCGGCTCGGCTGCACAACGATAACGGCCATCTGGGTCTTGTCTCAAGCTTTGCCAAAATTCCTCCACCGTGCTCCGTCGTGTTGTCGAAGACTCTGACGCCGCTGGTGCTGTTTGAGTACATGCCAAAACATTAATAATGCAAAACAGTCGACCACCTTCCTCTTCTCACTGGCGAAGCGGGATTGAGGGTAATGAATTTAGGGGGAAAATTATTATTTTTGTTGACCCCTACGAAATGACAAAAAAAATATCCTCTCACTATTTTAAACCACAATTGAATCTCATCGCTAAAAGGATTTTGCCGTCATAATTGTGATACGGGTGATCGTCTGTGTCCAAACATTGGGGGGCAGTGGGTCAGTTCGAAATCGACAATCGTGTCACGTCACTTACCTGGATGCAAGAGAGAACGGAACGGGAAATATTTGATTAATTAAAGAAATGTGGGTTAACGAAGAGCAATGTGACTTAATGGATGACAATTCCGGAGTGATTTGAGATTTTGGGCGTAATTGCATTTTTAAACAAACATGTCAATCACCGATTTCTCGCGAATTAAAGCACAATATTGAAAACTAATAACGCTATGATAAAATGTATAAAATGTTTATGAGATTGAGCTTTAATTCAAAAGAAATCCGCAATTGACGTCTTTGTTTACAAAAGTAATTACGCACAAATCTCAAATCACTCCGGAATTAGAAGGTATGTGGCTTATTTGTTCATTTATTTGCAGTCAACGTGGAATAAAACATCATCAGCGGGCATCATTTGGGGTATCTCATTCGTGCTTACTGGACTTGATTTCGAATGCTGACCTCCATCGTCGATTCCATCATTATTTTTCATATAATGAAGTGTTATTTCCTTTTCACAATTATGATCTATTATTATTATTATTTTATTATAGGGACTTTATCATTTAAATGTCAATCGTCTCTGCAATTTTGATCGACTAGGAATTTTTCGGGTTAGAAAATTTCTCGAATTCCCTGCACATAGAGTATGATTGTACTTACCACACAATTATACTAATGTAAAAATGATACAGGCATCGAAAGCTCTCAATTAATAACTGTGGAAGTGCATCTAGAACATTAAGTTGAGAGCACGCAATAAGCTCATATGCGATAAGCAATAAACTTGAAATGCAAAGAAGAGAAGAAAGCATTTTCGGTGCTCCAAATTAAACGTGAGGAAATTTTACGCGACAGTTCAAAATCCGATCTTTTTTTCTGTGTAAACAAAAAATACAAATGCCTCCAACAATCGACCGTTCGAGTCACGTTGAATGTCGCATCTTCCGTCATAATTCCTCAGGGTTTAAGGAGGTGTATCCCTATCAATTTACCTACCTAGGTTTTTCCAAGAAGCACCTTGAACATTTCTGACGAAACAAGAATCACTTCTAGCAAAGCTCCGATCCCCAACGCTATTTTTTCAAAGCAAGTGGGCGTTAGAATAAATCCTCAGAAAATGTTGTTTCCCCCCACCGGAAGCTTGTTAGCGGAAAAACGAAAAAGTCATCTATTCAAGAGCGATGGCCTGAAATAAGAAAACAGAAATCGAAATTCGCCAACCTCTCACAGAGGCTGCTGCCCTTTCGCCACTTCCATGGAAGCATATTCAAGCAACATCAAAAGAATGTGACCACAGAATCACAGACGGATGCGATGAAACACGCAAACACGTTAATTGAACAACAAGCGAAAACGAATCCGAAGGGGGTATTATCCCAAAATCTAGACGCTTCCGAGTCGGTCGATGAAGCAACAGTTGACTCTCGTCCGGGTGATAAAATGGTTAGTGATTTTTCTTACAGTCCGTAGAAGCGCTTTTTCCATTTGTGTCTGAGATGAAAATGGCTTTTCGCTGTACCATCGCCAGTCAACGTGGGGTTTACAACGTCGTAACACGTTCCACTTAGATGGTTAGAATATTGCTCCCCCAAAAACAGTGTTTGCAATAAAGTGATAAGCGCCATCGGCGTTGCCGGGAAGGAAAAATAATACATCAACTATCACACTATGCCGTTACCGGTGGAGGTTGTACTCGAAACAGAGTGCGATTTATGGCACGTTTTGGCACGTTTGACCTCGGTGGTGGACGTGTCCAAGTAGGTCCAATGACGACGACGACGACGAATGGAATGCTCAAGTTGAAGGCTGGTCGAGGGTAGCAGGGCTACGCGCTTATTATGAACATGCGAAAAGGGAAAAGGTGGCTAAATGAAGATGGAAATCGACACAATGTCATGGGAGGATAGCTAATGGGCTTTTGCGAAAGCGATGGAGCTCAAGAGTGGGCGATGCAGGTATAGAAGGAAAATTGTAAAAAATCGTTTGATTTTCTGTTGTGTTATGTGCATCATAAACGATATTGTAAATGAGACGAATGGCAATGTAATGTTCAAACCTCTATAATAACAAATAATAATATAATGTAAGTTTTACGAAGAACAAACAGGGTGTCGACTACCTGCAAAGACCTGGAAAATCTGGGAATTTCAGAAAACTCCATTTCAGTCTTGGGAAATCAGGGAATTTCAGGGAATTTCTTTATAAATCAGGGAAATGTTCCTTAATCCTCTTTGAAAAGTATAACAGATCTCGCTAGTCTCATTCAATTTAATTACTCGGTGTAGTTTTAGGATGATTGTAAATTAATAAAATATTCAATAGAATTGTGAACTTGTGGGTGCTTAAATGAATTATTTTAATTGCTTAAGCAAAGCACATAGTCTTTTCCAGCTGCATATGTATTGTATAAAAATTAAATATGCATTACTGTAAGAACTGTCATAATCCAATGAATGTAGACACTTGTGAGAATTTTGATGGTTTTGGGCCGTTCCTGAGTTGAAGTGGGATCCAGAGGGACGGTAAAAATCCATTTACATCTTTGAGTAGAGCTAGACATTGTTGGTTGTGACAAAATTCATGCTCAAAGTGGATTAACGTGTTTCTTGATGGCGCTGTGATAAGCTCGGTTCATCAAAAATTAAACCTCTGCAAATGGGTTGGAGCGTCTTAGTGTAGTAAATGCAAGAATGACTAAAAGTCAAGAGATATATTTCTGAATACCTGTAGTTCTAGTTTCTCATTGTGTGCTTAATAGCCGGACGAATTCAGACATTAAGCTATCCAACGAAACTTTAAAATTATGATCTTGCTTGGATGGACGATTTTTTGATTGCTTTGAGTAGCAGATTATGATTAAATATTGAACAGGGTTACATGGACCAAAATGTCTAATTTTGTGAAAGCACAAGGAGCAATCGAAAGTATCTAACAAGCCTGCTTAATAATTAATAATCCGACTAATAATCTGTCGAAGTCCTGTATTAGTCGTATGTTAGCTTTATGTAGCAAAAACAATCCTAATTAGCGGGCCTAATGGTTACCTGGGATTTGCAATACGTGCTTGTGAACGATTTCCCACCGGAGGTATCCCGCTACGATCAAGCGTTTGGTTTAACGGAGATTGGATGGCCAGTGAAGTTTGCACGGGGAATATATTTGAAAACGGGGATTGAAGAGAAGTGTTTCATATGTGGAAATATCCCTAGCCAGAAACAGTCAGAAAAATAACTAATAAGGGTGAGAAAATGACATGTCAAGGAGAGGAAATGAGGTAAATTGAGGAAAGAAGGGGATCATGAACTTGTTGAACACTTTCTGGCAATCAAGCTATTGATAAAAATCCATGTTCTTGGATCGTTTTATGATAACTTTATCTTTAAGTTTTTGTAGATTAAAAGAGAGCAAGATGATTGATATAAAAATGATTGCAGTTTCTACACCATTATTAATCAAAGTAACACCCCGGTTACTACTCTAACTGATTACCTAGCTCATAACATATCTTAAACCTGTAAATTTAGAAAAATGAGAATGATTTTCAATACCTGGAATTAAAAAAAAAAACAACTGGAGAATCAGGGAATATCAAAGAATTTAGTTTTCTTCGTTGAGTCGAAACCCAAATACAGTGTATGCTCAATTTTTTACAGCTGTCCTTATTTTTTTTTTGAAAAAAAAACCTCTAGAACGAACACAATTAAAAAAAAAAATATAATACTTGGCTCCTGGCTCATCAAACATTTATCGGTTATCGGTAAGGTAATCGGTTCTATAGTTGTATATGGAGTCTCCATATACAACTATAGGAACCTAACGCTTCTAACGTGCCGCTACTATTGGAGCGTTTATCCTATAGTATAAGTCTTATTTGGTTGAGTGTGTATGAAGTTAGAGCTATTTTAGAAAACCGGCTTTTTCTCAAAAAACTACATTTTAACATGAACCAAACTTTTTGAAATGTTGGTAAAGTCATAATAAAGATCTTTCATATGCCGATATTTTTCTAAACTCCTTCCTACACAAACACAAATTAAAACCGAACATTTCACTAAAATTACTCAAACTTCATACAGGCGCTGCCACAACTGTACCGATACGTCCACAATTGTACCGATAAATCAATAAATAGTTGTTCAACCACAAGCCAAAGAGTCAACAATCTATCTATTGAAAGTGTTCAATGTCCACCGTACATTCAAATTGTGCTTGCTTAAAAAAAAATCTACCATCAGGTATGAACACACGAAGGTCCATTCTTTAAAATCCAAGCCTAATTTTCAAAGGATGTGAATCTCACAGGAACGAGGAAGGTGTCTAAAGTTAGTTAAATCACTACAGGAAAGTTCAGACTAACATTAAATAGGGGAATTTACGTATTCTCGGCAACCTAAGCAGCGACCTTCTTTCTATGGCCTTTTTCTCTATGGAACGCACACATATGCAGTATTGGTTTGTTTACAATCTTTTGCTGCCAGCTGCTCTAACAATTTCGGTCGAAAGAATTGTCAAAAACTGTTTTGAAACGCTTTTACAAAGCTCAAATCTTCTCTAGTGAGAGCGAGTATTGTCGGCAACCAGTTTTTCTTCGGCAACCGTTCCATTTGAAGTGCATGTAAATCTGCTGTTCTATTATCGGCAACTCGAAATCAGCTACAATTTGTAGTGCGTGTGTTTCATTTCATGAAAACCCTGCTAGATTGCTTTTTCTCAGTGGTAAAAATATAGTCAAATTGAAGCTGAAAGCATAAAGAATCGTTTGCATGCATTCAGCGAAGTGTTTTCGTAAGAAAATCCAGTGAAAATAGTGTTTCAATTTGGGTTGCCGAAAATAGTCTGTCATGCCGAAGCCGTCATTTCCCCTATAATTCAATCACTCAACAGAAAAGTTTGGACTCCCTAAGGAAGGTATTGAACCACTTCAGAAAAGGTTGGGTTCCATTTGGAAAATTTTACCTAAAAAAGTGTCGGTTCCTACACTTTTAGGAAAACTAGATGACCTAAGCAAGATTGTGTCCTTGTCAAATGCCAAAGCAGTTAAGAAAAATCTGGAGCTCACCTAGGAAAATGTCAAACCCGCTCTGACAAGTTTGGTTTCAGTTCGGCAAAAGTTAAATCAATGCAGGAAACCTTGGATCATTTAGGAAATGGATTAAATCAGCTAATGTTGCCTTACTTCAGAAAATGCGAAACCAATTCTTCAAAGCTTGCATTTGGGATATGTTGAATCACTTTAGGAAAGCTTTGACAACTTTAAAAAGGATTGAATAACATAGCAGAAAAGTTTAGATTCAGTTAGAAAAATGTTGATGACTTATTCGAAAGTTTGAACTCACATCAAAAAAGTTCAGACTCAGTTTTGAATCTGCTTTGAAAAGTGTCACCTCAGTTAGGAATTTCCTGAATCGTCAATCAATTATTAATCAATTTTGAAAAGATTGGATTTAGTTTGGAAATTGTTGAATCACTGTAGGAAAGAATTGAACCATTAAGTATCATTGCAGTAGGTTTGTAAGTTTAGAAATTTAGATCGAATACAAAAATCTGGCGACTACGGTGGTGGGCTGGGCACATCGTAACAATACCGGATAACGACCCAATTAGAATGGTTCTTGGTAGTGATCCGACTGGAACAAGACGAAGATGTGCGCAACGAACAAGAGGGATCGATCAGATTGAAGACGGCTTACCTAGTGAGTTGCCAAACAAGATTAGGAATGATGTTCGATGAAATGCGTTTTCAACAAAACCGGCTGATCCGATTTCAAGGACCTGGCATGCCGTACTGGTCTAGTACCAATTTATGTAAAACAATTCTGTAAAAGAACAAGGTGATACTCTACAACATAATAAAATCTAGCAAAGCGAGTATCCATGCCCAAATAAATTTGCGAAAAACTTGAGATTTGTTCGGGCCTAATTACTCAGAATTTAAACTACCAAGAACATAAGTAACTGAAGATGATGCATTATTTTTTGTTTAAAGGGTGCGAACAATACTCCCTTAGCTCAGTTGGTTAAGGCGCAGCTACAAAGCAAGTCCATGCTGGAGGCGACTGGGTACGATTCCCGTCCGGTCTATTGATTTTTCGGGTTGGAAAATGTCTTTACTTCCTTGAGCGGATGATACAGACATAGGAAGCTCTCAATTAAAATGCGGAAGTGCTTCAAAGATCACTAAGTTGAGTACAGGCTTAATGATGATACAATCTTGAAATGCCATGTAGTAGTAATGCAAATGGTATTTTTAAGAATTGAAAACAGTTTTTTATTTGTTGTGAATTCGTATTTGATGTCGCGAATTTCTTTTGAGAAATCGCGGATTTCCCGGATCAAATTTTGAAAATCTTGTAACAGCCTTGGAGTTTCTGAAAAAGATACTACACGCTAAGATCAGTTTACACTAATTGCGCTAAGAGATTATAACAAAATATGAGTATTTGTTTTTTACTAAATATGGTTAAATATTATTCCTTATATATGGATAATATTAATTTGGTCGAACATATATTCTAAAATGGATTATAATTTGTCAAAATGTTATCATGGGTTTAAAAAGGACCAAAAGGCTTTTAATATCGCCAAAATGGTTTTAACCAAATTCTGGCGAAGACGCAATCATTTTCGAACCAACTTGAACTGTCAAAATCGAACTAGTTTTTACTGATATTTTAAGAAGGTATTGAAATCTGAGTGAAAATTCAATCTTTATTTCTAATCAAAACGAACAAAATTATCATCATAGAATCGCTAATGCTATTTCATCTTCTGCATGTTTTTCATATGATAGGGGAAATGGATGTAATGTCGGCCTCAAAGCCCCTAATTTGGGCCCATACATATTCAGCAATCGACTAAATTTTCAATCATCTAGATAAAATTGATAATTAGCTGATTTTTAGCGATGGGCCCAATCATAGATCCATAGCCAACATTAGAGCCATTTACCCTATGAAATGAATGAATTGATCACCTTAGATTGAATATCATGGCATTCGCGTAACATCGCATTTCAACTGCTTCTTATACGAGAAACGAAAAAAAGGAGCTAGGTACTGTCGTTAGAAGAGAGCAGGATGTCGACTACCTGAAAAATCAGGGAATAACAGGGAATTCATTTATGGAACTGAAAAATCAGGGAGTCTCAGGGAATTTCATTCAATTTCAGAGAAATATTTCTTAACCACAGAAGTATGACAAACTTTGCTAGTTTCATTTCAAATTTTAAATAGAGTTGCGAATTTGTGGTTGCTCAATGCTTGATCTTACATGTTTGCAAGTTGAGCAAGAATTACTCAAATAAAAGGTTATTTTGATGATTTTGCGCCTAATATAAATTCAGCTGGATGTTGACACATTCCTGAGTTGTACTGAGATCCTGAGGGTTGATAAAAATCCATTTGCGTAGACACTAGACATTGTTAGTTGTTGCAAAATTTAACCTCCAAATTGGTATGTCTTGGCCTCTTAGTAGATGTTGCATCGAATTGCGTCTGACTTAGATCCTTTGGGGGCATTGGAGCGCTTTTGAGTAAAGAGCTAACAGAAGAGGATGATTTTTTTTTCTCCTGAACACTTGCAGTTCCTGTTACTTATTGTGTTCCTAAATTTAGAATAATGGTCTTGCTTGGGTGGATTTTTGTCTTTGATGCTTGAAGTAGCACTTCAAAGAAACGTAAACAAGCATTGCCTCGTCAGCATAGAGTGGCTTTATTGAGTATTCTAGGTCTTCATTGTAAATCTGATTAGCTCGGAAAACTAGCTTCCACAGCTCAGTCAAAGGTGTAAGTGCTGTTTTTACGAATTCCCACCATAGGAATCTGACCGCAAATTAGCGTTTTGTTAAGCTTATTAACCGGATTAATTTTCTTGCGAAGCTGGGTCTCAAATTGTGCTCAAGAACAAGTGTTTCATATGTAAGATGTAGGAGAACCGGTTGAATTTCTGCCCCTAGCGTTGAGTTCAGAAACAGTCAGAAAAGAACTTCTAAACCGATCGAGATGGTTGCAGTTTCCTTCGCTATTAATCATTAATTGAACTGATTACTTGGCGCTTACCACGATTACAATTTGTGAATTTAGAAAAAAATGAAACCCGATTTCTGTCGTTTTTGCATTCCATAAAATGTATCGAACGCTTTATTCAATTTGAGATTGTACTGGACCACTCTTCATCGGTTAGAGGTCCATGTGGTATTTAATGAAAACTACAAGGGACAGCCCTATGAGGTTGTGGCGTAGGACTACGCGGTCTTACATAATTAATCTTATTTGTTAGCTGCAGCAGCAGCATGTGTTTTGTGTAGGAATAGGAATTTGAGCGAGGTTCTCTTTGTTCATGCTCTTTAGTATGACGCGCTTGATATAGATGGCCTACTGCAACTCACGAAGAGCTTCTGTTTCCGATCAATAGCGGTGCGGCTTCTTCCTCCTTCTATTCATGTAGGCTGCTGCTCGCTGCTTGCCGGGAGCCTTTCGCTGTGCACTGAAGAACACCACCACTCACCACGCGGTGATTGAATAAACCCCGTTTGGTGAGCCCGGATGAAATTCAACATTGAAATCTGTGTTAGGGAAATCGCTTAATAGTGACATTTAGAAAAATGATAAAGTCTTAAATTTCACAGATGCGAAGAAATATATCTGATCGATTGGTGATAAAATTATTGCAGTTGGGCCATGGGCAGCTGAGTTATTAGCGTTCAAAATCTTTCATAATTGTGTTACATGTTCCATTTTCGGTTTTCACAAAGTGTACCCTCATATGGAATTCACAGGCGTAGTCCTACGTCAAGCAGTACCCAACTAACAATTTTGGCTGCAGACTAGCTGATACAACCGAAAAATTACGTTATGCATCTATTTTGTGCCTGTATAGGCTGGTCTGCAGCTAGAACTGTTTGTTGGGTAATACATATGTATCTGAGGAAAGTAATAGCTGATGATATCGTGTTGACAAAACCATGCAGACACTGTTACTGGAATTTCTTTAAAAATCACTGGAAAATCAGGGAATTTTGTTTTCTTCATTGAGTCGACACCCTGAGAGAGTCATGCACAGCTCATTCATGATTTGCTTTGTTAACCAACTTGAAACTGAAGGGTGACTACGATGGGTCCTCACCAGACCTAGGTTTTACCATTCTTGAGAATACTTAAAATCGGCGATATCTACTTCAAAGAAATTTTAATAAATTGTCTGTACTACTCAAAGTTATATTAATCCCTTTAAACGGTGACACATGTCGTGCCGTGATCCATTACAAGTTCGTTTAATATATTACTAGTTTTAAACAATTATTATTTTAATATAGGTGCTAAAAATGAATACATGCTAAGTCCATTGAAAATAAGTGGTACAAATGTTTGAAATAGAAAGAATAACACCCCTCACACCAGGCTGTGGGGTTCAGTTCATTGAAGAAAATCTTCAAGTGCAGTGACGCAGATAGTTGCAATGAATTGTTTATCAACACAACTGCGAAACGATGTGAACCTATATTTTTTTATATCGTCGATTGGCTCGTGTCAGCAGAGTATATCGGTTTTAGCAAGTGTCAAAAGTTTCACTGTACAGCAACTGATAATTGTCTATATTTTCAATCGAATCGTCTTCGCATAAAGAAGGCACATGTCGTCGCTCTCGGTGCCATTTGTGTCAACATGGCAGTATCGTAATCATATGGAATAAGCACAATCGGCGACGATCCGGTAATTATACCAGCGATTGTAACTCAATTCGGCGAAGCCAAAGTTCATATCAACGGCGACGGGTTGGGTGTCAAATTTAGTTCGCTGACTCGTGGCTAGACGAACGATTCGGATCAATCAACATTCGCTCCTCCTCTCGAGGATTGCAACCGGTCTCAGGGATTGGACGATGTGTCTTCTTCTGTTTTGATTTGCCGCGCGAAATGTCCCCGTCAACGTCATTGACATTGCACTTGAGGAGCCTCACACTGATCCTCATTTTTCGTTAATAACGCAGCTCTAATTGGAAAATATCCAGAACATACCACGACTGGAGCGTTCACTCGCTTGGTCGCGATAATTGAGTGGTCAGTCGGTTGGTCGTGCGGTACCAATTGGCGATTTCCAGCAACAAATATCATACGGAGCTGCAAGTGCAGCTCGTGCGGTGAGAAATGATGGAGGTGCCATAAACCAAATAATAACACAGGCGTTGCCATCGGACTACAATGGGGCAATATTTATTGTTTGCTGTTGGTTGAAAACGTGGTGAGGCACAGGCCACGTCACCCGTGCTTAAATGTGACACATCGTGTATTGGAGTGTAACAGAGTATTTTTGTTCTATCACCGGTTGAAAATAGGTTCACATTAGAAGATCGTTATTTTTAGTTGCTGCATAGGGCAACCTGTGCATGTGTTCAAGCCACGTGAGATCGATTTTGCGTTGCAATTATTTGCCTTCTCACTGAACTAGGTAGAGAGAGCATCGCAATCAATTGTTTTTTCCCAACACGGACTTCTAGAATAAATTAGAATCGCATGGGAGTGTCCATTTCTCAGATGGTCGAAATTCAAGACACAGCTTACCAATCGAAAGCTGACCACCGCCGACTTTTGTTTTGTTTATTTTTTGTTCAGCAAAAAACTTCTGGCAGCTGTTGCCAAGCTCAACCTTCCAACTGTTTAAACCGATTTCGATTATGCAAGAATCTCAACTGGAAGAAAGGATCAATTTCTCCGGTTTATTTTTATTTGGCTGGTCTCACGTTCCTACCTTCAGTGTAACTACAAATCCAGCATATTTGACATCGCAAAAAAATTGAAATACATTCCAAGCCCAACAGCAACCTAGACCAATTTCGCTATGCCTACATGGCTTTTTGCATTTGTGTGTTATTGCCTTCCTCAGTAATAACGTGTCGTTTTATGTGTGTAGTTCTTCTTTCCCTTCTATGGAGATTGTTGATGGGCCCGGTCTTGGTTTTTGCATAATAATGGAAGTGGAATATTTCCTTGACACAATTTCTTTGATGTTTTTAGTTATTTTTTGCTCTAACCTTACAGTGTTCGGAAAAAACTCAAAAACTCAAATCTCATGCATGTTTTGCCTTGCAACATTCAACGTCGCAAAAATCACCGATGAGTTATTCATTGTTTTTTCTATTGTTTGTGCATCAGGGGTTGGAAAACTAACACAACATCAATGATATCAATTGACGTTTTTATGAGTTTAAAGCTGGAATGATTTTTCTGCGTTGTGAGTGTGAGTGCATGAGAATCTCAAGCGTGAATTTTGTTTGCCGCATTCGCACACGAATTTATTCTCGCAGGGAGCCTCCCTTAGCTCAGTCGGTAAAGGCGCAGCTACAAAGCAAGACCATGCTGGAGGCGGCTGGGTTCGATTCCCGGTCCGGTCTAGGAATTTTTCGGGTTGGAAAATTTCTCGACTTCCCTGGGCTTAGAGTATAATTGTACTTGCCACACAATTATACCAATCCAAAAATTGTACCTGTCATCGAAAGCTCTCAATTAATAACTGTGGAAGTGCATCTAGAACACTAAGTTGAGAGCACGCAATAAGCTAATATGCGATAAGCAATAAGCTTGAAATGCGAAAAAGAAGAAGAAGAAGAAGGAGGCTCAATGAATGAGATTTGAGATTGATTTTCCGAACACTGAACCTAATAATAAATTTCTTCAGATGCAGTTTTTTTTTGTTACGAATCTCATGTACTTTTCTTGGGTTTTTATATTTTACTAGCTGAGTGTGCCCGGCCTTGCTCGGGATTCAATCTTAGCATGAGCTTATGCGCCAATTAAAAATAGCATGCTATAAGCACAGACAAACAGACATAACTCTCGCAAATAGTTCATCGAACAAGCATTTAACGGACAATATAAAAGTATCGTAGTTGGTAGTACCGCCACCTGTGGCGCGCATAGGCAATTCCCTTGCGTTTGACGTTTACACACTACCGCCATCTGTTCAGCGCAGGGCCCACCACAGTGTACTCAACAGATGGCGGTAATGTTTTAGCGACGATGTTTTACAGTGAGAAATATTCAATGTGTTATGTCTGTTTGTCTGTGCTATAAGTTGATCAAATATTGCAAGCAAACGATATTATGATTTCCGCATTACAGGAAGTAAATACTTTAGGAGATTTCATCAGTACTCCACATTACAATTGGAAGGTAAGATACAATCACATTAATGTTTTGCCTTAATTGTTCAAACGAATAAAGGAATTGAAATATTGCAGGTCACTGAACCAAGGAAAGGAATAATATGGATTTAACTTTCGTTAAGGGGATCAAAATTAATAATAATAAATATTAATGCATCTAATGCCAATCAGAAAGCATTCTTGGCTAGTCTCAGTGAAGTTATAGCAAGGGATAAGGATCGAAAGTCATTAATTATTTTGGGAGATGTTAACCCTCAGCTTGGCCATAAAGATCTACAACCAGAAGATGAGGTGTGGATAAGCAAAAAGGTAGGTCATGATTATTGTAATGATAACGGAGAGCTATTCAAATATATTTTTACACTTGGCAAAACATAAAAATGTATCATCAAAGATAGGAAAAGAGGTTAACAGAACATGGAGAAGCAAGAATAAAAGTAGTCAAATAAATTGATCATGTTGTAGTGTCTCAATTTACTAACTTTAGAGAAAGGTATATAAAGGGAAATTGAACTCAATTAAAGACGGATCACAAACTAATAACAGTTGGATTAGTATTAGACAAGTCTTCCAATAATATCAGACAGGGGAGAGAGGCTACTAAAGTGCAGATTGATTTACTTAAGGATGCAGGAATAATGAAAAAGTATAGGAAAGAGCTATAAACTTTACCCACAAAAACAGATATTAAAACAAACACACTAGACAAATATTTTGACGAACTAGCTAGTAGGATGAGAAGAGCTGCACATAAAGCCATTAAAGTCTCAAAGATTCCCAACACACCGCGCAGGAAACAAAAAAGCATTAGATAATCTAAGAACAGCGATAAAAGTTTCGCAGAAGCATCCAGATATGCAGAATTACAAGGACAGAGTAGGAAATCGTAGACAGGAATATCAACAAGCAGCAAAGGAGCATAAGGAAAAGGAAATCATAAAAAGAATACGGAAAACACACAAATATCTTAAAAATTTTGTAAAGCAAAAGAAGAGGAAATCAGCGATTATTAGTAATAGAGTTTGGGATGGTATTTTGAAAACTTGTGAGGGCCCAGAAATAGAATTTTGTTCAAAACATGATTTTATCCCATTGACAAACCCACCAAAAATAGAAGAAATTGAAAGCATTCTGTATTCGACATGCAATGGTAAGTCACCAGGCTCAGATCGTATATTTGCGGAGTATATTGAATGTGCCGATGAATATTCAATTGAGAGATTAGCAGAAATAATGCAGAAAATGTACATTAGAAATGAAATGCCTAACGAATGGAACAAAACAACTCAAATATCAATTCCAAAGAAAGCAGGGGCATCAGAAGCAGACCAATTCAGAAGAACATCCATTTTTAACGTAGCTTATAAAATTTATGCTAGAGGATAACCAAGCAGCTAAGGAAATATGCAGATGATCCAGGATTGCATCAGGCGGCCTTCACTTCAAATAGATCAACAGATGATCATATATTTGTAGGAAATTTAAGGAAATATATAAGAATGAAGAAAGTGAAATTTCAGAAAGAGAGTCATCAGATGAGAACAACAAAGGAAAGAAGTATAAGCATTGGAAAGCGAAAATAAGAAGTGAAACGTGATGAGAGAACAGTGATTTAATAAAGTGTGAAAGGAGTGCCGCAAATCATGATTTGTGCTTGTGTTCGTAATGTAAGTCTTTTATAATATATAAAAAATGGGGGTATCGATGTTACCATCAGGGCACCTGATTGAAGCGATTTGGATGGGGAGAGTGAAATTGCCAACGTCCTGTTATTATCAGATCGTGAATTGAAGGCGAGCTCTTCTTCCCCACTCATTGGGACATCCCCTCGTACGATGGCTTGTCCATTACCGGGTTGTAGGATTTTATCGTTGGAAGGAGATTCTCCTTAATCCCGCGGACTAAGCGTAAGTGTCTCTGCTTACGGGTTCGCCCTCCGTTTTTGGCCCTTCATACAATGGTAAATTGAATACAATCAGTGTTGTACTTGATCAAGTCGTAAGAGGAGGGCAGTCCACTGTCTGATGGTTGTGCCTGCAACAATGAGTGGTTTCCTTTACATGCATACATACAATTCAAAATAGCATGCTATATTGTACTCCCCCTCTTATCTAAAGGGGCTACCCCCTAAGACCTCCACATGCGAAATGGTTGCATTTGCTTGATTAGTTTTCGAGTTATGTAGAAATTTGTTTTTCATTTGTATGGGAGCCTCCCCCTCCCCCCTTACAGAGGGGAAGGGGTCTCAAACCATCATAAGAACCTTTCCCGGTCCCAAAAACCGCTGCATACAAATTTTCACGCCGATCGGTTCAGTAGTTTCCGAGTCTATAAGGGTCAGAGAGACAGAAATTCATTTATATATATTGATCAATAGAGGGTGGGCTGTTGAACATTATACAGGGTGGCCACTCAACAAAAAACAAGCACAAGAAAAACGGGAAATAACCGGGAATTCGATTGAAACTTTAAAATATGTTTTACATCTTTATTATTCGCATTCTGATAATAAATATTCTTGTCCGATATATCTAATATTTCTCTTTGAATCTTGAATATTTTTTCAAGCGGAATTCTTAATTTGTGCTTTGTACGCGATCAAAAAAAAATCTGGGACCTCAAAAAATAGCAATGTTCCAGAGTTTCAAAAATGTGTCAAGTCCAAGATCGTGATAATTTTCCTTAATGATATCTGTGAGAATCCTAAACAATATCCAAGGAATTTTGAATATTTTTTATTAACTTTAGAAGCTTGAATACTTTCTATGCCTCAAAATCTAGAAAATTTCCTCATTTCTAGGATATTAAATTTACGTCTGGAGTATAGATGATTTTTTTCAATATCTCACTGTTACATTTTTCTTAAATTTTTATTAACATAATTGAACAGTTTTCTTAGACAAAAAAAGCTAAGGATTATGTCCAAAACATGACCACATTGTTGACGAATGACTACTATATTATTGTTGATATTCCATTAAATAATATATTAATAACAAAATAAATGGTTTCGAAATTAAACTCCATAATTAACAATTCATTATTAAAATTTTTGAAATTGGGCGGTTAATGAATAAATCCTAAAATTAAGGTGAAAGTTAATGCTTTTTCGTTGATACTGAATCCACACCCGTTCAAACCACACCCAAATTCTAAATGCACCAGTACCAACAAGCATTGCAGATTAGAAAAATGGGAAGTATTGAAATTTTGAACATATTCATAAACACAATATTATTGTATAATTATAATAATTCTACTACTGAAATGACAACTTCAATTCCAAGATTCCAAGTTCAGCATAGTCCTAATTATGCTCAGGGAAGTCTTGCCGTAGTTCAGAGAAATCTTGATGAAGTTCAGGGAAGCCCTGCCGAAGTTCAGGAAAGTCCTTCCGAAGTTCAGAGAAGCCCTGCCAAAGTTAAGGGAATTTCTGCGAAAATTCAGAGAAGTTCTGTTGAAGTTCAGGGAAGTTCTGCCGATGTTCAGGGAAGTTTTTCCAAAGGCCTGCCGAAGTTCAGAGAAGTTCTACCGACGTTCAGGGATGTCCTTCCAAAGTTCAGGGAAGTCCTGCCGAAGTTCAGAGAAGTTCAGCCGAAGTTCAGTGAAGGGTTGCTGAAGTTCAGAAAAGTCCTTTCATTTCAATTCTTGGAAATCAAGGAAGTCCTGATGACGTTCAGGGAACTCATGTCGAAGTTCAGAGAAAGCCTGCAGAACCTCAGGGAAGTTCTGCCGTAGTTCAGGGAAGGCCTTTCAAAATTCAGGGAACTCGAATTATCTTTAAAAATACTAAGATACATCAGAATACCTTCGTCAAAAAGGCTGAAATTTTTCAAAATATACTCAAATGCTTGTGAAATAACTTGTTAAATTTGAAGATCAAATTGGTTTAAATTTTTTTTTTTTTATCAATGGCAAAAGTGGATGATTTCTACAATATTTGAAGATATAGTTCGATTTATCTAATCATCTTTAAAAATACCAATATATCTGAATACATTCATCAATTAGGCTGAAATTTTCGCAGAATATTCTCAAATACTTTCATTTAGCAATGACAAAAGTGGGTGATTTCTAAAATAGTTCAATTTATCTTTAAAATTAAAGTGCACCTGACATCACAAATCGTTATGTTTCAGAACTATGACAGACAAGTGGTTTTCAACCAAAAACTGGTAACTTAAATTTAGTTTATCTTTACCTGTGCTCAATTAAAAATCCACAAAATAGCAAACGATTTAATTGAATAAATGGGATGTAAATTTGATTGGTTCATTGCACCATATTAAACTCCCAAAAGAATGAATCAAACCTCAAATATACAACGTATAGTTCTTGTAAAGTTTTCATAAAATTCATTATTTTTGTCCTCGTGTCTTTCAGATAGATTGCCACGTAAATTGCATATATCGTGAGATATTGACAAAAAAATCATGTGTGTTTGTATAGCCACCTATTCCCAAGTAACGCCAAAAATATAGTGAAACCTGAAGACAGACGCATAATTCCAAGTTGAAACATAACAATACAATTCTGAATTTGTTGTATCAATCTGAACAACTTTTCCAAAGACAACAACCTTCTATGTAGCAGAGCAGTCAAGTTAAAGCAAGCAATCCGAAGTCAAATTGTACATAAGCGCCAACAGATACGATAATTCTGATCTGACCTGTTCAGTGCACCAAATAATTTGAACTCAAATTTCAAACTAGTGCCACCTGGTGTCGAATCATCGAAAATTTCATTTTGGTTTTGATTAATTCTGTGCCTTGGACTTCTCTAATAAAATTCGTATGGTTATTTTGGGGTATCACCCAAGCCATTTGTGTAATAGTTGTACCATTTGGGTTATTGTTAATTTTTGGTATTTGTTAATTAGGGTTCCATCCAAGCGAGTACGTCAACACATTCCTTCTTGACCTGTATTCAGACGTGGCCGACTCTGAGATCACCAGTTGTTACGCATTGACTATGAATGCTAGTTCCATACAATGTCTATTGGCTCTACGTTTAATTACAGCTGATCTGTCAATATCGGAGCATCAAATTGCGGGCGGTCAATCATTCTCATGCTCATGCTCATTAATCGTTGATCCATTCGTCAGTTGACGTGGAAGTGCTCTAATTTCCGACTCCCCGCTGCTCATGTGTGCTCAAGTTTCCCGATAAGTGCCAGAAACGTAATTGATTTATTAATTGATCACTGGGCATGAATCGTCGTCAAAATTTCCATCGGCTCACACGTCTATTGCCATCATATTTACTCCAAACCTATAAATTTTCCCTACTATAGAACCGCTATCAATTCGCACATGCGACTGCAATCATTCATACATGAGCCACCACCGTAATCGAATTGCGCACCGTTCGCAACCTCAAGTATCAGATTGCAAAAGTTCATTAGCAACAGAGTACGAAGTGTCGTCGTCGTCGTTGGCGCATTCAATCCTCACTCTCTCTCTCTGTCGGCAACAGGCTTAGCCAAAACCGAACCAAGGAAGCAGAGTTTACGATTACGGCTCGGTCTCGGCTGTCGTCAGGCTTCAGCGCGATAACGGAATTCTCTTCGGAGATTTGCTACAGCCTGCCAGGAAGGAGGGAGTGTTATGTCACCCAAGTGTGGCGGGTGACACTGTGTTTAGTCTAAAGTCCCCATTGACCGTCCGCTGTAGACTACATAGGATCCACGCGCCGAGGATGATCCGTCAGCAGAATTCGTGAACTGCCTGCCTTATAGGAGTGCACCCGACACGAGGCGTCGGGCTTTCTCATATCGTGTTTTGCCTAAATTGGTAACGATCGTGGGCTTTTGTTTACAGAACTTGGGCGCCAATCCGAGACTTTTGCGATGCTGAATAGACTATTTGCATTTGTGGGTTAGCCGGCCATGATTGGCGGGGTAGATTGAGGTAGAACTTATCTTTCAAGAAATAGCACATCTGCATCAATGTCGGTCTTCAGTTAGCTGTCATAGTACGACAGTTGATAAGGACTGTATCGTAAAACTCTCTATCTTACCTGACACTGCAGTGCTGCATGACTTCACAAAGTCTACAATGCGCACTTACCATTTTGCATCAGACAACGCAAATGAGTGACTGCTCTTGATTTCATCATCTTCCACCTATTCCAGTGGAACAAACCAACGCAACGTCGGGTATTTTTCGCTAATGTTTTGTTTATTGTTTTCATTAGCCAGGCTGCAGCAATTAACGCGCGAGGCAGATTACAAACATCAGCTTTCCAACCCGCACCCCACCCCATCGGAACGAGTGGGAAGCGATCAAGACGTAGAACAACAAACCAGCGGAGATTATTTGTATAATTTGCGATGCGCAAAAAGCCGTGTCACATGAATCGACAGCTTTTTACCAGCACAGGTCGACCAATACTTGTATGACTGCATCAGCCGCCCGCGCTCTGGGATGTGCATTTGGTGGAGCGGAATCACCGAAAGTGATTGGCACTTTTTCGGTTGTCGATTTTCAATACTATATTGGCATGTGGGAGGGGTCATGCCCCGTGCCTAAACATCCCCGACAGGTTTGCCAAAAATAAGCGAAAGTAATGCGAAAATAGAGCTGCTCGCGCTTGTCACACCACCGCGCGCCGTCTCCTCACATCATCCACCCGGCCGGCATGGCTGGCAGGTCGAACCTTTCATACACCCAGAGGAGCAGAGCACAACGTTGTTGTAGTGGTCGCCGTCGCGGTCGTAGCCGGTTCCTTTGAAATGACCTTTCAGAGCGCCCCGGTCAGACAGACACACGTAACCGCGACGCGCATTTTCTCGACGCTTCGTTGACATTGTTGTTTTCGATTACATTCTACGATGAGAAGTTGCCGTTGCCGGTGGAGTGATGGTGGCGAGTTCATTAGCTTCAGGAAATCTGTTCAAATTTGGCCTATGTTCGTGAAGAAGAATGTTGCAAATTTATTTAGGTGGCTATATTAGAGGCATGTGATTCAATGCAATTCTATATTTTAAACAGGATGATCAGTCCGGATCTGCTGGAACTCCCGGTATTGCTAGAGATTAAGGAACTTCGTGAATACTGTGAGCTTCCAGTACTCCCAAGAAATGTTAAAACACTGGGAACTCTCAGAAAGCAGCTCGGAAGCTCCAAAACTCGGTGTACCTGGATTTTCCGGAGTTCCGGGAGTACCGAGAGTTCTGTTGTTTACTGAGAGAAACCTTCATAGTTACTTGGGAATGTTTGGAAAAGTTGTGTTGATGCAGTTCTTGTTGGAAGGTAAATATTCATAATCAGTGGCGAAGTCAGAATTTTTGTCTGCGAGGGGTGGGTTTGTAAAAATGACATGATTATTGGAAAATCTATTCTATATTGAAATACCATTGATATCATGGGAATTAATACCTGCTCATTTTTCCAAAAATCGCGTCTCCCAATTCTAGGGAAGCTAGTTCGATTTCTTGGGAATCAGCTGAAAAACCATGCCAAATTTCGACGGCAACATATTTGGGGTGCAATTACAAAAAACCAAAATCGACCGCGTTACAAAAAGTGGTCAGGTTTTGACTACTAATAACTCTGTTAATAGCGGATGGATTTTAATTCTAAACAAGCCAATAGATTGGAAATTTTTCTACGAAGCTGCTAAAATGAATACTTTATCAATTTTTATTAGGTCACCATTGAAAATTACACAACTGTTACAATGGTGATCAAAATTATCACCGATTGCATGCAAAAAGTGGTTTCCCTAACACAGTTGCCAAATATTGATACCGAGCACGTAATCCTTCGTCAAATCTACGGTTGTGTCTTGGATACAACCTCTTACTTTTTTTTAAAGATAGCTCACATTGATCAGGAAACCATTCGCGGGAAATTTACTCTGTGTACTCTATTAACCCTCCGTTACTCGTGGTGTTGTACTTTGTGCAACACATATGCGTTTTCCATTGCCATGTTGTTGCTGAGTTACCAATCGATCTAAAACCAACGTGTATTCCTCAAAAAGCTTGCTTTGAACTAAACAAGCTAAACTTTGATTACAGTGAACCCAAAAAAGCGGATAATACGGAAAATGTAAATGGAAACCGCGTAATCGGTTTCCATACGTATGTGGGATTTGACTTAATTGCGTACAACATGGAAAATCTTGAGATTCTGACCAGATAAAAAGTTACAATCTTCAGGCGATCATAACGCTGGTGGACAGTAGTTCAGAGTTTTCCCACCAAGTAGCTCTAGTAGACATGGGAAATTCTCGCATGTGATATATCTCGAGATCCTCACCAGATAGAAAGTTACTGTCTTGGACAAAGTTGTTCAGGAGGTCAAAGCCTATTGATTGATGCACAATAGTTCAAAATTTTCTCACTACGCAGTGCTAGTATACACGTGACATTCTCGCACGTAAAATATCTCGAGATCCTGAACAGATAGAAAGTTACTGTCCTGAGCAAAGTTGTTGAGGAGGTCAAGGTCTTTTGGCTGGTGGACAGTAGTTCTGAGTTTTCTCACTGCGGGGTGCTAGTATACATGTGAAGTATTTGGCATATAGAATATCTCTAGATCCTGACCAGATAGAAAGTAATTGTCTTCGGCAAAGTTTTTCAGGAAGGCAAGGTCTTTTCGTTAGTGGACAGTTGTTCAGAATTTTCTCACTACGCGGCGCTAGTATACACGCGCAATTCTTGCATTTACGAGCTATAAGAGATCTTGACCAGCTATAAAGTTACTATCTTCGGTAAACTTGTTCATGGGTTCAACACTTTTTGACTGGTGGACAGTAGGTAGTTCAGAGTTTTCTTACCATACGGCGCTAGTATACATGTGGATCATTCCAGTTGGTTTTGATCTTAGGTGCCTAGATCAGTCTGGGCTACAACCTTGGATTTTCGAGTTTTTAGAAATTTTATCTCTGAGAAAAGATTAGCCTACAATCAAGCAAGCTATTTTTGATCTTGGCACGCCATTTTGGAGGTGTTTTAATGTAGATTTTTTTTTTGGTGTATTGACATTTTACTTTTTTATTCAGTAAGTACAGTAAACAGACAGATTCCTTGAATGTATTCAAGCTATCTAAAAATGGGCTATTTTTTATCCTGGGCGGGGTTTTTTGTTTTTAAATATGTTAGACTCAAATTTTCTCCACAAGTTGGAAAACTCTTCTAATTGATGTGTTTTCAAGTGAAAATGATTTGAACAAATAGTTTCTAATATATGACCAGATAAGTGAAAGGTAGTTTCCCGTAAATATCATCGCAAATTTGCAAAGTAAAATCATTGAATTCTTTCGTTTTTTGCGGAATATTATAAAATTCCAAACTGGGAAAACCGGGAAAAATCCGGAAATTTCAAAATGCAAATTTAGTGACCACCTTAACTTTTGCATTACCCAGGATTGAGCAATGTAACGAAACCCATTAGGGTAGTTCATAATATTGTTTTTACTCCACCCCACTCAATCGATTCCAAATCAGGATGACTTTCTAAAAATTTGAGCTCTTTTGGTTGCGACCTCATACTGCACTGGCCCTGTGAAGTTTATATGGGAATTACTATGGGAAAAGTTATCTTTTTGTACTCATCGTCCTAGCCCTCTGCCATAATGAGGCAAAGTTTGATATCTTTACATATGTGAAATTATTCCAGCTACAACTTTGCTTTTTGATTGAACATCAGCATAATTATGTTATAATTAATTAGGAAGATGATGATGCTCAGCAGCATTTGTGTACTTGGTGCGAAAATAGGGCAACAAATCCAGACTGCTGTGTCATAAGTTTAAAATGCTGTGTTGCGTGAAAGCAGTTTTTAATCATATTAGAAAGTTATCGACTTGGATATCAAATAATGGGGTGAATGTCCTTAATGTCGGCCTAAGTGTTCTTAATTCACTATTACCAAAAATATCCATTTGTTTTTTCCAGATGACGCATTGTTCTTAGAAAAATTGAAAAACAGGAGATTTGTTTCGCTGGATGTGCCCAGTCTTGCGATCCATAGGCCAACATTAGGGCTATTTCCCGTGTCAAATTTTTATGACGTTCAATCGAAAAGTGGTTCTCAGCTGGGAAAATTTCACATAAGTTCACAGGGTGTCGAATACATGGAAAAACCTGGACAATCAGGGAATATCAGGGAATTCTGTTTTGGACCTGGAAAATCAGGGAATTTCATTCAAAGTCAGGAAAATATTTCTTTTTAACAGAAACTTATTAATAAGTTTGGCTGACTTTGCTTGTTTTAAACAACTTAATTACTGGTTGTAGTTTAAGGTTGGTATTTCATTCCAAATTTAAATAGAGTTGCCAACTTGTGGTTGTTCAATGTTTGATGTTGCATTTTTGCAAGTTGAGCAAATGTTACTCCTCAAATATAAGGGTATTTCGATGATTTTGAGCCTTAATTCAGCTCCCACTGGGTGTTGTCACATTCCACAGTTGAACCCAAATAAAAATTCATTTTCGTAGAGACGCTAGATGTTGTTAGTTGTTGCAAAATTTAAGCTGCTTATAGGAATGTGCGTCTCTCAATAGATGTTATACCTAATTGCGTCTGACAAAATTTTACCTTCGAGTAGATTGGTGTGTCTGCTCGATCCAGCTGTGTCCAACAAAAATCAATCCCTTGAGCGCATTGGAGCACCTTTGAGTAAATGCAAGAATGATTAAGAGTTAAGCTGGGTTTAGACAAGGCAAGTCATTGATCAACTCGGTTGAATTCAATTGAATTAAAAAGTTGGTACTGGTTCAACTTTTTTTTTAATTCGAGTGAGTTAATTAAGTCAGTTGAATGGCATGGTTTACACGTTCAAGTCAGTTGAACTAACTAAATGAGAATTCAGGATAATGGGAGGATTTTTTTTATTCCTTGGTGCAACACTTTTATTATTGAATAATGATTCAAATATACGTAGACAAGCTTTGCTTTGACAGCATAGAGTGGCTGTATTAAGTATTTTTGGTCTTCATTGTGAACCTGGTTAGCTCGTCAAATTAGCTTATATGTAAAGTTTTAGTAGTGTAATGTCGCTGCTATTGCAATTAAAATAGAATTAACTTACAGAATTTTGGAGGTGAAAGCGCTGTTTTTACGATTTCTCACCGGAAGAATCCACCCGCGAATTAGGTTTTGGTTAAGCGTATTATCCGAAATAATTTTCTTGCGGAGCTGGGTCGCACAATGTGCTCAAAGCAAAACAAATATAATGGGATCAAAAACAAGTGTATCATATGTGAAATGCAGAGTGACCAGTGAACCGGAAAAAGCTGGGAATTTGAAGTCACCGTGAAAATCCCGTGAATTTACATGACAAATTTGGAAAAATGTACCTCGTCCTCTTTTCGAAAACAATAAGATTTCAAGACCCAGAATTTTAGAATTTTTCAAAAAAAAAATGAGCAGATTTTAGAATAAATTCTAGAAATAACGCCACGAGGATTCCAGGATTCTTAAAAATACTAAAGGACGCGAGTTTTGAGGGTACAATTAAAAAATAATTCTGCGAAGATCTATAAGGAAAGTCCGAGTATAATTCCAAGCGCATTTCGAATGGAATTTCTAGAGAATGTTTATCATAATTCCATGAAATTTTCAGGAGAATTTATACAGAGTGTCGACTACCTGAAAAAACCTGGAAAATCAGGGAATTCCTTTTTTGACCTGGAAAATCATGGAATTGTCAGGGAATTTCATTCAAAGTCAGGGACATATTAATAAGTATGGCTGACGTCGCTAGTTTCAAACAACTTAATTACTCGTTGTAGTTTGAGGATGGTTTTCAATTTCAAATTTTAAATAGAGTTGCGAAGTTGTTTGTGGTTGTTCAATGCTTGATGTTGCATTTTTGCAAGTGGAGCAAAAGCTACTTAAATACTAGTTACTGCGCCGTACTTAAATACTACTGAGCGCTATTGAGTAAATGCAAGAATGATTACGAGTTAAGCTGGCCTTAGATAAGGTAAGTCATTGATCAACTCAGTTGAATTCATTTGGCTTGAAAAGTGGAATCTGGTTCAACTTTTTTTCAATTCAAGCCAGTTAAATGGCATAGTTTACACGTTCAAGTCAGTTGAATTCAACTGAGTTGGTCAATCGACTTGCCTTGTCTAAACCTAGCTTTAAGAGAAGATAATGATTTTTTTTTCTGAATACTTCTAGGTCTTGTTCCATATTGTGTTCTTAACAGTTTGATTAGCTCAGAGAACTAACTAAATGAGAATTTAGGATAATGGTCTTTCTTGGGAGGTTTTTTTTTATTGCTTGGAGTAGCACTTTTATGATTGAATAATGATTCAAAGATATGTAGACAAGCATTGCTTTGACAGCATAGAGTGGGACTGTATTAAGTATTCGAGGTCTTCATTGTAAACCTGGTTAGCTCGTCAAATTAACTTCACAGTAAATTTTGGTATGGTAATGTTGCTGCTATTGCAATTTAGATGGAATTAACTTACAGAATTTTGGAGATGAAAGCGTTGTTTTTCTTATTTCCTACCGGAGGAATCCGCCCGCGAATTAGCTTTTAGCTAAGCAAGCAAGGCAAAACAAATATAATGGAATTAAAAACAAGTGTATCATATGTGAAATGCAGAGTGACCAGTGAACCGGGAAATCGGAAAAAGCTGGAATTTGAAGTCACCAGTCAAATCCGGAAAAATATACCGCTTCTCTTCGAAAACACTAAGATTTCAAGACCCTTGGACTGTTCTAGATTTTTCACTTTGAAGAACTATTCAGAGAATTCTAGAGATAAACCAAGGTATTTCAGAGAATATTTTCTAGGTAGCATTACGAAAACCTCTAGGAGAGTTTTTACTAGATCTCCCAAGAGTGAAGAGGATTCCAGGATTCTTGAAAAATTATGCAGTTACACGAAGATCTATAAGAATAGTCCGAGTATAATTCCAAGTGCATTTCGAAAGGAATTTCTAGAGAATGTTAATGTGAATTCCATGCAATTTTCAGAATAATTTAGAGGAGAACTCCAAGATAATTCTGAGCAAATTTTGAAGACTATTCTCGGCGGGAGTATTTGCCATGCCAGGGAAGGGGGATTACAAGTTTTGCTCACAAAAGCTAATAGGCCCATTGCAATTGTTGGTCTGAGGTGAATTCTACGGAGAATTTCATGCAAATTTCCAGAGAGAATTTCAAATTAATTTTAAAAGAATTCTGGAGAGATCTCTGTGATAGGAAATTAATCTAAACGAAAGGCTTGAGAACAATTAAGTAAAAGCCTGTAAAGTTTTGAGCGACATTTTCATACACAAATTGTGAAGACTTCGAACCTGTCGCAGATCCTAATTCAGAATCCAGCAAAGTGACTGCTGTCTTAAAAATTATCCATTTAACCTTCGGCTTCATCGCTTTCAGTTTTGTGCTTAATTATCGCGGTTTAGGTATTTTAACCTAAACCGCGATAATTTCCAAAATTCCGGGAGAAAAGCGGGAAAATTGCTAATCGAGGTTTGCTGGTTACCATGACGATGATTTGGAGATTTGGATGAATTTATGCTCCTAGGGTAGAATGTGGATCCTTCCCGCTTTTGGCAACACGAGATTTCTGTCTTTTTTTGCATTCTATAAAATGTATGGAACGCTTTATTTAATTTGAAATTGTAATGGGCCACTATTCACGGGTTAGAGGTCCGTGCGGTATTTCATGAAAAAATGTCCACAAAGCACCAATATATTCTGAGGAAAGTTATAGCTGATGGAATTGTGTTGCCAAAACCTTGAAAATCAGGGAATTTAGTTTTCTTCTTTGAGTCGACACCCTGTTATAGGAGAACTTCAAGATAATTCTGGGATTACAAGTTTTGTTGACAGAAGCTAGTAGGCCCTTTTCAATTGTCAGTCGAGAATCTGACGTGAATTACATGGAAATTCTACGGAGAGTTTCATGCAAATAAAAAAAAATTGAAGTACCAGTGAATTTTTAGTGCTCTTTGGAGGATTTCTAGACTATTATTTAAAAAATCAAGGGATTTCCAGAGAGAATTTCAAGTTTATTTTAGAAGAATTCTGGAGAGATCTCTGTGACAGGAAATTAATCTAAAGGCAAAGCTTGAGAACGATAAAAATATAAGCCTGTAGAGGTTTGAGAGAAATTTTCAAACACAAACTTTGAAGACTTCAAACCCATTGCAGAACCAAATTCAAGATCCAGCAAATGTGTTGTTGTCTTTGAAATTACCCATTTAACCTTCGGTTTAATCGCATTCAGTTTTATGCTTAATTGATATGCCTAAACCGCGAAATTTACCAAGATTCCGGGAGAATAACGAAAAAAATTCTAATCGAGATTTGCTGGTTACCATGAATATGGAGGAAATCTCGATGAATGTATGCCCCTAGAGTATAATGCGGATCCTTTCCGGGTTTGGCAATACGAGATTTATGTCTTTTTTTTTGCATTCTATGAAATGTATCGAACACTTAATTTAATTTGAATTTGTACTGGATCACTCTTCATGGGTTAGAGGTCAATGAGAAATGTGATAGCTGATGGGGTTGTATTGCCAAAAACGGGTAGGCACTGCATCTTGATTTTTTTTAATTACTGGCAAATCGGAATTTTGTTTTCTTCGTTCAATGAGTATGAGTTCTAATCCAAATAATCTCAAATTTTATGACAATGATCAGGACCTGATTTGGAATCAATTGAGCAGGGTGTAGCAACATCAAATTTTGAACCACCCTAGTACAATACCATTCTAGGTAATGTTACAAATCCTACAGTTGTTCTCGGAATTTTTAAATTTCTGCAAGTATTAAGTGCAACGAAACATGGCTTAAATGATTAGGGCAAATGAAATTTTTGAAGATAGCCTTCATTAGGATATAATCAAAATCTTCCGTTGTATTTCTTACAACATTACGATGGTATTCTGCAGCATCATCGCCAAACTGATTCAGTAGAAGTAGAGTAACATCGATGCCCATGACCTGTATGGAACACTTTGAGAATCTTCGTTGAAACCTCAATAGAAACCCCAGCGTTCCACAATTTTCACTGCATTCAGCAGCAAATATCTCATCATCCCATGTTCTCAAAGCATGATTCATTGATGCTGTCTTACAGCATCCTAATCATGGTATTATGTCTTCTCGCGGCTAGCACTATCGCCTGCTCGTTACGTCGGAATGCCAACTTCGAGATTGATAACGCCGACGGTACTTGCTTACGAAAAATTGGCATCCCAACCACGTATGACGAATCGGAATATTTCACCAAGCGAACGAAGGTTTTTGTAACACCAACACCGACACTTAGATTACACATCAGGGTGGGTCAAGTTTGTATGGCGGGTCACATCCGTCTGCTTCTTACTGCTCTTTTGATCTGCGTTGAAGTCTCCATCAACTGTGCCAAATTTGAGCGAATTCGATCACAATCTGTATTTGCGGGAGAACATTAAATTTTGCTTTGGAAAATGTATTTGAAACGGAACGAAACTACTGGTTGTCAAAAACTCATAAACTACGACTATGCCGAACAACTTTGTCCAAGACATTTTCTGTTTTGCGATCTTTTACATAGTTGTTACAGGTATGGTAAAAATTGAGAAACTTTTGAATTTTTGACAAGCAACTAAATGGAGCAGTTCCAGGATTTTTTTTTTGTATCGACCTTCTCCGATTTGTATGATTTTTTCTTCGAACAGAAGCTTATGAAAAATGCAAACTTTCGGAATGTTTAAAATAATGGACACTTGAAAATCGACAAAAATCGTAGAAGAAGAACTTTTGGTCATATTTTTCAAATTGTTTTCAGTTTGTTTTTCTGAGTATAAATTACATAAAGAGGTTTTAACAAACAGTTCAAAAAATTTACCAAGAGTTCGGGTTCTACTTTTTTTTTGTCAATTTATAAGCGTCCATAATTTTAAGCATTCCAAAAGCTTGCATTATTCTCGAGCTTTTAACACTCCGAATACGATGCCTCCGATAACATGTGTAACAGCAAGTTGGTAATGTTTGAAAAATCATCGTTCAGCAATTTATCGTTGGTTTTTAAATCTATTGATACCGAATAAATCTTTAAAGTATTTAGTTTCAAATGGCACCAACAGATTTGAAATATGTACGTCAATAAATGACTGAGCTATAATTTTTCAAAAATTGCAAGTTTGCCGTTACACATTTTACTGGAGGCACATAGTGTTCGTAATGATAATTTTGTTTTTAATTGGGCAAAGACATTTTCAAATATTTAGGATGTAAAAAAATATTTTTTTACTTTTAACTACTAAAAACATTTTTTTTTTGTAGATTTATCTAAAAAAAAAAAACAAATTTTTCGTTATAACGTTGTTTCAGACATAATTCGATCAGAATTACCGTTTCCGCGTTAATTTTTTTTTTATAAATTTCAAAGATGCCATTTTGAAAATTTTACAACATCTAAAATGGCCTAATTTTAGCAAACATTTGTTAATTGTCCATAACTAACAATCATACAAAGTTTCATGCAAATCGGAGAAGGTCGAGTTTTTCCGATTCGTCATTTGGCGTGTAGCTGCTCAATAGTTTCGGTCCGTTTCCCATACATCTCCGAAACAAACTATAAAATTCTTCCGCAAATCCAGATCGTAACAAATCATCGTTCAAATTTGGCCCATTTGAAGGTTAGCAGGGCATTGTAAAGTTGACCCACCCTAATACACATCGTACCTTCGTCTTGCAAATGCGACTCGTGAACTTGATGATACGTGGAAGAAAATGAATGAGATTCGGTGTTAATTATTTTGCTGGTCCTATCAGCCTAGGGTTACCAAATAATGGCCTCGGGCGTGACAACGAAAACAATGGAAAACCGTGCCAACATCCGTTCCACAACGAAATTTGTCATCCCCACCTAGTGCCAACTTGCTAAACGAACTAATTACCGCCGTCCATTTAGATGTGCAGTGGCTATCATCAACTGCTCCTAACAAATGGCTTCTGAAATGTTCCTCTGTCATTCCACGTGATTTAACTACGGCACGTAGGTAAGTTCCTCCTCCGCTAGATCCCCCCACGCGCGTATGTAAAGTGAACTCCCCACCCCCGTTCGAATCGGAAATTTACCAATCAGGTGCTCTTTGCCCGACGACGACGACGACGACGGCGGCTTCGAAAGCGAACGCTTATCGACGTTCGAGGAAATCATGTGACAGAATGTTCCCAAAAGCAAACCTTTTTTTTTCGCCCTGTTCTTGTCCCATAGCAGCATATAGCTTCTGCTTTGTTCGCTCTGCCGTCGAGAGACTATGAACACACCCCTGACTCCACAGCAGCAGGGGTGCTGTGCGACTGAAAGACGCAGCTGGTAGACATACAGTAAATTATCATCGTCATTGCGAGCGAAGGAGACGACTGTCGATCACGAATGCGTGAGCTTGAAATTTGTCCAACCGAGGAATGAATGTTTCTGTGTTCAGTTTTGGGTTTTGAGCGCTTGTATTAAGTTTGCTTATAGTGATCGTTGGCAAAATGTTGGCTGGTGGTGGTGAAACAAGTTATGGTCGCTTCCAACGGAAACAATCTGAAAACTTTTCTCAGTGTGTGGAGTTGAGGAATAAGGGGGAGTTGCACCTCGGGATAAATATAACGTTTGTGTAGTTTGACAATAAGATTACTTGTTGAAAATCAATGAAACGATCATCACCTGTCAATTTCGCTTTCAGAAAGTCACAATCAACGATTTTAAGATTCGCGAGTGTTCACTCAGAGTGAAATTGACAGGTGATATGTGTCAAACACATACTTTACAACCACTTCTTAAAACTTAAAAGTACGAAATAACATTGTAACGTCTGATGATTTCATAAATCTGTAATAACATGTTTTACAGAAAGTGAGTGGAAGCAACCCTGCTAGCTGTCAATGTTTGCCAAAATAATAATATAAACCATTTTTTTCTATTTTCAGATATCTACTAAAACGGTAAGTAGGATGGATCCCAGGTGTGACCGTATGTTAAAGAATATTTAATACTAAAAGCAGATCAATCTACCTATCAGTTATGATTCCCTTTTTCATAAGAGATGGACCAAATTTCGCTATATTGATCATATCTCATATGGCTATGGACAAACTATCCCAATAATCTCTCAACACTCACTTCATTTTTTAACATCGCTGGTGAAACGTATCCCAGAACTTAGTGGCGTAGATTGTTCTTCGCAACAGTTAATCCTAAATGAAAGCAGAACCACCCGACTGCCGCCACTGTTCAACTGAACTAAACTATTCCCGACCTACGTCATTCCCGTTTCGGCAGCTACACAACCTACACAGAGAGTATAACGCAACCAAGCAGCAGTAGCAAAGCGAGCGAAACCATACACCATCTGTGTAGAGTGGTCGGTTTACTGTGGCTCTCACTATACACCAACCCAATGTTGATGGTATAGCAAAAATGATACACTAAACCAGCCAATGATGACGACGACATCAATACGGTACCCATGTAACTATACTGACACGAAATTCATTCACACCACAGTGCAGCACTCATTCTGTGCCGCACTCACCGTGAATGTTCTCTCCCTTCGACCGTTGCTCACAATCACACTTGATTGTTCTGCACCACAGGGAAATAGTTGTGTGGTGCGGCATTGTGAGATCCGGTTTGGGCTTAGTGTCTTCATTAGGGTGATCCTAGTACATCACCGAAAAAAAGCTACATGTTTTGTACAAATTTGAGGATTTTTGCAATTCATCCGTTGCGTTTGAACGTGTAAAAATATTGTTTGTTGTAATATGTTTACCGCTCGGTCGAAACACCATAACTCCAACTAAAGCAAAGCTCGTTCTCTCTCTTAGCCGTAATCAATGTATTTTTCCGCAATTCTATCTTTAATCGGGCTGACCCTTAAATTCCTGGGTTGGAAATAATTGCACACGATTAGTTCTGTTTTCTGTTTCTTATTTATAAAAACTCTTTTATTTTTCTACATTAACATAAATTGTGTAATAATTTCTGATCCATGCAAGTTTCAAATTTATCAACTTATGAGTTACTTTTGCGATTGGTTTAATATTAATCAATTTCTAATTAAAATTTTAAATTTGTTTAATTTAAAATTAGATTTATGCCCGGCAACTCTAATGTCATGTTCAAACTACTATATCAGAGTGGCCAGCGAACCAGGAAAACCGTGAGAACCGGGAAATAACCGAAAATTTGAAAAGAAGCCGGAAATAAACCTTAACATATCATAGTCCAACAAAAAATAAGTAAGCAAACATATGTTTCTTCAGCTCAAAATTGGTTTATGCAGCTTTTAATTATCTTAATGTTTTAAAATTATTTTACCTTTCGCAAAACCCTCCTCAGAAATCCTTTGGAATTCTCCTCAGAATACCTTGGAATGCTGTGCTGAATTTCCGTGAAACTTTCTTTAGAATTTAATTTAATTTTTTCAGCATTTTTCTTTATTTACCTCGGAACACGATTCCGTCGGCATTTTTTCTCGGATCTTGCTTAAAGTTGTCTTGTGAATCTTCCTAAGTATTCCTTTCAATTTTTTTTATAATCCATTTATTTGTCAAGGCTCAAATGTGGTAGCTTTGCGGAGCCAAATTAATTTACATGTTATTTTTGATAATCTTTTTTTTTACAATTAAAGTTAGTAGAATGGGGGCTGAATACTCGCGGTTTACTCGAGAATAATAAATACATTTATTTAGAGGATTGGAAGGGGACAAAGGAAAAGGGATATTGGCAAATCTGCTTCTTTCTGCTTCTTTCGACGGATGATTGTCACTGCACTGTATTAGCGGACATGTGGTGTGGATCTCGATACATTGAAAGCACAGCTGAAATGATGCAAGAGGGGACTTGGGTTGGAATAGTGATGAGAAAATTAAAATACAAAACACTACTAAATACACAAATCAGCACTTTTTAAAAATACATAAATTAATCTCATAACATCGAGATCACGGCAAACCAGAACGTCTCTTATTGGTGTATAAGGTTGTTTTCCTCGGGCCCTGAGGGATTCAAGTAGTTCGGATCTCGCCACATGATGTGAGGTGCAGGACCAGACAGCATGCTCGACGTCGCGATAGCCGTTTCCAGAGGTACACAAACTGCTGTCTACAAGCTCTATACGGTAGAGGTGTGCGTTTAACGAGTAGTGATTGGACATGAGCCTGGACATTACCCGGATAAAATCGCGATCCACGTCCAATCCCTTGAACCAGGGTTTGATCGACACCTGTGGGAGGATCGAATGTAACCATCTTCCCAGATCACCATCATTCCACTTGTGTTGCCAGTTGATGAGGACTTGCTGACGAGCAATTGTGAAAAATTCATTGTAGGCGAATTGTCGCTCGTAAATGTCGCCTCTCATAGCGCCCACCTTAGCCAACGAGTCTGCTCTCTCATTGACCGGGATAGAGCAATGAAAAGGGACCCATGCTAAGGTGATGATATGTGAGCTGTTTGATAAAGGACTCAGTGACGATCGTATTTCGTTCAGGAATTACGTCGAGTGCTTCATCGGCCTCATTGAACGCATAGCCTCCAGAGAACTTAGACTATCCGAAAAAATGAAATGGTGTTCAGGGGGACGTGAGGAGATCTGCTCTAACCAGCGAATCCAAACACATAAAGCAACCAACGATACAGACAAAACGGTTGCTACGATTACCATAACAAACTCGCTCTGTAATATAGCTCGATCCGAGTGGTAGAAGGATAATGATATATTACTTGCCTGCTTTGTTGCAATATACACGGATGAGGACAAAGCTTGATATGAATCGAGAAAAGACATAACAAAAAAATTCCCATTAACACACGTGTATCATCTTCGGCTTTACTTCGTGAAGCAGCTTGCCAACAATTTGCTCGTTTCCTTCTACCGCCCCGAGTGAGCTGTGTCGCACGGGCTGCTTGTCATGAAAAAGAAGGGAGAAGATTATATCATTATTGCTTTCCACTTCTGACATAGCGTTATTATTCGGTTCGTTGATCGCTTGTCATTTTGTCATTTGGAGATATTTTTGATTCCTTGGCTCTAACACATACAATATAGCTGCTAGTTCCGCAAAGTATACCGAACATGGTTTTTGTAGCTGATATGAGGCGCTATGGGGATCATTGTATACACCAAAACCAGTGAACGCATTTATTGTGGACCCATCAGTGAAAAATCTCTTCTCGGCATTGACGTGGCGGTATTTATTCGCAAAGATGGATGGTACAATCAGAGGGCGATGGGGCTCTGGTATTCCTTGAATTTCCTCCCTTATTGTAGGATCGAATCTTACGGAATAACAACTGAAATCGTGGGATGCTTCATTGGTATTGAACAAGGAGGAGCAAATTCCCAGAGTCATGTACTCGTAGTACAAGCTCATGAATCGTGTTTGTGGATTTCGCTCAAGCAGCTTCTCAAAATTCTCGATGACCAACGGGTTCATGACTTCACAGCAGATAAGGAACCGAAACGACAATTCTGCGAACCGATCTGGTTAGGGAAGTACACCCGCAAGTACTTCCAGACTCATTGTATGCATCGATTGCATACAACCTAGTGCGACTCGTATACATCGATATTGAATCCGTAGCAGCTTCAAGATTGGAAGCAAAAGCTATCATACTCCAAAACCGATAGAATGGTTGTTGTGTAAAGTCTTATCAGATCTTCCGTATGGGCTCCCCACGAAGTACCGATGATGCAACGAAGAAAATTGATTCTTTGTCGGCACCTCTGACTCAGATACGCAACGTGTTCTCCCCAAGTGCATTTGGAATCGAACCAGACACCTAAATACTTGAAAGACATGCTGTGAGTGATTGTTTTACCCATAAGTTGAAGCTGCAACTGTGCTGGATAAAGCTTCCTAGAATGGGACGGTACGAGTTATGATCCGACGCGGGTTTACCGGGTTTCTGAATGGTAATAACTCTCACTTGTCTCCAATCGTCCGGAACAACGTTGTGCTCCAGGAATTGATTGAACAAGTTCAACAAGCGCCTCTTAGTGACGTCTGGGAGGTTCTTGAGCAAGTTGAACTTGATTCGATCCATTCCCGGAGCCGAGTTCTTGCATGTAAGAAGAGCAATTGAGAATTCAACCATCGAAAACGGGGAGTCCATGTTTGAAATTATTATCAGAAAACCCTTTAAATTCTGTTCATATTTCTTTTTAAATTCTCCTTAAAATTCACCTGCTGTTCTCCTCGAAATCCGCATATAATTCTCTTCAGAATCTCCTATGAATTCTCTTTGAAGTTCTCCCCACAACTCTCTTGTAATTCTTCTCAGAGTTCGTCAGCACTTAATCCTAGAATTATTGTAGGATTCTTGTCAGAGCTCTATTAAATTTTTGTTCGAGTTCTTCTCAGAATTTTGAATTTTTAAAATTCTTTAAAAAAATCTTCTTATTAGAACCCTGAAATTTTTTCCAAGACCACACAATTTTATCCAAATCTGAAATCCCACATTTTGACTATTTTTCTCAGTTCATATTGTTGGAAAAAAAATCCAATCCTGTTTTTTTCTAAATCTAGGATTTCACAAATCTTTTAAAAATGGCATATTCTAAGACTCTAAACACATTTCAAAGCCTCAGAATCATAGAAATATTTTTTTTAAAGATTTATATTAGTATAGATCACAATACTTAAAAAAAACCTTTTCGTATCAAGTTCAAGATTTTTTAAATAATTCTTAATATAATCGCTCCCTCTAAAATTCGGTATAATGACCCATTCAACCCGATAGCGTTCGGCTATGCGACTTTAAACAAAATCCATGGCTCTGGTGCTTTGTATATTCTGACGCATTACAATCATAAGAGGACTTGAGTCTATAAAAAGTTATTCAAATTGGGTCTATGTACCTTGAATATAACGTGATATTGCAATCATTATTTTTACTAAATCTTAAAAACCGTAAATATGTTGAGATTTGAACCGGGCAAACCGGGACAAAACCGGGAATTTTAAAATCCAAGTTCACTGGCCACCCTGCTATATTTAACACTTTGCCTGTACCACTGTCCACTTTGTAAGGCTGTGACTTTTCTGTTTGTCGGTGGATTTTACTAATTCTTTCGTGACTAAGTGCGTCCTGGTACTAGATACTAGATGAAATCTGCTCCAACAATCTTGAAACACATATTTATTGGAAACAATTTATTGAAATACTTACGTCGTCTGTACCCTGGGGTCAAACGAAATTTCAATGGATTTCTGATATTTCAAACGATTTGTAAAGTAATTTTATTTTAGTGGACTTTTTGTTTGAATTATCTTATTATTTTTTTGAGAGGCGTATCTCTCAGGGGAAGGGGTCATTGTAAAAATATGCCCATGAAGTGGAATGTTTTGATGTTAGAGATGTTTATATGACGAGATTCCAACCATATAGGATGTTGCTTCCTTCTGCAAATATATTTAAGAATAGAAGGTCTTCAAAACTATGGATAGTTTACAGGGTGGCCAGCAAAGTGGGAAAACTGGGAATACCGGGAAATATCCGGGAATTTGAAAAGTAACCGGGAAAATCCCGGGAATTCGACGAGAGAACCGGGAAAAATAAATTAACCAAACCATAGGAACAAAGTTTTACACCAGAATTTCAGAATCAATCATTAAAATAGAGTGATCCTTTACCAAATGAATGCCTTGCTCTATTTGCTGCATAATTTTCTTCAGTTTCCCGTCTTATTCTTTTTTTACAATTTAATCACCCAGCAATATTGCAAATTGATTTTTGTCGTTTCAATTTCAGATGTAAAGTGCATGGTCCTTAAAAGAAAATATTGGAGATGCTGGACTTGGGAAACAAATATTTGTAAAAAACCGAAACTGAATTATTCTTTCCCGGGGTTTTAATTTTCCGTTGTTCTCATGATATGAATTTCAGAATTAACTTGGAATTCTGCACTGAATTATTTTGAAATTTTTCTGAACAAAACCAGAAAACACTCCGCGTAATAATTACCGTTGAATTCTTTTTGGAATTTCCTTGCAGCCCTTTCTAGGAATTTAATTGAAATCCTTCTTAGAATTCCCTTGAGCCTATCCAGAGACTTTGATTCCTTTGAAAATCAATCCAAACATTTCTTTTAACTCTATTCAAAATAGCAGAAATCTGTCGAAATTTTATTTAGAAACTCCTTAAAGAATTTCTTTATAATTATCAGCAAATTTTTTGCAATCAATTTTGTTGGAGTTCTGTGATGAATCTTTCGCACTAGAGTTGAAAGTTTTGTCAAAACACTCTCAGAACTCTGTTTCTTGAATGAATTCTGATCATAATTCCCTTGAAATTATTCATAAACGTCATCTGTCATTTTCCTCACGATCCCCATCTCAGAATTACGTAGGAATTTTCCGCAAAGTTTTGTTTTTCACTGCACTCTTCTCCACAGTAATCCCTCAAAATTCATCTAACAATTTCTAAGGATTTCATGTCAGAATAATTCTGGAATTCTGCTCAGAACTTCCCCTTCGAAAACTGTTTGGGAATCCTTCTCAATATTTGTTTGAAATCAATACTGAAATTTTTAAATTTTACTAAAAATTCCAGGGTTTGTCCGCTAGATTCTATAGATTGTTCTGTTATTTGTTATAACTCTTAAAATGCTTCCAAGTCTCAGAGCGCGACAATTATGACTCCACAACTCATAAGTATGATTTTTTTTTCCTCAAATCTGTCATCTTGAATCTTTCGTTACATTCACATTTTAATTATTTTTTCTCCTAATCTAGCATCACGAAGATTGTTATTAATCACAAATTAAAAAAAAAACGTTCTAGTTTCAGACTCAGATTTTAAAACCACAGAATCTTGGGAATCTTCTTAAATCAATTTTTTATCCTTTCAGTAAATTCCTTTCAGCACGTTCTTAATTATGCGTTCAATTTCGTTTTTCTGTTGAATATAACCAATCGGGAATTTTTTAAGATTTGAACCGGGAAAAAACCGGGAATTTCAAAATGAAAATGACTCACTAGACGGCGCTAAGACGAAAATGATCAAGTTGTGCCTTCTTAAATACAGATTATATACGATATCTACAGATCCTGCAAAGTTGATGGGACGGGCAAGACCTATCCTTAGGTAAAGATTTTAGTCCAGAATGCACTCTCGCTAGTGTGACATTCATATAACCTAACATATTTACTAGATAGAAGGTTCCCGTCTTCGGTGAAGTTGTTCAGATGAATATGACATATCCTAAGATAATGAGTTTGGTTCATTCACACATCAGGTGGCGCTAGTGTGAGAATCATTTTGAACTGTTTGCCCTTACTTAACATCTTGACTAGAAGGTTCCCGTTTTTGGCAAAACATTTAGATGAACATTACCTATTTTATGGTAAAGAGTTCAGCTCAGAATTAACTCACCAGACGGCGTTAGGTGACATCAATTTTTCTTTGTTTGCCCTAACTTAACATCTTGACTAGATAGAAGGCTCCCGTCTTCGGCAAAGTTGTTCAACTCTTTACCATAAGATAGGTATTGTCCATCTGCACACCTTTACCGAAGACAGAAACCTTCTATCTAGTCCATATGTTAAGTTAGGGCAAAGAATGCAAATTTAATGTCACATTAGTGCCAATTGGTGAGTTCGTTTTGAGCTAAACTCTTTACCATAAAATAGTTCTTGTTTATCTGAAAAACTTTGCGAAAGACAGGAACCTTCTATCTACTCAAGAGTTTAATTAAGGGCTAACAATTCAAAATAAATATATCACACTAGCGCAACCTGATGTGTGGATTCTGAAATAAACTCACTACCGTAGGTCTTGTCCATCTGAACAACTTTACCCAAGACTTTAACCTTCTATCTAGTACATATATTAGGTTAGGCAAACAATTCAATATGAATGTCACATTATCGCTGCCTTGTGAGGGAATTCTGAACTGAACTCTTTACCATACCATAGGTCTTGTTCATGTGAAAAACCGAAGTCGAGAACCTTCTATCTAGTGAAGATGTTAAGTCTGGTAAAACAATTCAAAATGAATGCCACACTAGCGCCGCCTGATGTGTGAACTCTGAACTAAATTCTTTACCTTAGGATAGATCTTGTCCATCTAAACAGCTTCTCCGAAGACGGGAGCTTTCTATCTAGTACATATGTCAGGTTAGGGCACACAATTCAAAATTAAAATGTCACACTAGCGAACTACACTCTTTACCTTACGATCTGACCATCTGAACAACTTTACTGAAGATGGAAACCTTCTATCTAGTCAAGATTTTAAGTTAGGGCCAACAATTCAAAATGAATGTCACACTAGCGCTGCCTGGAGAGTGAGTTCTGAACGAAACTCTTTACCTCAGGACAGGTATTGTCCATCTGAACAGCTTTGCTCAAGACGGAAACCATCCATATAAGCAGGATCTGTAAATATCAGTGGCGTCGTGTAACCTCACTTTTAACCTGTGCACCAACTTTCAAAACCAGATTTATTGCCATATTCATACTCGAATCGGTTGAAAAATACTCTTAATCTTCTAGTTTACTCGAAATCTATCCATTGGAAGCAATATTTTAATTATTGTGTATGTCTTGAGAGTTGGTGCACAGGTAGATTGAGGTTAAGGCGACGTCACTGGTAAATATCGTTATATAGTGTGTATTTAGAAGACGTTACTTGATCATTTTCGTTTTAGAGCCATCTAGAGAGTAAATTTTGTCATTAACTATCCATAGTTTTGAAAACCTTGTATTTCTGAACATCACAGAGGAAGGGTTATGAACACTTGCGATACATTTTTCATGTATCATGAAATCCGCTTATAATAGTAAACAGTTCTTTAGATTAATCATGTTGGCATTAATGTAAACCAGTTTTGATAGTAAATTTTAAGGTTTATATTTATTAGTGTTCTTTTCACATGAATATTGATATTTATAGACATATCAATATACATATTGATAATTATCGCTAAATTCTCCTTAAACTTAACAGAAAATTCTCTTGAAAGTCTTCATAATAACCTTGGAATTCTGTTTATAATTCCCATGAAATTCACCTAAGCATTTTCTTAGAATCCTCCTTGAAATACCTTTGCAACTTTTGTGAGAATTAAATTCTTTTGAAATTCTCTTCAAAATTTTCTTTGAGCTCGAAATTCCAATCAGAAATCCTTCGAAATTCTCCTCCGCAATCCGTTCGAATTCTCTACCAAATTTTCTTTGTACTTTTCTAAAGAATTTGTTTAAAAAAGATCCTCCATTTTTTTTGGGAATCAACCTCAGAATACGATGCCTTCGATATTTTTTTTTTTTTCGGAATTCCCTTAAATGTCTTTTCTGAACCTTCCCAGTATTCCTTTGAAATTATCCTCAGAATAGCTTTTAAATTCTCAGTAAAGGCCTCATAGCCTTGTCAGTAAAGGCACGGTATTACCAAGCCGGAGGCGGCTGGTTCGTTTTCCGGTCCGGTCAAGGGAATCTTTCGGGTTGGAAATTTTCTCGACTTCCCTGGGCATAGAGTATCATTGTCAATTCATGCATTGGTATTGGCATCGAAAGCTCTCAATTAATAACGGAAGTGCATTTAGAACACTAAGTTGAGAACACGCAATAAGCAAATATGCACTAAGCAATAAGCAATTAAAAGCAAATAAGAATAAGACCGTTTAAATTCTGCTTATAATTCTTGTTGAACTCTCATCTGAGTTCTCTTGGAATTCTCCTTAAATAACTGCTGCTATTTTGCTCACGATTTCCAACGAATTCTGCTCAGAATCACTTACGAATTCAATTCAGAACTTCCTTTATTTTATACAGAAATTCCTTGGAATTCATCTCAGAATTTCTTAGGACATTATCTCAAAATAATCGTGGAATGTCAAATCTCCCTATGAACTTTTCGTATATTTATTCAGAAATCCTCTTCAGCATTTCTTTGGAATAAACACTTTAATTCCATTTAAATCCTCCCCTAAGTTCCACAGGGATTCTCGGCAGGATTCTATTAATATAATGTCAGAACCCTGCATATTTTTTTTAAATCCCAAAGCCTTGTACTTTTTTTCAGGGCATAATCTGTGATATTGGTAATTTTTTTTTTTGTAAATCTCGCATTTTGAGTCTTTTGAGATTTTTCTCAGTCCCTAATTGATGAAATCATTTCCATTTTTGTTTGTTTTATCTAAATCTAGGATCACGAAGATTTTTTCACAAATCTCAAAAAATGTCTAAGACTTCAAACAAAAGTTAAAACTTCACAATCATATTTTTAAAATTCCAACACGTGTAGGATTTCTACAGACTACGGAGCGTTATTTTCACCGGGTTGTCGTCAGACATTCGAACAACGTGCCTAGCACATCGTAGTCGCCTAATTTTTGCCGGTGGTATTTCCAGTAGCATTCACCGGCTAAAGAAAACGTCTACTTCCTCTTGCACAAAAGAAGGCAAAATATTAGGAAAGACCCATCAACGATTTTCTGCTCAATAAACACAAAAAGGTAGTTACTAGGACACTGAGCTCCCAAACCAACAACAATCCATTGCGAAAGACAATCGTTCAAGGAATTGATTCCAGTGGAATCGATTTGTTTAATCATATGGTCGTGATTGAAAACAGAACACGAAATACCCCTGCCATGTGAAGGCGTATGAGCCTGAACCCGCGATCTTCGGTTCCAGTAAGCAAAAATGGATAGCCAATAGGCCACCGAGCCCTTCATAACACTAAAAGTTGCTTCAACCGTGTCGATTTCACCGTTCAAATCCGGTGACGACGACGACCCTTATAGCACGCTTATCACTAATGTTTTAGGCAATGAATTTTTTTTCTACTAATGAATTTGCCACCACTTCAGTTTAATACCACCCGATTATTTAATAATTCCCCAGAATCAACTTTCCCCTCATTTTGTTTTTATTGACTCACCCTAATCGCAATTACTCTGCACTAGTTCCTGCTTCTCACCGAGTAGGTAGTGAGTGAAACCAGAGAGAATGAGATTCTCTCAACCCACCAGCGGCGCACATTGTGACGTCTGCCTGCTTTGCTGCGATGCGACGATGGAATGGAGACGCACGGTGCAGGATTGCGGAGAAGCGAGGGTATGTGTAGGTAGGTATGTACACATGGATGGTAGTGGTCGACAGACAGACGGATGGCGGTGTAAATTTCGACTTCAAAGTGATCCTATCTCGGGATGCCAGTTTAGTATTGAAGCTTCATCTGATCGTACTGACTTGGCTTGTCTTGACTGCACCGAAAAGTAGTTGTTGAGAGAGGGTACTTTCGTTTGAATTTGAAACCTGATTCGATAACCAGAAGACGGCGGAAATTCAATACCAATCTTCCGTTTGTGCAACAGGTTTTGCTGTTTTCGAAGGAAAATAATAGGCAGAGTGTGAAGGTGAAGTGCGGAAAATTCGCGAGTTTCGTGATTAAGCTGCGATTCCGGTTAGTTGGCTAGTGAGGGTGCGTTCAACTTGTAGGATAATGCTCCTGAGAACTAAGTGCAAGCTTAAATCAAGTGATTCAATGAAACGGTAGTAACGGAAAAGTTTTTCAATCTGGAAGTAGGAAACCGAATTTGGTTTCCCAGTGCTTTCGAATATAAAGCAGCGTGAAAGTTGATCATCACCATCATCCTTGAAAGAGTGGGAACGAGTCCCAAGGCACCAGCAGCATCAGCAGCAACAGCAGCGGTTGGCTTTCAAGTGTGCGAATTCTTGCTTGCCACCACTCACTCTAGTTTACATGACTGACTGTACGGGACAGCAAGGTCCCCCCAAAGTCAACTACAACGTCGTCGTCGTCGCCACCGTCGTCATCTTCGTGTTCGTCTCAGCCTCTGGCTTGGGCAAAGCGGTGGTCGAATTTTCAACTGCGGACAGAGTCGGATATCGACGCCAGCAGCATCAGCAGCATCTACTGCAACCATCCGCACTGCAATCGAGTGCATTCTTCAAGGAGAGCGTAACATGAGCGCGAAGTGGAGAAAGTGAGATACTCGCAGCAATTTGTTGGTGAATTGGAAGTTTGTGTCTGTGTTTATAACGTTAACGGAAGCTGAGCTTCTCCGTTGTTTTTACTTAAGTGGAAGTGATTGACTAAAGCGCAAAGCGCCAGGAAAATAGTGGCCGCAGAAAGAGTTACACCTGTGATAAAAAGAAGAAGGAGAAGTGGGTCGTATTCTGGTTCGTGTGAGGAGGAAACTAGGTCACCTGGAACGGCAAACAATTCCCGATCTCTGAACGCCAGTGTTGATCAGGTACGTCATCAACGACAACGACGGCGAGCAATTGCAGCTGGATGCATCTAGCATAAGTAGTTCTAGTTGGGGATCAAATTTGCAAGTCTAAACAGCAGAGCTTCAGTAACGAACGACGCCATTATCTAGCTTCCGTGGGATTGATGCATACCTACGGCGAAATTTCGAACAATTAGTAATCGAACTTTACACCCCCCCCCCCCCTCCCTCACTCTATCTCGCTTCGGGAAGGTTCGCAAATTCCGTCTCAATTTGTTATCGGAGTAATTAAATTGGCAGCTGATAAGCGACGACAGGGACGAAAGACTACACTCAACTCAGTGAGTGTGAGTGCGCGGGAATGCACCACTTAATGGATGTTTTGTTGCGATAAAAGCGATTGTTTTGATTGTGTTTCGTGTTCAGTGGAAGTACTTGTTGGAACAACACGTTTTACTACACAATTGATGGCGTGTGTGAGTGTGAGGTTTCGATGGAAATTAGTAACCTGCTTCCTGCTGCAGCAGGTGTTTGTTATTAATTTTAGAAAATCGCACGTACTGCACACGCTATGGAATAGTTGTTATATTTGCTTACCTTGTAGGGTTGTTGTTGTTGTTGTTGGCGGGCAGGGTGATTGAATCAATTGCTTTCGGGAATCAATCTCCTGCGTGCAATTAAAAGAGGTGATCTAGTTGTGACAAGTGCTATGCGGCTCCTCTTCAATACCACGAAAGGCAGACAATTTCCGCTATCACATACAATAAATAACCCAAGGAAGCACATTTCAGTGCCAACATTACAAAAGGGCGAAACCTAATTTGTAAACAATGGCTTTCGGCATCGATTTCTCGCGAATAAAAGCTCACACATTCAAATTCACAACAGCATCAGTCAGAGAAACATCGTTAATTTGCAGGAGTGAGTTGTTGTTGAATTAATTGTTTACAAAAGCAGTTTCGCCGGAATGAAATGTTGGCAGTGATTTGTTTCAAATTTTCGTTGCTGTGTGATCGTTTGATTGGTATGCCTCTGCTGCGATGTGTTTCATTTTCAAATTTCTGTTGACATCGGCTTATGATAATCGATCGTCGATGGAGCTCAGCATTATAGTCCCAGTTGTGAGGCCACCAATCACGAATTTTATGTCACATCGTTTTTATTTGCTGAAAAAGAACGCTAGCAGAAAGGTCTGACTGCATTAGAAAAAAAAAATAAACAAATTTGTCATTACTGATAGCACACTCACATAAACTCGTTATCTATCAGTTCTTTAAAAAAAAAAGAATATAATATATTAAAGTACGGCAAGGAACCTTCTCAAGAATTTCAAGATTTTTTGTTTAAATACGACCAACCTTATCTTTACTCTTTAAATATAATAATTCTAGAGTGGATTTATATTAAGTGACAACATACATTCTGAAACTCGAATTGTTTTTTAAGATTCATAATTTTCTTGAACCCTGGATCTAATAAAATCAGACTGGGAGTAATTTTCATGAATCTGTACTGAACATAAATATTGAAGACGACATTGAATGTTTTCCAAGAAACCAGATCAAAAAACAAAACAAAAATAAGGACCTTGCAAAAGTTTCTCAGCTTATGGACTTTAATGAATGAATTTGTTGAGAATTTCCAACTAACCAACTTTCTTCAACTTTATTATTGAGATTTTTAGCCAGTTCATCTTATACTCTAGGGGTAATTTCAAGGGAATTCAGAGGAAAATTTCATGGGTCAAATTGTTAGGAACACTTTAGGTGAAGTCTGTGGTTTCCTTTCAAGTTAGATCTGTTAAACTTCCAAGGTTGTTCTAAGTATAATCCTAAGGGAATCCTAAATATGATTCAAAAGGAAATGTCCAACAGAATTCTTGGGAAGATTCCAAGGTATTGCCAAAGAGAATACCTAGAGAATTCTAACTAAGAAATTTGTAAGGAGAACTTCTTGGTACTTGTGAGTAGAATTCCTAGAGGTGAAGGAGAATCCAAAGGGAATTCTGAATAGAATGAAATGAAAAGTTTGAGGGAAGTATTCCAACGGAATTATGTGGAAAGTTTCAAATAAATTTCCAACAAAGTTTTGACATAAATTTCAAAGCAATAATCTGAAGGAATTCAAGGTTGTTCCTGTAATAATTTTAGGAGAAATCAAAGAAGAGTTGTTAGGGAAAACTGTGGAGCATTTCAAGCAAAGATTTAACGGGATTGATCTTAGAGAATTCGGAGTGGAATGCAAAAGGAATTCCGAGGTTAATTCTATGGGAATTTCAGGAGATACTTATGGTGGTAAGCTTCAACCGGTATTATCCTCGGATTAAATCCCGATCAAGAATGTCCGGCTGGTTTAATGTTGACATCAGAATTAATCATCACGACTCTAAAGCAAACATTTTGCAGATCATACAAACAGGGACGGTATTAAACGTTAATCCGAGTTGGAGCTTGCCGCCATCAGTGAATACTGAGGAGAGTTTATTTCAGGAAAATGCTTATGAAATTCCTACGTAATTCCGTGAAATATAGTGTAAACCAAAGAAGATTCCGGAGATCATTACTAGAGTATTTTGGAGCAAATTGCTAGGGACAGTTTTAGGACGAATTCTGATGAAATTTTTAAAAGTTTCTAAGTTTGTTTAGTTAGAGTTAAGTTTAAAATATTTCAAAATTCTAAGAAATGTTTTATTTGGTATTTTATGCTTGAAAAAATTCTCTTGATTCTGGATTTAGTAAAAATAAAATCAATCCATAAAGGGAGTTGTTTTTGCTGACATTCAGTGCTTATACAATCTGAATCCTCAGACCAATATTCCGCGCTTGGAAACGTTTCCAAAATTCTGGACCATAAGAAGCTTTCAAAATTCAAAACTAACAGAAACATTCGAATAGCACATTTTTTTAGCGAATGTCAAATAAATGTTTCATTGATATTCTCCTGGAAAATCAGGGAATTCTATTTAGCATTATGAGTTCCAAGAGCTTCTCTTAGCCTAGTCGGTAAAGTCGCAGTTACAAAGCAAGACCATGCTGGAGGTGGCTGGGTTCGATTCCCGGTCCGGGCTAAGAATATTTCGGGTTGGAAAATTTCTCGACTTCCCTATCATTGTACTTGCCACACTTATAACTGTGGAAGTGCATATACAACACTCAATTGCGAAGAAGAAGAAGAGTTTGTAAAGAGTTTCATTGGAGTTTGGTGATCTCCAGCAAGAAGATCAGTGGAGTTTAGCTAAATTCCGGGAAATCCAGAGAAACACAACGAACTTCATTTTCAAGACCTTATTTCTGAAATTGAAGACCATTATAAAACCAACAATAAACCAACAATGTTAATTGGGTTGTAGTTTTGAGAATCTAAGGTAGACTCAGGCGGTCTAGGAGCCGTAGAAGGTTAGGGTAATTTTCAAATGAACAACATCTGAAGTACTATGTTCTGCTCTTCAAATAAGTTTAGAGATCTACACAAAAGTTCGGGAATCTTTGAAATGCTTTTTGGAAACTGCACGGGCTGTTCATAAACTGCGTAGACAGTTTTGTATGGACAAATGTCTACGCAGGGGAAGGGGGGTCAAGAATTCCAGAAAACTGTCTACGTAGTTAAGGAACAGCTCCTTATGTGTTTTTTTAATTGAATTCATTTAATTTATTAAATGAAAAATTGTGAAATTTTACCGAAATCTCAACAGCGGAACAGCAAACAACTTTCTTGGGAGTTTGCTGTTCGAAAAATTACGTTTCAATTATTTCCAACAATTCTCTCAAAGCTCTTGTTAAATTTTTCTAGATAAGCTAAGCATTCTCTATTGTTATTCCTTAAATTTTGGCCAAAACGCTTTAGTATTCTTTTGGAATTTACTCCGCAATTCTCCTCAAATTCTCCTAAGAACTAAATTAAACTTTTCCCATGATTCTGCTTACTATTACTCTCCACAATAACCATGCAATTCTGCACAGATTTCTCCTGAAAATTCCCTAGAATTTCCCTTTAGCATTCTCTAAGTGTTCTTTGAAAATTCGCTTCCACATCATTTTCTTGGAATGCTCCCGTTCATTCAAATATCCTGAAAATATCTTAGGAATTATCAGGGTGACCAGTAAACAAGGAAAACCGGGATAAAGTCGAGAATTCGAGGTCATCGGGAGAATACCGGGAAAAGCCCGTGATAAATCGGGAATCGTCCTCTCTTCAAGAAACATAAGATTTTGGACCTTGAAAAAAAAAATCAAGACCATTGACTAGACTAGATTTTCAGAATACAGTCAATTGGATTGATTGATTGATTTCCCTTACAATCACTTTGAAGAAGTATTAACAAAATTTTAAAATGATTTTCCAAAGTAATTTTGAACAGATTTAGAATGAATTCTTGAGATAAGGTATTTCAGAGAAAATATCCTAGATTAAGATAAACTCTAAAAAGAGTTTTGACTAAAATTCAAAGTCAATTCTAGATAGATCTGGAATTAGGGTGTAACAGCCTTTGTAAACAATGACTTCTCTCGTTGACTTCTAGGAATTGAAGGCACGCCTACACAAACCAACATATCCATCGGGTAGGAGAAGTCTTGCTCTACTCGATGGTGCTGTCGATTTGTCGATTTGTCGATCATCGAGAGAAGTCATTGTTTACAAAAGCTGTTACGCTCTAATTCCAGGTCTATATGATTTGTTTTTGCTTATTGATTTATTTGATAAGGCTCAATTGAATTAACTTTACAGAGCCAAGGATTCTTGTTCACTATACAAAACATCGTAAAACTCTATTTAAAAGGTACAACACAATAAAAATTTTATCTTCCGTTGGCCAATAAGCCTCCTCCATCAGAATTGGATCCGTTTTCTTACAGTTCGTAAAAGTAGCGTAAATTTGTGTTCAGTATGATGCATATAAATGGAGCGTGACATATCATATAATTTTACATTTCTGAGAAATTTCATGCAATGCAGCAAATATTGTATACAAAAGCCCATTGTTGTAAACAACATTGTTTACAAGTTGCTCGGTTGTGTGAAATGAAATACAAGTTTACGTGAATGAATGTTAACATCACTATTAAAATTCAGAATTTTTAACTGTGCAGTGGTTTCGTTGTATGGCAGTATTGCCAACGGGGAGCAGAGCGCTTCCATAGCAGCAATGGACGCAAAACGTGTTCAGCACTCACACACTCATCACGAAAAAGTTGCTTTCCAAAATCGACGACGCATCGACCGAAAGAACTGCTGATGAAGAACAATGAGGAGGACCACACAATGGTTGCTGCCGAGTAAACAGACGATCGCGTGACACACCTAGAGAGTGGCCTGCTTATGTCGACAGCCGAGCGAACAGTGGTATATAGAATTGTATGAGTTCAGAGTAACTTTTTTAGATAGCTCTGTGGAAAAATCCATGGCGATTGTGAAGAGGATTTCCGAATCCGTGACAATACCAAGGCAATTGAATTTTAAGGGTTAAATTCCAAAGGAATTGTTCGAAGAGTTTATGGAAATACCGAGGATAATTTCAAGATGTGATCTCGAAAATATTTTCTAGATAACTTTAAGAAGAATTCCATGTTAATTTTCAGTAGAATTTAGAGGAGCACTCCGAGATAATTCTGAGTACCCGTTAAGACCCATTTTTTTTGACCTCCAGACAATGCGTGATTTTTCCAGGAGTAACCCACATTATTTGAAAACAAGATGTTAAGGTTATTTCAAAAATAATTATATTGATATTGAAAAAATATTGTACGTTCCCAATTTCCGTTAAGACATGATTAAAGAGAAAAAAAATACTGATCTATAAATAGATCCCTGGGCGTTAACGGGTTAAGACAATTCTGAGGGCAATTGCATGGAAGTTGAGGAAATTAAGCGAATTTATCAAATGAAAGGAAGCTTCAGTGAATCCTTAGAAATACTTTAAAATTTGAAGATAATCTAAGGACGTATTTGCCCTGTAACGTGGGTAGATCACCTTTTCGTGGTACGTTACGGGATGTAAGAGCTACCACCGATTCCTAATCCTGACTACTTCAAACTAGGGGAACAGGATTGTTCAGTAATCAAAGGAACACATCTTAGTCCTTGTTACTTTTCATGCCTTGTTGATAGTGACAAGACTCGGCTTTGTCCACCGAGAGTGATCTTGAAACAAGGAAAAAATGAGTTAGTTAGTCTTCATCTATGTGATTCCTAATCTTCTATTCGTTGTTCCCTAGTTTGAAGTGGTTAAGACTAGGGTTCTGATGCATGGACATTATCGGTGTCACTCCTTAATTTTGTTGCTAAGGAATCCAATTTTGACTGACAAAGAGACGCGTCTTTGGAGGGTGTTTCAACACTCCGAAGGGTATAAAAAGCGGGACCTTAGAATTAGAGTCGGATCCTTGCGATAAATGCAAGAGTGGCAACTGTTAAAAAAAAATCAAATACTTCATCATTTCTCAATAGTGATGGAGTAATACTACATGCACTAAACTAAGGACACGGGATATACTACAATAGATCAATTTACTGGTCGCAGTAGTGTTAGGTCCCGAACAGAGGAAAAAAAGACGCATTTCATGAATTTTTTGGAGTGTTCAGCAAAGAATTTCTGGACCTACTAACAAAGCAATTTTTGGCTCCCTGAAATATTCTCAAATTACTTTAAGATGAGTTCTAAAAAGAATTTTGTGAAATGTTTATTGTTCTTAAACTAAATAAAATCTTGTAGAGTTTTGGACGAATATTCGTAGTTACATTTTTAAGAATCCGAACACAGAATTCAGAATTCAAGATTTAGCAAAAATCCTACTGTCTTTTTTTCCTTCATTTGTTTTCCGCACTGGGTACCGGACGCCAGGGAGGCAGCTCCCACATCTGGACCCTACCTTTCGACCCATCAACTCATGGACCGGGTAGCAACAGTTTTACCTCCCATCCCCAAAGGAAGGCGTGATCAGAGATGTTATACCTCAGAACATCCCGTCGGCGCCGACTGGGATTGAACCCAGGCCCTATGACGCGAGAGGCAGTCACGCTTACCGCTATATCACCGGTGCCGCTGAAATCCTACTGTCTTATGATGATTCATTTAACCTAGTGATCTGTTCGGTTCAATTGCATTTGGTTTCATGCCTAATTGAAATGTATATCGCACTAACGGGAACATTTCCAAAATTCTGGGGAAAAACCTGGAAATTACTAATCGGGATTTGCTGGTCACCATTATCTTTAGCATTCCTTAAGATTTCTCCCAAAATTGTCTAAAATCGTTCCCAGAAGCTGTGTAATACTCTCCTTGGAGTTTACTTGAAATCTTCTTCGTAATTACTTTTTGATATTACTACTTAGAGTTCCTTCGATTTTTTGGAGTTCTGTCAGTTGGAATTCATTCTAGAATTCGCCTGGAATTCATGTATGGGAATATATTCATTTGTTATTAGTATTCAATTCATAGTTAACAGGCGTCTATTAACTTTTCTTGGATAATTTTTAGGATTTTTTTCTTTCATTGATTTGTTTTCCGTCGATCTTGTTTTCCGTGCTGAGCACCAATGCTACCGACGCCAGGGAGGCAGCTCCCACTTAGGGCTTAGAACATTTTTCGAGCTATAAGACTTCGAAAAAAATTGTCTGAACCTTGTAGTGAAGTTCTTAAGCCTTGAAATTCGAAAATCTTCCAAAATTTCAAATGTCATAATTTTTGACATGGAAGAGAAGTAAAGCCGTTGGTCCCGGCCCATGCTGTCTTCCTGCACATTCGATTGCCGTCAATGGATAGCATTCGATGTCCGTCGGTGATTGGCACTAGATTGCGGAACAGAGACCGACGTTAAATAAAGGAAAGAAGGAGATAATTTTTGACATCTCGATGATGGGAAAAGCTACGTGATTTCGAAAGTTGGAAAATAGTTTAATATTCTGGACATCAAAATGCTTTAAAATGTGGATTACTATTCAAATTACAATCTCGCGGCCTATTAGATCTTTAGCTTAACCGGCATCGCCTAAGTTTCATACATCAACTGATTAACATATAAGCAGCTGTCTGTACATTGAAATCAAAATTTGTTCGGGTTCGAAATAAGTCCTGTCAACTTAATTTCCTGCTCATAGAGCATCATTAGGCTTACTACATGCCAAACGATTGCAAATCCCATAAATTGCATTAGAATATATAAGCAAAGCTGGAGTCAGGTGTAAAGTTAACAATTGGATCGTAACAGCCTAAAAAAAAAGAGCAATTATTTAATTACAAATATATTGGGCACTATTACGACATCGTAAAAACGTAAAAGTGACACGGGTGGACACTGTGTGACAGCGCGATTGTTAGTTGCCCGGACTTTTCCGCACGAGCGCGTGCTTTCCTCCGTCGTATGTTGTTTACACAAACAAACGGAAAACTGTGCGGGGAGAGTGCAAAACTCGCGTCATTCATGCGACAGATGATGGCGGGTGATCAACCTCGTCGTACTCGATGATGGTGTTAGATGAACACAACATTTTCGTTGGCTTTGGATGGAAGTGTGTTCCTAAACTCAGAGATTACAGAAATTTGAACCCTTTTGGTAGCTTTCGTCGTCAAAGGCGACATTGGTTGACGTCAAGCCGAATGAAATCTACGTTACAGAGTGTGCCTGCCTGCCTAATGGCGATTCATCACGACAATGATGGTTTTGATTGTGCTTCTGATGAGGGATGACGACTGCCATCGTCGACCACTAGCAATCAATCCTTGCCTTTGTCTGCCGATATGGATTGGAAGTAAATTTGCTCGACTGTGAAATTGATACTCGTTAGCTGATCGAACAGAAACAGCAGAGGCGAAACGCACTTTGGTTTCTCACTTTAATGATTCGTTGCATAAATAGAAATAAGTTGTTGCGGACGGATTTAGCTTTCAAGTATAATGACGCTTTTTTAATGAGACTTCAAAAGTTTATGAAAACTTTAAAATTTGTTCCCCAATTAGAAATCTTTGCTGAAGTTACGGAACGATGCTATTTTGTGATTTCTAAAAATATGCCATACGCCTTTAAATTCCTAGCTGCTAATAGGTTTAACCTTTTGCTTTGATTTGCACCTTACGTAAGATGTGTGTTCTAGCACCAGTGAAGCCCACAACAATCGGATTGAGTTTTATGATTTCAGCACCCTTCCTCAATGCGTATTTCGAGAAAGCAACGAACTCAAACGGATCATGAATCAAATCAGATTAGTGTCATGTGCTGAATCCTATTTATTCCTCCCTTCAACCATCCGTGAATGCGGTGCAAAAGACAAAATGCAAGCCAACGAACCCATTTCCAGGTGACGCATGATTCGGGAAATCTACAACGCAAAATATGATACCATCATCATCCAAAATGACATGGGGGGAATTTGTGCTGCTTAGTACGACGAAGAAAAATGATCTTTAGAAATCCAAAGAGAGAGAGAGAGAGAGAGGGAACGATTCAACCAACCACGCAAATGACAGACGCTGCGTACTACAAAGCAGGGTCAGGAAAAGTGGTAAACTTTCACTTTCGTTTCAATCTGCACTCTACCATTGACTGCTGCTGCTGCTGCTGCTGCTTAGGGTTGTCATTACCGCGGGTATATTTAGCGAAAGCAGGCTTTTCGGCATTGAGAAGATTAATTTTGTTATTGAACTTTTCAACCGTTTCTTTAATGTTTTGACGAAAATTTGTATTTTTTTTCTGGAAAGGCAATCCAGTTTCCGACAACTTGGTCTCAGACGTCATTTCGATTAGATGAGCCGTTTTCGTGCTATGATTTATTGAAAAATATAGATTACGTTATTCTGGAAAAATAAGTGCCAGTCAAAATAGCCGAATTCCAGCAGAAACTTGGTTCATTGCGAAGTTTTATGGAATTCTTAAATTCGCCTGAAACTACTCAATTGAACTATTGAATGTCAAACATTAGATATGGAAATTTCCAAAATTACCGGTTTTTAAAGGTTAAAAACCGGTAATTCGGTATTGTAAAATGACACGGTAATACCGGTTAAATCGATTAAACATCCCTACTCCTGCTGCCAAGACGCAGTCGTTTGTTTTTTGTGCTGTGGATGCTACCTTTCCCGTGTCATGTCTATATACCTACAGCACTGACCGCGGTTGCGGTGTTGTTGTTGTTGGGCCGCAATCGCCAACTGCTCATGAGGATGATCATCATCATCTTCGAATGCAAAATACTGAACCTGGAAAGTTGCTAATTTTAACTCTGCAAAACTCGACGTACTGGGTTTTCTGATTGGCGACCGACGGCAGCAGTGGTGGAGGTTCTCAAGTGGACGAAAGTAGGAAGTCTGTATGCTCTCTAATGTGAACTCAGAGATTTATTTGCTGTTACAATTTATTAATTGGAGAAAATGTACTGTTGGTTTGGAAGCCAAGTGTGTTGCATATGAGGCAATCTTGTAGATGGAAGATTTGATCAATGTTTATTTTCCGTCAGTATCTGTTCCGCTCGTATGTGTCAATCACTGAAGCCAGGAAAGCATTTCCAAATCTGAACCCAGAAGATGTGATCAGTTGTTTTTTTTTTTTTTTTAGAAAATGCTAATGACCTTAGCTGGGTTAGAACCCAGACCCACTGGAGTAGGAAGCAGTCACACTCAACCGCCAGCAGTGCCTTCAATCTAAATTGATTATAGTAACAACATGGAGGACATAACGTTGATTTTGTATAGCTTTGATAGATTTCTTTAAGTGTAAAGATATACACTTGATGCAAAGATTAACGAACTTTGTTGGAGGGTATGAAGCGCGCCCCTTCGTATAATTCCATACACAGTTACAAGAAAAGCGTACATCTCCAAGCTTGCGAACCAAAAATCTATTAATAATTATCGATCCCGTCGATGTTTGGGGTATTTGAGATTGATTTAAACAATGCATTAATCGAACCTATTACTAATTTGCATCACTATGTCTAAAAGTCAAATAAAATCTCGACTTTTAAAAGGCCAAATATGATCCAAATGCCACGTAAGTTTTTTGTGATAATTCTATAGTGTCGTCCATGTTCTTCTAACATAATTATTATGTTGCGAAGGGGATGTAATATTTAAGTAAAAATGTGTTGTCCTGTTTAAAAGACTATCCGGTATTCGGTGCATTGCATTATCGAAGACAGCGTACAATCCTGCGCAAAATAAAACCAGTTTCATTCGATTCCTGAGACTTGTTTCCGGCAAGACAACTATATTTGATCAAGTTTCTTAAGCGGAAACAGAAGTTATTGAATGTTGAGGCACTTTTGCGATTTTATCTCCAGTGTGCGACGGTGGATCGAGTGAGATTCGTGTCTGCTTTGTAATATCATCTTAGAAGGTGTGATCCGAACAGTGGTACGATTACAGAACTTTCAAGCCAGTCACTAAAAGTCTCCTTTTTTAAGGCCAGCCACTAAAGTAACTTGTTCTTGTAATCAGTCACTATTTTCAACTTTTTTTTTTAACGTGAATTTATTTGAAGATTGATCATTCTTTGCTTTGTGACGTTTAATCGTCGTTCTCTATCTACAGGGTGTCTACTCATTTTTATAAATAAAATTACCTGAATTTTCCAAAGTCCAAGATCTAAAAATATTCAATGTCTTGAAGTTTCGTATTCCATGTAATGTAATGTAAAAATGATTTATTTCAAGTTCGTTATTAACTTTATGAAAGATTAGAGATCTTCATGGCAGTCCCATTAACTTCACAATAATTGTAGGAACTTTGGAGAAGTTCTGAGGAATGAAAGGAAATGCTGAGAATTTCAGTGAAGCTCCATAAACAAACTGCGGGAACATAAGGGAAGTTAACACGCTGAAAATATGGGGAACTTACAGGAAGCTTTAAGAAACTCAAAACGGTTCTTTTGGCATCAGAAACTCTTATGAAGTTCCTAGACAGGTATCAAGCAAACTTGAGAAATATAGGGGTATTGTGCACATTTTTAAGAAGTTCTAAGCACCTCAGAAAAGCTAGATCTAGAGATCTTTCAGGGTGTCTACTACCTGTAAAAATCTGGAAAACCGGGAATTCACAGGGAATTTTATTTTTTCTGGAAAAACCTGGAATATTCAGGGAATTTTGGTTCCACTCAGGGAATTTTCCAATTATCACTTCATTCGTAATTCAAAAGAAGTTTTTCGCTCAGTTTCTCGAAACGTTTCAAAAGCACCTCAATTCCAAAAACAAATCGCAGCTAAGTACTAAAGTACAATATTTTGCAGAACTCCATGGAAGTCGGAAATAGATAGATCTAAAGAACTTCAGAGAAGTCCGTAGACCTTAAAAGAAGTCTGTAGAACGTCAGAAAGTTCGTACGTTTTTAGAAAAATTTGCAAAACTTCAGCAAAACTCACAGATCTTAGGGAAAGTTCGCCGATCTTTAGATCAAGAATCCACAAAGAAATTTAAAGAACTTTAGAAAAATTCGGAGATCTACTGTGAAATTTATTGAACTTCAGGGCAGTTCGTAGATCTTTAGAGCAGAAATCCAGTACTTCAAAAAACTCTACAGAATTTGAAATAAATTTTAGGAACTTCAGAAAAGTTCAGAGGGTAGATCGTAAATCTACTCAAAAATTAGCAGATGTTTAAATAAATTTTCTGAATTTTACTGTGTTTCTTGGATTTTGAAAAACATTTACAGAACTTCAGGTAAATTCGCTGATCTTTAGAGATATTTGCACAGCTTCAGAAAAATTAGAAAAACTTCAGAATACCCCTAAAACTTCAGGAAAGCTAAAAAATTTCTAGATAATCTTTTCATTCTTAAGAAAATTGTATGGATGTTCAGAGATATTTGCAAATATTCATCGAATCATGAAAATCTGCAGAGAAAATTACAGAACTTTCGAGAATTTTGTAAATTATTAGAAATTTTGTGAATATCAGAGATAATTGTTGATCTTCAAGGATCTTAAATCTTCAGGGATTCAGAAACTTAGTAGATTTTTAGGAAAATTTGCAGAACTTCTGAAGAACACACAGAACTTCAAAGAAATCTGTAGAACTACCGAGAAATTTGCAGATCGTCAGGAAAGATTGTTGACCTTTAAAGAAATTTTACCCGTGAACAGAAACAAAACTTCAGGGACGTCAGAAGGTTTGAAGATCTTGCAGAATTGAATTGTGAACAGAAATTTTCAGAACTCAAGGAATCATGTAGATCTAGTGAGAACTTTTCCCACTAGCTTGTCTAAAGTTGGTTTCAACATCCTGGCGAGGTTTTGAAATCCATTTTCATCTTCATATCACAGCTCTTGAAGGACAATATGAGCCAGATCCCTGCCTGTGTTCCTCCTGAGCAACCATGTTCTACTCCACAAAGTTCACCTACTCTTTCTCATTTTATTTAAAATAATAAAAGCAAATACGTCTGCCGAAACTAGAGCAATTTCCCGGTAATTCATGATGGAAGTATTTACTATTGGTGCATTTACTAAACATAAATTGTACAAATTAATACTAAACAACCTATGTTTATCTGTTCTGCTGTAATATTCAATAACTTTTTTGCTGTGCCGACTTATAAGTACCAACGCCCAAGTTTGAACAATCGAAAATAACATAAATCAATAAGTACATAAAAGGGATTCCAGATGGATAAATAGATAAAATAATAATGTGTATAATTTGTATGCACCTGGAATTTTTTTCATCCGACCTGGAAAAACCTGGAAAACTCAGGGAATTTGATTCCTTGGATTGAGTAGGCACCCTGATTGAACGTCCAATTGAAAGCTGGGGAGAAGTCCAAGATGACTCTAAGCAGAAATTTATGAAATTTCTGAGGTTAATTGCATGTAAATTCTAAGGAGAATTCAAATAAATTTCAAATAGATTTATAGAAGGAGTCTTCAGGGAGCTCCTGGAAGAATCAATAAAAAATCGAAAATAATCTACTCTTACTAAACATGTGTAATTACTTTATGCGTAAATTTAACGATTTACATAGTCGGAGATGCGTACGTCAAATATCAGACTTGAAGTGAAGATTTTATACGATTGATGAGGAGATTAAATTATATAGTTGATTGCTCCGTTATAGTACGGCAGTGTGAAATTTGTGTATACAAAAAGCACTCAAACCATCACTTATGAAATGTATTTACGATATAGTCATCACAAATTCAATGTTGTATTCTTATTTCTTAAGATGTTTTCTAATTATATACTTATTCAAAGATTCATATTAAAAGAACTAAATTGACTGAATTTCACTAATTTTTTTTCTACATATATCGAGCATTTTCAAAGTAACCACAAATCAAAAAACTGAAGTTCGGTCACAAAACTAAAAAAAAATAGTGCAATTGCTTTAATTTCCATTAAACATATTTCTAACGAATTGACTCTTGGATCCTCAGTTCTTGTTTTAAAAATATATAATTTGAAAAACATTCATTACTGTAAAAAATATTTGGAATATACTTTAAAAAAACTATCAATGTTACCCCGTTTTACTTTGTTACACCACATTGTAGTTTCATTTTTATACCTGTGATCTTGACTTTTATACCTAGGGGATGAGTACTTAAGGGGGTTAGATTTTGAAAAGTTCTTTAGTGGGAATGACACTGATGAAGACTGCACATTGTAGTCGAAATACGTATCTGTCATGGATACCAAAAATAATTAAGTGGAATTAATTTCATTACTTCATGTCGGAAGAAGATTTTTCAGTTGAGTTCAGTTAAAATTAAGTGGTAAAACTATAAATCGCTAAACAGAAGTAATAAATAAACATTCTGATGAATAAATGCCATGAATTCAACTTGTTATCTTTCAGGACTTTGAACAAAAACATTTCCCGTTTCCCGGGAAGGCTAAATGGCCGGGAAATTGAAACACTAGTCCATAACAACAATAATATTTCCCGGGAAGAGGCATTCAGCTGGCCGGAAAATGGAAACACTAGTCAGCACCCTGTTAAATGATCAAAGTGAAGCGAAGAAATTGATTAAAAGTCTCTGAATGTGTATGAATTAGAATGTTCGATTATTTTTTGTTCGAATAACACCTTTCGTTCTTCATGTTCCTAGCCAAATTTAAACCATTCCGTTTCTGAATGGTATGCAATGATAAAATTGCATATCAAAATAAATAAGACACATTCTTCTTGAAGTGTTTCATCATCCGAAGAATTCACAGGTATTGTCATTTTGCAAAGTAATAAAACCTCACTCTTAACGCTCAAAACTGAAACACTTTGTCTTCAGTCGACCGGAAATTGTTGGAATATTTCAGTGCTCATCGAGTGGAACAACTGCCGCCATCATGATCTTCATCAATAGTGTACGAACACCAGCAGTAGTATGAAATAGTGTTGTCCATCCAGCGCCAACAGGCCCTGATAAATAATAAAAAATGCACTTTTAAAGCTGTGTTCGTTCAGCCACATTCCAGTGGTTTTGTAGCCATATAAACCTACATAAGGGAGATTTTATTTTTCGAATTCCTGGAACAGCCACAACCCGCAACAGTCGGTGCAACAACAGTATCGCTAGCTTTTGCGCGGGTTCCATCTCAGTTTTGCGTGGTGAAACCGTTACGGTGTAATTGCAAAAAAAAACCTGGATGATGTCAGGAGGAATGCAATTGCGAGTTTTTCGAAAATGCACCTCAAACACATTCCATTTGGGTGGGGGAGGCATCGCTCAAATGGTGCAACTACTGTATTCTGTTTTCCGTTCCGCAAGCACAACCCCTCTCGAACGGATGAGCTCTACCAGCCATTGCCGATGTAATGTTTTCGTTCGCTGTCAATTCCAGTAAAATCACGCTCACTCGTCAACTTTTTGCCTGACCTTTTTTGCTCGAACGTACGGGCCATGTACCGAATATCGGAGAATCTCCCTTGGGAACGACGATCATCGACGTCATCGGCCATTCCATCACCGGTTGACGTTGATGCTGTAAATTAATTAACTCTTCTACACTGCTCTTCTGGAGCACGCTGCGACTGCCGGATAGTGGGTGTGTGTGTGTGTCTGTGTATGGTTCGACTTTATTCATCATCATCATCATATGCAAACATCATGGAAAATAGCAGCACGGTTCAGAGGGCGAAAAGGGTTTCTTTGTGTTGCGGCTGATTTCCGCGATCGGATCCAGACAGACGCGGTTCCGTTTTGCTTTGTTTCAGGAACTTACGAACCACTGCCGACGGCGATAGCTGAGAAGGTGAAGTGCCGAGGGTGTCATTTCTATACAGAGCTGGAAGAAGGGGCTATCTGCTTGCTTTGATTGATTTTCTTCATCAGCCAACAGCCAAATACAATAGGCAATGTTGTTTCAGCTGAGTTATTAACGAAAGAGAAAGTCGATGAAGAGAATCGATCAAAGTTTGGATGGATAGGCCCTTTTTCCAGCTCTGTGTAGATTTGTTCGATTTCAACAGTGCGGGGGCATTTGCAAATGACGTAAATTGTGCTCGCAGGTACCTACTGCGAAACGTACGTAGAGGAATGCATTCTCCTGGAATGGAGTTTGTTTACCCAGCGTGTAGTTTCCTGTCTATATCAGTTGTGTACGTACATATGTACGTATAGACAGCGAAGCGTGTGCGATGACGTGCTTTTTATCGAGACAACACAACCCTCGGTTCCATTAGTGCAACGATAAACGGCGGCTGATGCTAATGAGAAACTACGGATAGCGGGGGACAACTACAGTAACAGGCTATTCAGACTGGTGTTTGTCGTACACAGTTAACCAGAGAATTCCTATAGATAATTTTGGAGGTCTTTCAAGAATTGATAAATTCTGTAGCAAATGTAGAAATTCCTGGATTGTCATTTGACCTCAGACAAATGGACATATGTTCCATTGTAAAACGACGATGTGAACGTGAACAAACTAAGTGACAATACAGCTGGATCTCACCAAGGAACTCATTCAAGTGCTACGTACAGAAATTAATACAAAATCAAAGAGCGTTGCAAAAAAAGGCCCCAAGTTTTCGATCATATGATTTTCTCATATTCAACATCTGAGTGAATGACCTACTCAAGCCATTTTTCATCATGCGTTATTTTGGGAGCAGAAAGTTAGCAATATTTGAGAAAATGCTAGAATATTTGCGTGAAACAGTGAAGGCTAAAAAAAATCTCGAAATGTAAACAAACAGAAAACAGAGAAAAAAAAACCATAACAAAGTCATCATCTATCGCATTATTGTCACCGACTGACTGTGCCAAAAAGCAGCAACCAAAGAAAAGAAGAAAAAAATGAAAATGTAAACGCGAACAAAAATATTTATATTTTCGTTGTCAGAGCAAACGCACTCAAAATAGATCTTCGCTCAGGCATAGACAATGCAGAGGGTGTATGTAGAAAAGTTAATGAGACTCTGCAACGAGCAACAGGATCAGCGTACGGAATTAGCACCACTTGTTCGGTGGCTTAATTTACATTTTTCGCAAATTATTTCCCGTGCAATTTTTCGCTTTACGCGGACCTGCAGATGTACAAATCGAACGGAAGTGGTCGGAACCTGTAACCGATGGCATCCGGAATTCAGTAGCTTTCATCGCCGACGTGTCAACGGACTTTTGTTGAACTTCTTGACAACGTTGGTAGATCGTAAATCTTCGCCGAGCTCGCACGGGAGCCAAAACTGTAGTTTGACTGTAGTGTTTCGGAATCATTCTTTTTCCTCCCTTTGTGTACCTACAGGTCGATTCCTACGACCAACCTGTTAGCGGAATTGCTCAGCAAGTGACACGAAATTGCCCCCGAAAATACAGTTAATCTGTCAACGTGTCCGTTTCGTCAACTGTGCCTTCTCCTCTGCACAAATTGGCTGCAACTGGCAAACAGCCTGTCTATGAATATTAAAAAAAAACCCTTTTCTTCGAAGAATAATCGAATCGGACGCGTCCCAGGCAGCAATCAATAAACAACTCAAGTCAGCAGACTGAAAACACCTGTCAAGTCCGGGATTTCAGTCAGGCCGAATAACAAAAACAAATACGGCGGTGCAGTGAAATCCATTTGTGTCATATTTCGTCTCACAATATGATCTCCTTTCTCCCGAGTCGCATTTCGGAAAAGTTGATGGCCGGGCAAGAGTTCCATCAACTAAACGAATACATCACATGTGCAAGCAGCAGCTACTGGGCAATCTCGTCACCGTCACCATCCATATAACAGGAAATATGACATGTCGTTCTCGCACCGTGTTTTTTTTTTCGCCAAGAAAAATCGCAAAATGCACTAAAATTTGTTCCATCCGAGATGAAAGCCGGGGAAAACAGAGTTTCAAGTGCTCGTTTTTTTTTTCATCCTGCTATTTTCCTAATGCTGTTGTTGACGTTGGGTGACCTTGTTTTGCGCGACACACAGATGTAGGTTGTTGATGTGCAGCAGGACGGGACCTACCGGTGGCAGCGAGTTTGTTGTCATCTCGTCAGCGTCGTCGTCGGTCGTTTCCCCGGTGAATTATAAAACTAGAACGGGTTTGTGCGAATGATTTGCAGCAAGAGCTCAGATCGCTGTTGTTTGCTTTTGAAGCTCTCGTTAATGGCAAGTGTGGTGATACTCTCAGAATTTATTGAAAGGATATATCATTTCAACACTAATATGGGGCACTAGGTTTGTTAGGACTTGTCGGAAATATATATCTAGCGTTCAGATCTGCGACAGGGTGTCTACTATCTGAAAAACCTGGAAATCTTGGAATTCTCAGGGAATTTTGTTTTTCTCGGAACACCTGGAATTCTCAATTATTCATTATTCAAGAAATTTTCAAATTCTCTTACCAAAGAAATTTTTATGAAAATATATGCAAACATTCTATTTCACTTATTATTCATAATTATACTTGGGCGAAAACTTTCAAGAATCTGGAACGAAGGTAAATATGCATGATGTTGACATAGTTTCTGTTGAAGTTGAACAGCTTCGCATCATTCTAGCACCTCAATCGGCTTCTACAATGCTATCGTTTGTCTTTCCTTCTTCCGTCGCTTGATTCGTAGTTTTTTTCATGCTTCGGTAAAGCGGGCGAGTAAAAGAGTGCTCGACTTTGATCTGACCGTCTTTCATGAAACACATCACGAGGTATATGACAGAAAATTAAAATGTATATTTAAAGCATTTTTCACATGAAAACACTTGAAGATTACACGTAACATGTTTAATTTATCTTCCATCCACGTATTTATCTATAAAGCAGTAGCGAAAACGGGATATAACGCATATTAAACCAATTGAAAGAGCGGTGACAGCGTGTCAGTAAAAGGAATTGAAAGCCAAATTTAGGCTTTGTTTCAACTCGAAAATCGATGTTACTTTCATTGGAAGGGGTGAGCAAAGCAAAGACGAAAAATTCCACAAACAGCCTTTCATTCTAAGCGGGCTTCTTTTTCATTTTCGTTTCGAGCTGATATAGTGCATTAAACAGGTTGCTTGAAATAAAACAAAACTCGAGCTCATTTTAGAGCTTCGAAAATGTAGAGCCCTGTACTCAGAGAATCTTGTTTTTCCAGGAAACAACTGGATTTTTTAGGGAATTTCCAAATTATCTTACGAAGGATTTTTCAACATTTTATTATGATATCTTTAAATTTACCTCGATATTTCCCTCGGCTTTGGCAAAACCTTGAGGTAGTTTAATTGGGCTACCAGGTCCCAGGGCTGATTTGGATCTTTACCACATTGGAAAGATGCACACTAGTGTTGCCAGATCAGTGTTGATGCTTACCAAAAGTGCATTGGAACCCACTTATAAAAGCATATTAACAGATTAATCATCACCGTACCACAGACAAACAGACGTAACTCTTCATTGTGTATCTTCATTCATGCATTTAACGGTTGATTTGAATATTATCAGTTCCGCGAACTACTCGCCGCAGCGCTGGCATCGGATCACTTTGACGTTTCTATACATTCTATAGAACTTTTTTGCAATATTGTTTACGAGTTAGCGAGCAAGCTTGTTTTCCGCGAGAAGCCAGAGAGATGTCGTTACTGAGGTTATATGTTTTGAGATACTATGTTTTCAAGAACAAGTTTTTCAAAGAGTTACGTCTGTTTGTCTGTGACCGTACATTGTTCATTGCTCTGTACTAATAATAAATGATTAAGCACAGCATTTGATATTTTAGTAGGAATGCTGGATTTAGTCACAGTAGAAATCATCCGCTTTTTTTTTTAGTATTAAATCCTTCATTGAACTGAATTTATTTCTATGGGCATGCACGTTTGGAAAGTATCATCACAAAGGTTGTGCACTCGGTCTACAGGCGGGAAGGGTTTGTTTTTTTTTATCTATTTATAGAGTCACTTCTTAGAAATACGAAGCGAAAGACAAATCAAGAATTAAGCACAAGACCTTCAAGAAAACTAACAACACGAAGTCTGGAAATGGCAATGTTTCATTCAAAACGTCAAGTATTTCAAGAATATCGGGTGAGACCAATCTAATTGTATTTAATCTTATTTTTGTGTAGTAGGATATTCAATTGAACCGCTCCGGGCTATTATGATGCTGTATGATCTTTTAAGCATTTTTCCTAAATTTTGGGATACAAGGGTTTAAAAATTATGAAATCATAAAACAAAATTTACAGGTATTGCAAAACATGGTCCTCTGTACGTTTACTTTTCAACTTTTACTAATACTACTGTTACTCCGACTATCCCCTACTTGAAACACTATTCCTCCCTATCCGACATCTTAAGCAGGATTCAATTGATACCTGTGATTATTATTCTGTGGTGCCAAATCTTTACCTCTACCCTTGTGCTGTATGGACAGTGATGTTTTACTGGAGACCTGGCCCTATGACCCCCTTCGGTGCTTGAAAATGAAAATGAAAACTTTTAATTTTCCTCGATATTTGCCTTCATTCATTGTCCTTCATAGATAAGATAAGGAGCGGATTTATCTTCAGTACCAAAATAAATTTTATAAATTCAGAGGCCTCAATTGTTTTTCAGAAACATGGATATTTTGACAAATCTCGACCTTGGAATTTTTTTTTTGATAATCTGAGCTCAAAAACAATTATGCTTTGATAAATTTTCAAGAATTTGGAACAATGATGTTGGACATAGAATATTTGCCAGGTTCCACATTTGAAAAAATCATGGAATTTGATGATAATGTCTAAAAAACTCATTCCAAGCGAGCTCCGGGAAGAACTGTCAGCAAAACATCATGTGGAATCCTGCTTTCAAGGTAGTTTTGATGAACTTCCAGATTGTGAAACCTGAGGAGAACAATTTTAATGAACATTAATATCGTTATAATTAAAATAAAACAGCAAAAAAGGTTATCTTTCATTCATTTCCACTTAATTAATTTTAGCATCGATGACAGATACGTACTTCGACTACAAGTCTTCATCAGTGTCATTCCTACTAAAGAACTTATCAACATCTAACCCCCTTAAGTACTTATCCCCTAGGAAAAATGTCGAGATCCCAGTTAAAGGGTGTTTACGATGAAATTGCCACACACAAAATTGATTCGCAAAATTCGAGTTTTCATCCGATTGCCATCAAATTTTCAGGGATTGAGAAATAACTATTAAACTTCATTTAACCATTTTACTCGTATTTTATTTACAGTCCATACGCAAATGCCCGCACCTTGGCCTTAACCCCGGCCATAAGATTCTGCACAACCTGTGAATCAACCGTTTTTTGCATGTAAACCCATACTTTCTTCAGTTCCTCGACTGTCTTCACTACCTTAGGTCGTTTAAGAAGGTGCTGCTTCATAATCGCCCAGTACTTCTCGATGGGGCGGAGCTCCGGAGTGTTGGGAGGGTTGAACATTTTCGGCACGAAATTGACCTTATTATCCGCATACCACTTCAGCACGTCCTTGGAGTAGTGGCATGAGGCCAAATCCGGCCAGAAGATTGTTGGGACGTTGTGGGCCTTCAGGAGAGGAAGCAGCCGCTTCTGGAGGCACTCTTTTATGTACACCTGTCCGTTCATCGTGTCCTGGGTCACGAAAGGTGCACTCCGCTTCCCGCACGTGCAGATGGCTTGCCAAAGCAGGAATTTCTTCGCAAATTTGGACATCTTCTGAGTGCGGACATGCTCCGGAACGCTGAACTTATCCTTGGCCGTGAAAAACAGGTTGCCGGGGATCTGTTTGAAGTCGGCCTTCACATATGTTTCGTCGTCCATGATGCAGCATTCAACTTTCGTCAGCATGTTGAGGTACAACTTCCTGGCACGGGTTTTGGCGGACTTGTTCTGCTTCTCGTCGCGATTAGGGGCCTTTTGTACCTTGAACGTTCGAAGCCCAGCCTTAGTTTTGGCCTTCTGGACAAAACTTCGGCTTAGGTGCAGCTTCTTAGCCACATCCCTAACGGAGGCGTTCGGATTTCGGTTGAAGGCCCCAACTACGCGGTTGTGATTTTTGGTGTTGTACGGAATACTTTTTCCTTCACTTCTGGGCTTCCGATCGGTGGTCAACCGTTCCTCGAACCGCTTAATCACTCGCGACACCGTGGAATTCGCGATTCCCAACGTTTTAGCGATGGAACGATGCGAGAGATCCTTGTTCTCGTGATGAATGCGCAAGATTTTATCACGCACGAGCTGTTCTTTCGACTCCATTTCCGCGAGTTTTGATCACAGGACTTTAAAACTTGCAGGATGTAAATAATGCACTATGAACTAAATCCACCCAAATTTTCATTAAATTCTACCCAACGGTTAAAAAGTTAGAGCAATTTCATAGTGTGGCAATTTCATCGTGGACACCCTTTATAAAAAATAAACTATAATGTGTAGAATCGGAACCTACCTTACTAATAAAATCCAAAGATTTAAGTAAACTAAAGGTGAAAATCTATACAACTCTCTAATAAAGAAAATTCCAATACCAAAATTAATTAAGTGGAATTAAATGGAAGATAGATTACTTAATAATTGCTTATCTTTTGACAGATACGCGTATTTCGTCTACTGCTTGCAGACTTCATCAGTGCCAAGTACTCAACGCCACTTACCGTGCTTACTTGCTACTGATGAAGTCTGCAAGTAGTAGACTAAATACGCGTATCTGTCAAAAGATTCGGAACATAGGGCTACAGGATGTAATGTCAGCCTAGCCCCTCACTTCGGTCTATTAAGCAAATAACTATTATTGCACTAACGAAAATCATAAAAAAAACCTGAAAATTTCATGAATTGAAAGAACTTACTTTACCTTTTTGTAACATGCTACCCTATTGTTTGATTTATCTTTATTAGGGAGGCTTTCAGCCTGGGGCTGGTTCGCCTCCAAGAACATGCTATCCTAATAAATCGATATCACAGTTATCACTTGCACCGTTCATTCAGAACATTTAACGCAATTTGCGCTTCAAAACTATGGGACGAACTTTAGGGACGTCATTTTAATTGTGGTCTATGAAATTTATATGATGACTTTATATTGGTATTAGTGAATCCATTTGCGTCTGCAACTCTTTACTCATGTAGGAAAATCCCATAATCTAATGTCAATTTCGAGAATCATAGCGGATAGTTTCTTAACTTTTACCTTGTCCCGAAGGCAAAACGGGTCGAAACGGTACGTCAATTCGCGTCTACAAAGCTTGTAACTCTTTACTCCTATGGAGACCGATACGCAAACGTCACTGGATTTCGGCGACTATTTTCTTATTCGGTCGCTCTACCGAAAAATTTCGTAGCTAGGTAGGGGTCAATCTTTGCGTGAAAATTCCATGTCCGTAAGCGAACTAGTTTTCTCAAAAGGGTGTATACCCAGACACGATAAAACAAAACTACCCAACGATGAGTTATTTTATATTAATTTTAAGAAACGTTCATGTTAAAAAATACAAAACAGCCAGTGAGTAAATAACTCTGCCATTTATAGCTAACACAAATGCTTACATTTTTCATGCCTTCGGATCTTCCGTGCGTAGCTGGCGACACAATAAACATCATGACCAACTAATGTACTACGAATTTCTAAAATGCACTGCTATTTTGAGTGAAAACCCACTCAATTTTGAGTCCATCTTATCGGCCATGCATTAAAATTCCGATTAGGCCCTTCGGACTATTACTTCTATAGCAACATGTGATAAGGTCCTATGAGCCGAATGTAAATAATGACTTTAAACGTCGATTGCTCATGAATCACAACACGTCCACGCAAACTAATTACACCATTTGACAGAGAAAATTTACTCTACCAGATGCTGATGTTGGTTTGTCTAAATGAGTCATTGGCGCATTTCACATGTTGCTCTAGACTTGACTTTACAGTTCGTTATATGTGTGGTCGTGAGATGATCTATTTGGTTTTTATGTTGATTCTGAAAGCATCGTGGTTCGAGATGTGGGATTTTATGAAAGGTGGGCAGGTGCTCACGGTCTCTTTGCCGTTAATGATCACGAAAAGTTCACTATTTTGCAATACAGAAATTCAAAAAAAAAATATTGGCGGATTTGGACAGTTTTTGACCTGTTTCATACGACCGGCCACAAATGCCGTGCCAAACTGATTTCCTACTCAATTAATAAACCTTTGTGAATTGAATTGTGAAATGTGAATCTCGCTAATAAACACGAGGAGCATTTCTTATAGCAAAACTTGCCATTTAAAATGGGCATAGTACATTTTAGTAAACAAACTAACACTTCTTCCTTGTGTGTCACCTTTGTATTATGCGCCTAGATTGTGGTATATTTTATATGGATCAAACAAAGAAAACACTGTCTCTTTCTACCTCATCAGTTCTTACGTGAGAAGTGTAAGTGACGTCATCAATGTGGTTACGTATGAATGATAAGGAGTGAAATAAAAGCGCGATTCCACATGCCAGATCTTTGTAGAACGAGTTACATCTTCGATAGGATGAATTTGTATCAATTAATAGACCCAATTTGAGTACAGTAGACCGAAATTACATCCACGTACCTGGATAATTTTCGTCAACCAGCTGATGGTAGTAACGCTTGCTACATTCCTATCAATGTGCTTGTCGAAGCACTCTCCATGACCATCCATCAAGTTGACGAATGAAGTAAAAAGCAACTGGTGAATGTCGTCTTCGGCGGTGATCCATCACCGATCTGGTCATTCCCGACAATCATGACACTCATCTTTGCTCGTTTTGAAGCAGTTGCTGCTTTGCTTGCTTATTTGAATGTGTTGGTGAGTGTGCCCAACAGCTTCCGTTTAATTTTGCCAGCTTTGTTTGTATATCACACAGTCACGCGTGCCGAGTTGAACTTGGAATACGTAGGCATTGTTTTTATTTTCTTCTGTCGTTTCCCTTTTTCTCATTATCATACTGCAGAAGTCTTCACTGTTTTCGTTGTGCTTTTCATCATCAGCAGCGAGTGTTACGTTGTGCCTGTGAGCAGCGACCATTATTAGTGATTGTTGTTTGCCATAGCTCTACCTCTCACTGCGTGACGAAACGTTCTGTCAGCGACACTCAGTTGATGCGTTGACGAGTGTCGAGTGAGTGTCATGATATTTTGCATCACTGGTTACTGCTGCCAGTTCTTCTTCGGGTGTTCAGTAATCTTGAAGCTCAAACTCACCGCAGTTTGGTGAGCATTGTAGCTGGTGAGTTTTCTTAGCATGATATCTGAGCTACCGTATCACAGCTTGTAATATCATCCGCTGGAAGATGTTCACGCGTATTATGGAGCAAATTATAAGGGAATACCTGAGAGAGGTTTAAGATGAACGCTCATTGTGAAATTTTTCTAAGTAAATTTTTAGAATATACTCAAGTAATCCTGTAAATAGTTCCAAGGCTATCAATTATTGAAATCTATAAAAAAAAGTCGGGATCCTGATGATCACGATTAAAGATTTTTGAATTGAAGGATCCTGGATTTTGAAAAATATTCAGGGAGTTACAGACATACGGTAACTATTAGTATACACTTGTACTTTTTTCGACAAATTATTTTTATTGTTTTTTAAGCATAACACATTTTTTAGTACAGAAAATCATTTCCTATACGTAAATCACATAAATATTGCATTAAAATAAAGCTTCATACATTCCAGAAGTTGATGTTCTACAATTTTCAGGGCGACCATTGAAACGGGAAATCGAAAAAACCGGGAAAATTCCGTGAATTTCGATGACTAATCAGGAAAAAAATAACTAAAAAAAATCAGGAAAAAAAATAAAATAACTGAATTTCATGGATAACTCCAAGGTATTTCTGAGAAAATTTTGATTTTTGGAAAGAACTCTTTAACTTCAAGTCACTTGTGGGAGTGCAGAGTAGATTTTTTAACTAGCTCTGCAGAAAATTCCTTTTCGATTGTGAAGAGGATTCCAGGATCTGTAAAAAATACCAATGGAATCGAATGTTGAGGGTACAATTTCTGAGAATAGTGTTAAGGGAATTCCAATCAATTCCAAAGGCATCACGAAACTAATTTCTAGTTAATTTTATGGAAATGTCTAAGCAAATTTTCAGAAGAATTTAAAGCAGAACTTCAAAATAATTCTGCTGTGAACTGTTTGGGAATTCTAAAGAGAATTTCAAACAGAATTGTGCAAGGAAGCTTCAAAGAAAATCTAACGATGCTTTTCATGCTTTTTTGGATTGATCTGCAGATAATTTCTAGACTGCTATAAATACATTTTTGAGGGACTCCCAGAGAGAATCTCAAACTTATTTTAGAATAATTCTAAAATAAACTCTAGGGCGCAAAATTATTCGAAAGGAAATGCTTAAGAATATTCTAATTAAATCCTGTAAAGAGTTTTAAGTAAATTTTCAAGGTAGTTAAAATGTAGGCAAACTTTGAAGAATTCGAACGCATAGCCAAATTTGACCCAGGAAAAATGCTGCTGTCTTAGTAATGACCTATTTATCCTATTGATACCTTAGGCTTTCGGTATTATGCTTAATTTTAATGTATATCGAACAAAATTTCCAAAATTCCGGAAAAAAAGGAAATTTCTAATCGAAGTTTACTGGTCACCATGGATTTTGGTCAAATTTTGAAAGGTTCCATTGTACCCATTTTAGAAAATATAGCATTATTGATAAATTAAAAGCTTATTACAAACAAGTTTAAAAATCTTTCAAATGTTCTTATTCTGTTATTGTAGTTTTTAACAGTTTTTTTTTTTATGAAAATTTGTGTTTTTTTTTTCTGAAAAGCAATCAAGTTTCTTACAATTTTGCTTCAGATTTTTCGATTAGATGAGTGGTTTTCGTGCTATGATTTATTGAAAAAGATCGAATGTGCCATTTTGGAAAATCAGGCCAGAGTCAAAATGACCGAATTCCCGCACAAACTTGGTTCATTGACCCTAGCGAACAATTGTGAGAACTTTCATAGAGTTCTGAGAGGTAAAAGCTAAAATGTGTCAATTTTTGCGCTATTTGGCCTAGAACTGCTTTTCTGGTATATCCGGGAAATGTTATCTAGTAAAATGTGTAGACAACCCTGTGCGATGATCATTTCTCTTCATCAATTTTCTCTTAAGTTAACCAATTTTCCGAAATGGTTCCAGTACAGTGTACTAAAAGGATGTATTAGCTAGCGAAAGCAAATTAAAATGCACCAAAAAGTAACCTGCCGAGCTATTGACAAATGAGAAAACCAATGAAGAGAATCGATCATCGAAGTTAAGCACTTCTTATTCTGAACGCTAGATATGTGTAATATTTCCATTGAAGGTACGAATTTCTATTACCGTCCATGGTTTACCTAAATGTCGGTCCAGAATCTCGATACTGGTTGCAGTCATTTGATGATTACCTCCTCCTTGTATCTGCCTGTTGTTCCTTCATATTTTTTATCCTTGGTCATGCCGGAATCGCATATTAATCTCCCTGAAACTGCTGCCGGTTCCGATTGCGTTAATTAAGACCGCGATTCAGATTGGCTCTGTTACCTCCGGTGTGGTTACCTTCGCAATTCTGTCAGCAGCATCTTTTGCCGTCGGTGATACGAACAGTTGCGAAAGAGCGTAGAGAGACCTCCACAGTCAATCGAATCCGAGTTCAGTCCATAGAATGAGCTGTACGGCTGACTGATGGGTGAACCATCAATCGTACCGGGGTGTTCTGCGGGAGAAACAGCTGCGATTGCAGATACATCTGAAGAATTGTAGGATCGTTCGGCACCGGGGTGTGGTTGACACCGTACATTATCGCTACAATGCAATTGACTCTCGGTTCGGATCCTGTGTGAAGCTTTTATCTAGCTTCTAATATGACAAACACGACAAGAAACGGTTCTGTACCCACGTTATTAACGAAAGAGAAAGTCGATGAAGAGAATTGATTAATGATACTTAGGACCTAATGCATTGTTCAGCTTGATATGTTCAAGATTAATTGAAAAATTGAAGTTGTCGAACTCAAGTCGAACTGTCAAGTTCCCACGATCTCAAACTTAAAAAAATAAAGATTCTTGTGAAAAATGTGCATGGAACTTGGATGAAGTTACAGGAAGCCAAAAAATTTCGCGATTATTTTTATAAAAACTGAAATAATTTCAAAAGTATTCTGACGAGAACTGCTTGGAAATTCTGTAAACTTTCTTAACGAATTCCGATGATAATTCAAGGTAATATAAAAAATTCCATGGGTTTTCCGAGGAGAACCTAAGGTGTATTCTATGGAGAATTCCGAAGTTTAGATTAGAAAAAAAAATCAGTGGAGAATTGCGTGGGGCTTGAGAAGTAGACCAGGAGAATTTGAACATAACTTTGAGATGAATTCCATTGAAATTTGATTTCAAACGGAATCCTAAAATGAATTCGGAAGATGATTCCAACGTAATTTTGTTGAGTATTTCAAAAGAATTCTGACATAAACTCGGATGTCAACAATTCCAAATGAGTAGTGATAATAATACAAAAGGACTTTGAATCTGAGACATTTCAAAACAAATTCTAACGATAATTCCAATTCTAAGGATAGTTTCATAATAATTGCGAGCAAGATGCCACGGGAACTGTAATATGAATATCAAAGAACTTCTGGGAGCATTCCAAGGGAAATTTGAGATAATACATAGGGAATGCTTGAGAGAATTCCTAGAACATTTTCAGGAGAATGGAAATGAATCGCTGGGAGCATTCCAAGGGAATGTTGTGGAGAATTCCAAGCGATTTTCGGAAGATTGGAAAGGAGAATTCTGGTGAACTTACAGTAAATTGTTTATTCAGAAGGATGTTCTCAGAGAATTCTGAGTATTAAAGAGAATCATCGAGAAAAACTCAAGCGAACTCAAGAAATCATACCATTGAATTCCATGGAAAATCCTCAATGCAGTTGTGCTTAAATATTTGTGTTCCCCTAAATGGCTCTGATCTCCAACGGGGGATAATTTACAAATCAACGTATGGTTGTGAAATCCCATTTAATTGCGATTAACTATCAACAAGGCAAAACACAACCAAAACATCATTTTATTGCTTTCCCATCGGGGGTGACATTTTTGGCACCGATTCAGAGGATTTTCCCATCTTGCCAGCCACCACATGGCTATAATCATAGAACGAGTACATTCCTCGAAAATCCCAATCTGCTGGTGCTGTGTTTGTCGGATCCTATTCGTTTGAAATTTGCATTGAATTGCTGCTTGGCTCTTTTCCTAGAATCACCCCTGCAAATAAATACTTCCCACCACCTTCCTCCCCCATCCAACCTGCTCAAAGATATTAGACTAATCTCATTCTTCATGTTTCTGCTCTCCTTACAGCTGTGGCGACTCGTTCCAACCTCTATGGAGTTTCAGCTAGACAGCGCAGAGTACTGCCAGGCACAACACAAATAAGCTAGACGCCCCCCGTCGTGGCACGCGCCCCACTCGCCGTCGTCGTCATCATCGCCATCGCACACCGTGATCGCCGCCGTTCCCCATCATCCGAATCAAGTCATCCGATATCCCCTCGTCGTCGCCGGTTCGTTGTGGTTCGGAGACGGTAGGAGAACGTGGAACGAGTGTGGAGGAAGAGAGATAGAGAGCGTGTGTCCCGCGTAGGAGCAACAAATTTTAGAAAATCGAAACAAGAAGACAGCCCCGAGGTTTTTTTTTTCGTTGTTGGAAAAAGCATCAAGACGTTTTGTGGATAGTTTGAGCAAAGTAAAGCCTGCACTTACCCGTACACATCGCGTAGCCCCTCCGTCGCAACTTGAGAGAGAGAGAGAGAATAAAAAAGTAAATCAAAAGTGTACACGCCTGGTTGGACAGAGCTGGAAGCGCTTTCGGAGAAAGCAACAAGTTAGTGCTGGAAGGAAAAGTGAATAATTTGAGGTGGAAAATTGACTGAATCGGAAACTAGCTAGGCGCGCACAGGCAGGCGAAGCAAAGATCGTATTTTCAGTGTTGTCGAAATTGTCCTGAATTGTACATTTTTTGTGTCAATATTTGTCCCGTCGGAAAACTCGAATCCCTGCTTCAATCATCATATCTCTCTTGGAGTTTATTCTGTGAATATTGAGTTTCCCTCTATAAGCGTCAGTACTCGCGGGAGGTTAAGAGCAGAATAAGAAGAAGAAGAATAAGAGGTTTGTGTCAATATAACCTACTTTCCGGGGTTTTCCAACCATATCTTCGTGTGGAGGAACTTTCACAACTCTTCCATAGTTTCCGGATCTTTTCTTTTAATATTCCTTCCATCGTTTCCTGTCGGAGAGAACCGTGCAACTGCGAGTGCATTACTTCAACTATTGACAACGCAACTTGTTATAACTCGGTGGCTGAATAAATTGCGGGTAAGTAGAAAGTAGATGCTTTTAGAGTTTATATTTGTTTTGTCCAGGAGCAGGAAAGGTCACTTGCTTTCCGGGCTTTGCTTGTCGTGTTTGACTACTACTTTGGTTTTCTGTTTAATGTTATCTCATCTCATAGTTATAATCGACTTAGCTAGTGACGTACTATACTTTTTTTTTCAATCACACTCATCAGTCTAGCGTGTTGTGGTTTACAGATTATTATTTTGTTTATCCTTTTAGTAAATCGATTGCAGGGCTGGTAGCGAGTCCCTTTTTCCAGTCACTAAAAAGTCTCTTTTTTAATGACCAAGTCACTAAAGTCCCTTTTTCTTGTACTCAGTCACTATTTTCAACTTTTCTAGCGTGAATTTATTTCAAGATTGAGCATTCTTTGCTATGTGACGTTTAATCGTCTTTCTATATCTACAGGATGTATACTCATTTTTCTAAATAAAATTACCTGCGTTTTCCAGGTTTTTCCAGAACTTTAACTAAGGTTTTTGCAGAAATTTTTTTTTTGTAGATAAAAAAACAACAGCAATTAACCCAAAAAAAATTAAGACATGGCAATCAGTTTTGAAAGAACAGCTTTACAATCAAATCCACTGAATGTTGAAGTTTAACATTTACTTAATTTCTCACTTTAATAAGGTTAAAAAAAGCTAACTTAATTTGAGTAAATCCAAGATCTAAAAATATCCAGTGTCTTGAAGTTTCGTATTCCGTGTACAAGTTCAAGATATCGCATTTTCAAAGTGCCAGAATTAAAGGAAAAAAAATAAATGATTTATTCCAAGTTCGTTAATAACTTTATGAAAGATTAGAGATCTTCATTGCAATCCCATTAACTTCACAACAGTTGCAGGAACTTTGGAGAAGTTCTGAGGAATGAAAAGAAATGCTGAGAATTTCAGTGAACCTCCATAAGCAAACTGCGGGAACATGGTGAAAATATGGGGAACTTACTGGAAGCTTTAAGAACTTCAAAGCGGTTCTTTTAGCATCCGAAAATGTTCAGGACCTTTTGTGAAGTTCCTAGAATTTCAGAGAACTTCACAGGTGTCAAGCGAACTTGAGAAATATAGAAAACTTGAGGGGTATTGTGCAAATGTTTAAGAAGTTCTAAGCACCTCAGAAATTGCTAGATCTAGAGCTGTTTGGGTAATAACAGATCTTAAGGGCAGTTCCCGTAACTTTAGTCCAGACTTTTGAAGCAATTTAAAGATCTATAATCGTAAATTAAGAAAAAATCAGGATAGTTCCATGATGTGAAAATTTCAGGGAAGTTCAGAGACCTTCAGAGAATTTATGAAAACTTCAGAAATATTTCTGGTACATCACAGAAGTTCAGAAAATTTTCAGGGAAATATAAAGGTGTTAACGGGTATTCCATTTATTTCCGAGCAGAACCGAGATCTTCAATAGGATTGAGAGCTTTAGGGAAGTTTCGAGAACATCACGACAGTTCAGAGAATCAAAGGGCAGTTCTAATAATTCCAAGGAAATGGTAGTAACCTTGAAGAAGTTTTGAGAAGAGCGGCGCCGGTGGTGTGGTGGTGTAGTGGTAAGCGTGATTGCCTCTTACCTCAAAAGGCCTGGGTTCTTTCTTTCCTTTATTTAACGTCGGTCTCTGTTCCGCAATCTGGTGCCAATCACCGACGGACATCGATTGCCATCCATTGACGGCAATCGAATGTGCAGTAAGGCAGCTTCCACACCTGCGTAGAATATCGCACCCATTCAACACACATGAGCCGGAACAACTTTCCTTCCGAAGGAAGACGTGACCAGAGATTTTTATGCCTCAGATTGGGATTGAACCTAGACCCATCGGGGTGTTAGAAAGCAGTCCCAACTACACTACTACACCAGGCGCCGGCAAAAGGCCTGGGTTCATTCATAAAATATCTGATCACACCTTCCTTCGGAAGGGAAGTAAAGCCGTTGGACCCCGATCTATGAGTTGATAGGTCGATAGGTAGGGCCCAGGTGTGGAAGCTGCCTCCCTGGCATCGGTAGCATTGGTACTCAATACGGAAAACAAGATCGATGGAAATCAAATCAAGGAAAATAAAATAATTTCGGGAAACTCAGAGAATTTCGAAAACTTCAACAAAGCTGGAACGTGATAAAAATTATATGAACATCCGGAAAACGTGAGAGTAATTTTAGGGTGTTATATTATTGAGATTTCAAGATCTTAGAAAAATGTGATAGTTTAGCTAAGGTGATTAGAGAACATCAACGAAGTTCAATTACTTTAAAAAAATGCGAGAAGTTTTATCGAGCATCGATATAATTTAGAAATTCCAGAGAACTTCTAATAAATTTAAATATTTTTAGATATTTTCAAGATATTCATCGAAGTTCTGAGTACTTCGAGGACCATCAGATAGCTTCAGAATAATTAAAATAATTTGCAGCGACTGACAAGGAGTTCCGTGGAATTATGGGGTATTCCTAGAATTCTATGATTGATTCGAAAGCGTCAGGGAATTATGCATATATATCAGAAAATTGGCCGGATTATTAAACAAATTTAGAGAACTTCAGATAAGCATAGATAGGTTCAGGGAAAATTAGTGAGCGTTTATAATCGTTATAATACTTTAGGGAAATTGTCGCAACTTTAAGGCAAATCAATTAATTTCAGTAATGTTGCGGGTTCTATAAACTGATAAATTCAGGGCAATCTAGAGCACTTTAAAGAAATTTAATAATCGTTTTGGCAGTTTTAATAATACCAAGAAAGTTTAGACTATTGAAGAAGTTTTAAATCAGTGTCGATAATGTAAGGGCAGTTTCAGAAAAATATTGAGATTTTCAGTTTAGTAAGCTCCGAGAAATTTCAGGGGGAGGTCAGTTCCATTAGTTTCATAAAATAAGTGGGAAATTTAAAGCAGTTCTCATATTGTCAGATAACTTTAGGTACGTTAAAAAGTTAATTGAGGACTTCGGATAAGTTCAGAAGTTCACTGAAGCTTAAACATTTTTAGGACGATTCAATTAAATTCAGCGCAGTACAATAAGCTCCATGAGAACTGCAGAAACTTTAGAGTAGTTTTGAGAATTTCAGAAAAGAACAGAGAACTTCAGAGCAGTTCCGTTAACATTAGAAAAGTCACATGAATTTTAAAAAAAGTTTAGAGAACTTCAGAAAATTATTAAACGTTTAGAGGAGATTCATAACCGTTAGGAAAAAAATTACGAAGCTTCAGGAAGTCCTATAAAGTTCAGGGAAGCTTAACAATTTGATGAGAAGTATTGTGAGCATCCAGCTAGTTTCTCAAACTAGGAAAAAACTTCAAGGCAGTTTTATTAACTTCAGGAAAAATTCAAGTAGTTTTGAAGACCTCAGAATAGTCCATTCCATATTTAATGAAGATTTTCATGAACCTCTCCTCCGAACTCAATTTTCTTTCACTTTTCCTCGGAATTACCGTGAAATTTTCCTCAATAAGAAAGCCTTTGGAGAGATTCTCCGAATATTCATTGAATTCATTTCAGATTTCCTATTGAATCTCACTCTTTCTCTTGGAATTCTACTTATATCGAAAGTCTCATAAAAATTCATTGGGATTTCTCCTCTCAAATTCCTTAGATTTCTTCTAATAATTTGTTTGGCAAACTCTCCTGAATCTATTTTCCGAATTCCTTTAAAGATGTCCTGGAGTTATTCTCAGATTTAATTATCCTTATAATATTATAATATTTTCAAAAAAATTCCAGCGACTTATGCTCCGGATTTGTTTTCTCCCACAAAATTTATGAAATTATCTGCAGAATGCCCTTGGAATTTTCCTCTAAAGTTCAAAGGAGGTGTGCTCATCAGAAATTCCTAAGGGTTTTCATTAAAATTTACATTTAAATTAAATTCAGGGTTTCTTGAAATTCTACTCAAAGTTATCAGGCTTCACATTACATCAAAAAAATTTCAGAACTACCTTGAAAGCAGATTGAATAAGTTTTTTTTCCACAGAACTCTCTTGGAATGAGGTCCTTAGAAATTATAATAAAACTCCGCGAGCCTTTAAAACTGTGCATGGCGTATGACTCCAGATTTTTGAAAATTGATTGAAGTTTTAGAACTTTTAATTCCAGAACTAGAGCAAATTTAAAATGCTTTAAAATATGCATATCCCAAAAATGCCTTTGTTTGTTTTTTTTTTTATTTATTTGTTACTAAAGATTTATCTACTGCGGATCTATAAAGTTCAAAGTGTGAATGAAAATAACGAGAAAAATTAAATGCTTGTATTTTTAAATACATTCCTTCAGTGATGCAAAATATAATGACACTCACGTGACACTCGTCTTCGCACCAACTGACTATCGCTGACAGATCGTTTTGCCACGCAGTGAGAGGTAGAGCCATGGCAAACAACAACCACCAGTAATGGTCGCTGCTCACAAGCAACGAAAACAGTGAAGACTTCTGCAGTACGATCATGAGAAAAAGCGAAACGACAGAAGAAAATGAAAACAATGCCTTCGCATTCCAAGTTCGTCTCGGCAGGCGCGACTGTGTGAGTTACAAACAAAGCAGGCAACATGAAACGGAAGCTGTTGGGTTCACTCACCAACACACTCAAATAAGCAAGTAAAGCAGCAACTGCTTCAAAACGAGCACAGATGAGTGTCGTTATTTGTCGGGATTGACCAGATCGGTGACGGATCACAACAGTAGCCGACATTCACCAGTTGCTTTTTACTTCTTTCGTCAACTTGATGGATGGTCATGGAGAGAGCTTCGACGAGCACATTGATAGGAATGTACAAAGCGTTACTACCATCAGCTGTTTGGCGATCGTGATTGTGATAGGTCGCAACTCTGCATTCCTTTCTTCAAAATATCCTCAGTAAGAAAATTATTAAATTATCTGAGACTTCCAGGTATTTTAAGGAAAAATAAATTTTCCTGAGGATTCCCGGTTTTCCAGGTTTTTGCAGTTAGTAGACACCCTGGCCCATAAACTTTCTATTGAATCTTTCGCTTTAAAGGATAATATCGTACATAAGTGTTTATGAGATACTAATTGAATAAGTCTAAAACATCAAACATTTATTTGGTGTGCCATCATAACGCCTGCTTTTCTTCTCTTAGGACACTTTTTAGTCACTATTTTTACAACTACTATATAAGTCACTATTTGGTCACTTATTTCTTCAACATGGTCACTATAATCAGTATTTTTGACAACAGTGATCGCTACTAGCCCTGCTATAATAAAAAAAATAAACAGTTGAACTCTAGAAATTTTGGAAACTCTAATAAACCAAACCAATTGAAGCATGTGGCTTCACGAAGGTTTACTCATTCTATCATTAAGCCAAATCATCGTATGCATTGTAGAGCCTGAAGACCTTCAAGATACGATATCCGGGATTATTTGGATAGTTCAACAATGTTATTTTTAAACACAATTAAGCATTTTAAATTATGTTATGAATCTCCGTGATGCACAAAACGCTCGAAAATTCTGAGTGGACATCGAGCAAAATTTCGATTAACCTGTAAAATATCTCCAGGAAAATTTGAAGTATGAAAAGTATTTTGGTAGGATATCTTTGTATTCCACAAAATGTTGCATGACTTATACAATTTCAAGATCTATGCAAGGTTTGAAGAACTTTTGATTCTGCGTTTCTCCCGCTCAGATCTCTTGTATTGATGTATACTTTTTCCGACATACCAAACCAAAATTTAGACTCATTTTTTGCAGTCAGACTCGTTGTTTTTATATGAATTCTTGATTCCATGAGATTTTGGAGATCTAGATCATGTTAATGTAAATGTATTGTAGAGCAATTCTGTTGAACAAATTATATGATTATCTCTAACCGGCTATTTTTGTTTAGGGTAGGGGTGAGGTTAGGGTGGGTTTTTTTTTAAATAACCGGGAAAAACCGGGAATTGTAAAATTGGATTTGAATGGACACCCTGCCCAAGATAATTCTGAGCAAAATTTTTAGACAATTCTGAGGTGGATTGGATTGTAATTGTACTAAGAATTCAAGCTAGTTAAACGAAATGGAAAGAAGCTTCAGTGAATTCTTGAAAAAAGAACCATTTAAATCCAAAGGGAATCTAAGTATAAATTTTCAGACTGTTACAATAAAATTAAAAAGAACTCCCAGAGGGAATTTAATTCATTTTAGAAGAATTTTTAAAAGAATAATGAAAGGAAATGATTCTAAAGCAAATCCTTGTGAACAATCCAATCCTGTACAAAGTTTTGAGCGGATTTTCAAAGTAATTAAGACATATACAACTTTTGAAGACCTAGAAAGCAAAACCAAATTCAACATCCAGGAAAAATGCTACTGGCTTAGTAATGACCCATTTAGCCTAGTGCTCTCAGTCGCATTCGGTTTTATGCTTAATTTAAATGGGAAAATTTCCTTCGGAATACTCCTGGGTTTCTTTTTACAGTCCCAATGGTGTTCTCCTCATAATTCAAATGCCATGCATTTTTACTCATAATGCCCTTGATCCACGCAGATCCTAATGAATACTTTAAAGAAATCTCTAGAAGTTCTCTGCACAATGCCCTTGAAATTATGTACGTCCATTGATTAAATAGCAATAAAATTTATTTCGTGGAACTCCAAGTATGTTGTAAAAGTTCAGAGTTGAATTTTTAGATAGTTCTGTGGGAAATTTCATGGCCATTGTGAAGGGATTCCAGGTCCATTTCCAATGAGTATTTCAAATAAGTTCTGAGAAGAAAGATGTGATGACAACTCCAAGGAAATTTCGAGAGTAAGTTCATTTTGAAGAGAGTTACATGGAAATCCATTTATGAACACCAAGGGAATCGAATTCCAAAGGAATTCCGAGATGAGAATTTCTTAAATAATTCCAATGGCATATCGTGAAAACTTTCTAGAGAATTCTAAGTGTCTTGGATTCAAAGATGTGAAAATATAAACAGTACTCCTATAGTCGCGAGATTACAGAGAACTTCTGCTAAAGACCATACGATTGAACTTGTTAATCTTAAATGTCATGATGGAGGTTTTTCCAAATCTCCCTCTGAAACTTTAAATTTAATGATGGAAACACATTTTCCAGGTTCGGTACTGTGTGTTGAATCAGATAATTCTGATGCTGTTGTTGAAATGTGTTCTATAGAGACCTCGCCAGTGCCTCAGAGAACAGAAAACATCATACCAGATATAGCTGACGAAATTTTCACAAATGTCAGAGTGGAGAATGCTGTGAGATCTTTTCAGCCTTTTAAATCTGCGGGTGTGGATGGCATATTCCCGGCACTACTTCAAAACTGTGAAGCAATGCTGATTCCGTCGTTAACTAAGATTTATAAGGCGAGTTTAAGATTAAACTACATTCCATCAAAATGGAAATTGATACGCGGGGCGTGATAAAACGCAGCCAAAAGCATTTAGGCTCATCAATTTTACTAAGACTATGGAATAGGTGTTGAATGACTTCATCAATTCAACTTACATGTCAAAGCATCCAATATCTAATTTTCAGTTTGCGTATCAATCTGGAAAATCAACAGTTACTGCTCTCCATACTTTGGTAACTAAAATAGAAAAATCACTTTCAGTTAAAGAAATGGCACTTTGTTCTTTCTTGGATATTGAAGGAGCTTTTGACAACGCATCCTATTCTTCTATGGTTGACGCCATGAAGAAAAGGAACTTCGACATGCACATCGTCAACTGGATTCATACTATGCTTGCAAAAAGAAAAGTCACTTCTGGGTTGGGAAGCTCATCTATAACAGTAAAGGCAACGAAAGGCTGTCCTCAAGGAGGAGTCCTCTCACCACTAATGTGGTCTTTAGTTGTAGATGATCTTCTAAGCAGCCTAGAGGCGAAAGGTTTCGAAGTTGTGGGCTTGCGGATGATATAGTCATCGTAGTTAGAGGAAAGTTTGACGCTATCATTTCAGAAAGAATGCAACAGGCTCTAAAGTTTACCCAATCTTGGTGTATTAAGGAGGGCCTAAACATTAATCCGTCAAAAGTAGTAATCGTTCCTTTTACTAGATGCCAAGTTGAATCCGCGGATTTGTCGCGGATTTGAACTTTCAGTCGCAAAAATCGCGGAAACATTAAATGATGTCGTGAAAATCGCGAAGGGACTGATGTGCTGTCACATAAATTGTGTAATTCATTGTAACCTTTCCGTCCCGGATTATTTTGCTGTCATCAATTTTGTCAACCAAACACCCTGCAAATAATCGAGAAATGATCTCAATTACATAAGTCACACCAGATTTACACGGACATTCCCTGAGGTCTGTCCAATGTGAGACATTTTCCTTTTTTTTCAATATTAACATAGCATTTTTCTTTGTCAAATCATAAACTAATCGTAAATATACTCGCATATTTCCATGTATACCGGATATTCTAAGTTCTCCAAATCGTCCTGGAGTTCGGTTGATTTGTTCTACTATATCAACCAAGACTGCAATCATGTCTGTAGTATCGAAATATGTCCAAACAGATTCAAAGTGTCTATGTGGATTGTACACGACCTATTGCTATGTATACAAGATGTTATAGGTTCTGAAATCATTCTAGAGATCAGATTATTTTTCTACTATTTAGATCACGCAAGACTAATTCAATATCTGTAGCATCGAAATATGCCCAAACAAATTTGCAGTATCTATATGTGAACCTATTTCTCCGTGTATGCCAAATGTTCTAGGATTTCCAAATCGATATTTCGATACTACAGATATTATCCTAGTCTTGATCTAGTAAAACAAATCATCTGAACTGCAGGACGATTTGGAGAACCTAGATCATCTGGTATACGTGGAAATAATTAAACATTATCCATATAGACGCTATGAACCTGTTAGAACACGTTTCAATCCTACAGACAGGGTGACAAGTGAATCAGGAAAACCAGGAAAACAGGGAAAAAGTCGGGAATTTATTTTCACCAGGAAAAACCGGGAAAAAACCAGAATTTTCATAAGTCCACCAGGAAAATAATCTTGTTTGTATAATTTAAATAGGTTTTAAATGTTATGTATGTCAAAGTTTCTTTTTATAATCAGGTCAAAACTAACCAATTTGTTCAAGCTAAATCTTTCACACAACTAAACATTGATGAACAAATTTTTAATTTAATTTTTTCTCGATTCAATTGCATGTATGATTTGTGCTTAATTGATAGCATTAATTGCCGAAGCGTAACTACTTTGAAGTACCTGTTCAACATGTTATATAAAAAAGTTCTATTTCTAAAAACTTCAGATAAGGCCTTCGAACTTCATGCAAGTTCTACAAAATTCGGGAAAGTCTTACAAGTTTCAGGAAAATCCTGTGAACTACTGTGATGACCTACGACGGTCAGGAAATCTCTCCGAACCTTCAGAGAAATTCTACAAATTTCAAAGAAGTCTTACGAACTTCAGGGAAGTCCTTTAATCTTTGGAGAATAATTACGAATTTAGGCATTGCTTAAAACTTAAGGATAATCCTATGACACTTGTGGATTTTTTCCGAGCTTCAGAGAAGTCTTCAATACTCTTGGGAAGTCCTCTGAACTTAACATAGTTCTCCAAGCTCAAAAAAGTTCCTAGAACTTCCGAGCTCTCCAAACTTTAGGGCTCTCCAAACTTCAGGGAATTTCCAAGAAATTAAGGAAAGACCCACAAACTTTTGGAAAACCCTTCGAAATTTAAAGCCTTATGAACTTAAGGGAAGCTCTTCTAAATTTAGGGTCCTCATATATTCAGTTAAATCCTTCAAACTTCAGGTAAGTCTTCAGATTTTCGAGAAAGTTCTTCGAACTTGAAGGAAGTCTTACAAACTTCTGAGAATTTCTAAGAACTTCATGGTGCTTCTACGATATTTAAGAAATTCCTATGAATTTCAAAAAACTCCGAAATTCAGGGCAGTCCTAAGATCTTAAAAAAAGCCTTCGAATTTCGGGGAAGTCCCATGAAATTCAGGCAATACAAACTTCAATAAACCTTCAGGAAAAATCTTAACGCTTCAGGGAAGTTCTACGAACTTTAGGGAGTTTATATGAACTTCAGCAGTCAGTCTTTTTAATAATAAGCGTTGTTTATGAAATCTTTAAATCATATGATTTTGAAATCAAGTTGTAATCAAAATTCCACTAAATAAGATCCTTGCGAAAAACTTAAACAAACTGGAAATCCGTAAAATTGTTAGAAGCAAAGGTTTTTTTAAAGAGTCCTCAGGCATAGAAAGTTCTCAGGCATAGAAAGCTCTCAGGCATAGAAAGCTTTCAATTAAAGTGTGAAGGTACTTCAAAGAACACTAAGTTGAGAGCAGGCAAAAATCTAATATGCTATAAGCAATAAGCTTGAAATGCCATGTAGTAGTATACAAATGGTATTTTTAGGCAATGAAAACTGTTTTTTTTTCGAGGATTAGTATTTGAAGTCGCGGATTTCTTTTAAGAAATCACGGATTTCGCGGATCAAATTTAGAAAATCTTGTAACAGCCCTGGAATTGAAATGCTTAGATTGATTTTGTGATCACAAGAGGTACAAGCAACTAAAATAAATCCAAATATAAATCTTCAAATGCCTGTAACCTTCTTCTTCTTCTTCTTCTTCTTCTTCTTCTTCGCATTTCAAGCTTATTGCATATCGCATATTAGCTTATTGCGTGCACTCAACTTAGTGTTCTAGATGCACTTCCACAGTTATTAATTGAGAGCTTTCGATGCCTGTACCATTTTTGCATTGGTATAATTGTGTGGCAAGTCAACATACTTCTATGCCCAGGAAAGTCGAGAAATTTTCCAACCCGAAAAATGCCTAGACCGGACCGGGAATTGAACCCAGCCACCTCCTCCAGCATGGTCTTGTTTTGTAGCTGCGCCTTTACCGACTGAGCTAAAGGGAGACCCCAACCTTTGACCTTGTCAACCTGTAACCTTTGAGAACCGTAATGAGTCAGCAAAAATGTCCACCTAATTCGTTATCAAATTATAACAGAAGATTATCCCAAGGTAAAGATAAATGTAAATCGATTCGCCTACGGTTGGCTGCTACAAGTGCTTGTTATCACAAAACGATGAATTGTATATTTTAGAGAGCTCAATTTTGGCTTTCAACAGAAATGTTTTCATCCTCTAAGTGGTGTAGAATTCTTTTCCATTTAGCATGCTTTCACAATTCCACCAAAATATAATTTGAAAAGATGCGCAAATTTACCAACCTTCCTCCGTGCGGCTTCGCGTCTTTATCTATATTGTCGCTATCTCGGCATCCATAATTAAATTTTATTTATCTCTTGGACTGACACAGCCTTCGGTTTATTTTTGAACATCTTCTCTTAGAAGCTCTGTCGGTTTTAAATCACAGATCTTGGAATAGACTGTTGTCCGTGATTGTGTTATTCAATCATTTTCCCTTAGCTTGAAAATTCACAGTCTTAGCATTGTTTTGTCGAAGTTTGGAAAGTTCCCGTTACACGTAACTTCAGCTTATTCAACGTTATTCCAATTTTCTCTCCGTTTCAGATTGAGACTGATTGTTTCTAAACTTATCCTTTTGGATCGAAACTAGCTAGAGCGAGAGAGAGAGGAAGATAGAGAAAACTGGAAAACGGTACATCCAAATCATTACTTCTGGAACGGTTATCCAACTACAATCAACCAACTTGATTGAAGGCGCATTACAGTTCATTGCAAACCATTCAACGAACAACAACAACTGTCGTCGCCACTAAACGGAATATTTAAGCGCATCTAATCAACATACCGTCATCATCATCCAATCAACGTCATCGTCTTCGTCGTCAACGTCATCGTCTAGCATAAACCAAAAAAACAAAAACAAAAAGAAGGAAGCACACGTTCACAAACACACGTACATTGACGCATACGCTCATTCGGCAGTTACTAGAGATTTGGTCCTAGTTCCGAGCCTCAATTGTAAGTATGTCCTTGATTTTGAGTACCTATTTATTATGTGGCACCTGCTATTCTTAGAAACTTTTAGAACTCGAGGAAGCCTTCCTAGTGTCCTTGCCATACTACCTGTGGTGTGATTGCATGGTACCATTTGCTTAGCAGCAGTAGTGCAATGCTAGTTGCATAATCATCCCTCTGCGATGTTGTCGTGGTCGTCACCATTAACAACAGACGTCATCTACTACGACAGATGGGGTGGGGAAGGGGGGGGGGGGGGTAGGTAATAACGTGTTGCGGTTATAATAATTTCCAGCTTCACAACTGAGGGCCCCCCGTTCGTCATCGTCGTCGTCGTGGTGATGTGCAGGTGGGGTGGGAGCACGCAGGTGACCTTTTCCTTTTGGTGCCGCAATGATTATATTTGTTGAACAATATCTGGAAATGTTCTTCCATATAATTTAAAGATTTAGAACATACGGAGGAGTTGATTGCGGTGGTAACAGTTTCCGAGAAGCATTTCCTTTGTGCTTTGTTTTGCAATGAAAATATGATTTATGATTTACGTTACTGTTACGTATTTGAAGCAAAATAGCAATTCGAAACATATCAATACAACATCAAAAGCTTTCCCGATTGAACTGGTACGGAATAGCAGCCAAAGTGAAATAGGTGCAATATTTGTTACTTTAACCGCCTTTTTCGCGTAATGGTAAGGGAAGGCAGCGATGGCTGCGGTTACAATCGTTGCAATAGTAAAACCAACAATTGCGAACTTATGGCCGGGGAATCGATTTCGAATATATAGCTTCAGAATTTATTGTCGTCGTCGTTTGCCGTGTATGCTTAATGAGCGAAATGGAGAAGGCTGCGTTTGAACCTTGCTCAACTTGCTTGCCAATTTAATGATGCAGTTTATAGTCATGGATGTTAAAATTGCTTAAATTAATTACATCATCGTTTCTCAATCTAAAGGTCCAAGACCAAGCGAATGAAAATGCTCAAATAAGCACAGGGTGAACGGGAAATCAGCAAAATCGAGGAAATGCCGGGAAAAAATATACTTCGTTCTCTCTCCTGAAAAATTTAAAATAGTAGGTCCTTGGAATGTTTTCAAGGCCCTGGATTTTCATCATTTTGTCACTTTGAAAAATTAAGAGCAATTAAAAATAATTCTAGGAATAACTCTAAGGTATCATGATTTACGGCAAGAGAATTTTGACTTGAACTCCAAGGCGCAATTGTGAAAAGAATTCCAAAGTGATTGTGAGAAGATCTCAATGTGCAATTTAAGACGGATTCTGAATTGAATTTTTAAGTGCCTCTGAGGAGAATTCTAGACAATTGTGAGGAAGACTTCTGGTTTAATGAATTTTCCAAATAAGAGCTGAAAAGAATTCTAAGATAGTTCTGATGAGGGCTCCTCACGCAACCGAAGGATGTAGGATTTGCTTACAATTATGTGGGATTCATCATCGCAGGATGTTAGTGGAGACCGCATGAACGGAGGATGCGATATACCGAGCTGCGGTCCAATGCAATAAAATTGAGAAAGTAAAATGAATCATGTCGAAAAAAAAAATGCCGGCTGGGACTCGAACCACGAAAGTTGCGATTATCAAACCTGTGGTTTCTCCACTGCTCTCTCCATGCTTCGAAATATGGATAGGTTAAAAGCAAATAAGAAGCGCTCGTTTCCTCTCATACTCGACCTCGTATGCTCTTTTTGCTGAACAGAAATAGCAGAAAATCGAGGCAAGTGTTTGCTTGTAGGAAATTCCAAGAAGAACTTAGGGACTATTGAATTTTAAGGAAAGTTCCTAAATAATTCAGAGCCAAATTAATAGGAAATGGTGTGCATAGTTCCATGTGAATTCAATTGAGCATTTTAAGGGAATTCGGATAAGAATGTTAAGGGCATTCGGAGAAGAATTTATAGGGAATTGTGAAGAGCTTCTTCTTCTTCTGCGTATTTCCAGCTTATTGCTTACTGCATATTAGCTTATTGCGTGCTCTCAACTTAGTGTTCTAGATGAACTTCCACAGTTATCAATTGAGAGCTTTCGAAGCATGTACTATTTTTGTATTAGTAAATTGTGTGGCTCTATGCCCGTCGAGAAATTTTCTAACCCGACCGGACCGGGAATCGAACCCAGCCACCTTCAGCATGGTCTTGCTTTGTAGCTGCGCCTTTACCGACTGAGCCCCAGTGAGGAGCATTCCAAGTGAATTTGTAGATTTTCAGATGAGAACTCCAAGATAACTCTGAGTTGAATTTTAAGACATATCAGAGGTGAAATGCATGAGAATTCAAGACAATTTTTCTACAGAATCAAGAGAGAAAACTTAAGTGAATTCTTTGAGGAATCATTAAAACTTCGAAGAGCATCTCCAAATCCCTGAACTGCAAGAAATTTTCGGATTGTTCTGCAAATAATTTTTGGACTGTTGCAAGAAAAATTACAAAGAGATATCAGAGAGAATCGCATGTTTATTATAAAAATATAGTGGTTCTCAAGATTTCGTAAAAAATTGTAGTTTTGTACCCGATTTTTTTTATTTTGTCATTAGGGTGACCACTTCCATTAGACTGATGCAAAATTTGAAATTTTCGCTCCACAGTGTTCAAACGGTTTCAAATCGGGCCCTGATTAGCCTTCGAAAGTTTAAACTCATTTGATAAAGAAACTGACTTGGACAAACCATTTGAAGTTTATATGGAAATTAGTATGGGAAAACAAAACTTTTTGTTCATTGTCTTCTAGCCTTTTTTACATATTGTACTGTTAAAAAATTATATTGCTATTCTTATGGGATTTTTTATCAGCTACAACTTTGCAGAAAATCGTTTTCAGCCAAACGTCAAATTAAATAGTTATTAATTGTTCAAGAGATTGATAATTTTATGGCAAGATTAAGCAACTGTATTGTGGGCAACACTGTACTCTGCAGTGTGACATAGTAGCCATGATTTTTGTCCTCTATTCTACGCGCCATAAACACCAATTTTGCCTGCTGGACAGTTGATTGAGCATAATCATAAGACATCAGTTACTTGAATCATAAATAACTTTTGTTCCTTAAATTTGATCGAAAAATGGTCTTCAATAAAGTTGTAGCTGAGAAAATGTTCTAATTTTCATTTTCTAAAGTAGAGTGAACTGGTGAATTTTGAGATAGATATGAACCGAAATTATGGTTTCTCCATAGTAATTCCCATATAAACTTCAAATGGTTTGTGCCAAGTCAGTTTCTCACTAAATGAGTAAAATTTTAAGAGCCTAATCAGGGCCCAATTTGGAACCGTTTGAGCACTGTGGAGCAAAAATTTCAAATTTTGCATCAGTCTAACTTCCATGTTAGGGTGGTCCAAAAAACTGATTTTTTTAAAAATGACTTTTCAAAAATTCATAACTTATGAACCATTGGATTTCGAAGATCAAAATATTAAATGAAAGATAATTAAAAATACTTTTTACAAAAAAATATATTGATATTGAAAAATTAAGATTTTGTCTTGAAACACATTGATTGAATTTGTTTTTTAAGTTATCAAATTTTGGGTTTTCGCTCAATACTACTATGCGGTTTGACTACCATATGTCTCGATCGATTTATAGCGACTGTAACATGGTCACGACGGCATTTTTGAATGTTGGTAATTTGAGCAGCTTTACTATTGAGCGGTTCCACGAACAAGTGGGAAATTTTTCCAGTTTTTATTTTTTGTATTTTTTGATTTGCATGAAACCTTGCATACAAGTTTTTGGGGAAGAAAAACGCCGTTTTGCATACTTGGTTCGCCATTTTGAATCTAGCCTTACTTATGAGAAGGGCCTATGAAAAATGCACATGATATCTTCAAAAAATTGTATCTCGGAAACGGTTTGTCCGATTGGTTTAGTATCTTGGGCGAAGTTTTAGACAATTGTTGGTGTTATATGGAGAAAATATGCACGGTAAAATAAAAAGTTTGGTATTTGTGTTTTGAACTAAAATATAAATTTTCCCTTTAAAGTGACATGTCAATAATTTTTTTATTATCCTTATGTTATAGCTGACTGAAAATGCTATCTACTGCACAGTAGGTTGTTCTGGAGAAAAATAGATTACGATGAAAAAAATTGTTTTTTAAAAAAATACAATTTTCAAAAAAGCTATTAAGAAAAGTCAAAAAAGTTTGTCACCCTAATTTTATGAAAGTTCATCAAATTTGCTAACAAAAAGTACTTCGGTAACATTTTTCTAAGATGCACCGTTTAGAAGATATTACTGATTTAATATTGTTTTTTTTTTGATAACTTAATAAGTTTTGGCCCTTTTCGGATGTACTCCGTGTTTTTCCAGTTTCAAAAGTATTTTTTTCGGAAAGATTGGAAAATTTTGAGTTAAAATGACACTGACAGCTTAAAGATTCGAGTGAAATTCGCTGCCTTAAAAGTATTTTGAAAAACAAGTTACAAAATCCCACTATCAGGAACAATGATTTCTTCAAATGATTTTTGGTGCGTTGTGCTGAAAACGTGCTAACAAGTATTAGATACAGGTAATCAGATACCAGTTAGCTGTACTACGTACAGTTGGTGATTGTAAACGTGGTCTTTGTTGGAACTAGTCCACCATGGCCACGCTGGCCATAACGAGGCTAGCTCCGTCGTTGACCGTTCCTTAATAATAAATAAAAAGAACGCAGTAGTCACCTTCCATCAAACTAGAGGGCTGCCGACTGATACCTCAATCAACAACCGCCGCACTCTTTATTCATTCCAGATATATACAATTTACAATCTTCTTCAATAACAATATACCTACGCCAGCAAATCTACCTCGCTCCAACTCTATGATTTCTACCCGTGAGCTGTATAATAATGTCTGACTCGGTTCTGAATTCATCCAGTATCTACTAGGGAAAACCAAACAGTAAATGCAGAAAGGTTGCTAGTAGCATAGTGATTATAGTAATTTCAGCTCATAATCCTGTGTTTTTGAACGAGATCCAGTGTTGTTTGATAACATACTAATTGTAAAGGAAAGTGTAACACGTTTTGGTGCAAAGGTAATTTAAAACACATTTTAATTATATGTTTTGTGATATTTTCGTACAAAACTAACAATTGGAAAATATTTTCTATGTTACAGATTACAAAATGAGTAAAATAAGATGTATTCGCCCATTCAAAGACATTCAGTGTTCGAAAGAGCTGCGATATCTCACGGATGGTATCATCCAAAAACTAAAATCAATTGGATTTTCCAAGGTATCCACACTGAACACCAAGGATTTTCGTGTTTGTTCGTCTTGCCGTCTACATATTGATTCAAGAGCTCACCTCACCCAAAACGAGGAACAAAGCGTAGCCGGTGGCTCAAGGATGCCAACTGTTCAGACCATACCTGATGTACCTGATTCGCAAAGCTATGAAAGTTTGGTCACGATACCATCAGAGTCAACGCTAAGCACAATTAAATCAAATGAAGACTTCACGATGCCTGTAGACGTCGAAATATTCAACCGAGGAATAGCAGCTATTCGTTTTTCGCCTATAGATTTAGGTAAGGTTAAAAATGTTCACTATCCTGAAAAAAAGTGCGCTGAAATCGTCGAAGGTGTACGAAGAAATCTTTTTAAATTAGACGCTAAAACAGAAAAAGCAAACGAGTTTGATGAAGTCATAGAAAATATGAAAATTAAATTTTTAAATTCAGCCACGGCAAGAAAAACTATCAATTTTATCATTGTTGCCAAAATCATGGTCAGAACAAAAAAATTTAGACGAATTTAAAACCAGTAGAAATATGGCATCAGATGCAAGAAAGGAAAGAGATAATGTATTTGATTCATCTCAAGGTTCAAGCTCTGGAAAAGCTTTGAGTAATGAAACAAAAGAACTGGTTTTGAATTTTTTTGAGGACGATGATATAAGCCGTGCAATGCCAGGCCAAAGAGATTTTGTTAGCGTAAAGACAGGAAATAAGAGATTAGCTGTTCAGAAAAGATTGTTAATGATGACATTGAGAGAAGCTTTTAATCGCTTTAATGAAATGTACGTCAATGTAAAAATAGGGTTTTCATCATTTGCAAGCCTCCGGCCAAGGCAATGTAAACTATTGACTATCACAGGAACACATAATGTTTGCGTTTGCACTACGCATGAAAATGTCAATTTAATTCTACATAGCTTAACAAAATACAATGTCTTGAATGATCTAAAAACATTAACGAATAGATTACTTTGCGAAAATAAGACAACTCATTGCCATCTACGAAGATGTAAAAACTGCCCAGATACCTCAGTTTTAGAAGACAGTTTATTGAAACAACTGGAAGAAAACTTTGTTGAAAAGCTTTCATTCGAACAATGGGTTACCACTAACAGATGTGATTTAGAAACTATTGTAAAGCAAACCGATGAGTTTGTTTCATTTTTCAGCTCAAAATTAGAAAGTTTGATTCCGCATGATTTTGTAAAAACCGAACAATCCAATTTTTTGAAAACTACAAAACAAAACTTGCAAGATGGTGAATTTTTAGCTATTTGTGACTTTTCTGAAAATTACAGCTTCGTTTTGCAGGATAAAGTTCAATCACACCATTGGAACGTGCAACAGGCCACAATCCATCCTTTCGTAATATATTATACTGAAAATATGCAAATTAAACATTTTAGCTTCATTATAATTTCTGAAGAACTAAGACATGATTCAGTCGCTGTCAATTTGTTTATTGATAAAATGATAAACTTTTTACAAATTGATCAAAATAAAAACATAAAAAAAAAATTATTTTATGTCAGATGGTGCTGCTTCACAGTATAAAAACCGAAAAAAACTTTTCTAGCCTTTGTAAATTTAAGTCAAAGTATGGTATTGACGCTGAATGGCATTTCTTCGCAACATCGCACGGAAAAGGTCCATGCGATGCTATTGGAGGTACGATAAAACGCATGGCTACCAGAGCAAGTTTAGCCCAAGAACGCGAACACTCGATAAAGACTGCAAGAGAGTTGTTTAATTGGGCAAACAAACGAAAAGAAGAAGAACTTACAAAGTTGTCATTTTGTTATTCTACTACAGAAGAATACGAAAATATGTCTTTGCAGCTAAATAATCAATATAATAATGCAAAAACAATTCAAGGAACTCTAAAATTCCACTCATTTCTTCCTCTATCAGAAAATACAATAAAGGCAAAGCTTTATTCAAACTGTCCTGACAATGATGCCAAAATATTCAATATTGTTAAGAAAGTTGTGTAAACAATAATTTTATAAAAAAACAGGAATAAAAATAAACTGATGATATCCAACATATAATGTTATTTTTTATTGCGCACAATCACCATCCCTGAAAAATAAGCTTAATTCGCTCTTATGAATCTTGCTAATTGAGGAGCTTACATTTGCAGTTCTCAAAAAGGTGTATCTCGAAATCGAGTTGTCTCATCGGTTTGATGTCTGTGGCGATGTTCGGCAATAGAGAGAAAATATGCACAGTATAAACACATCCAGTTTAAATGGATTAAACTGTTAGGCGATATGCAAGAGTTGAATGCACATTTTCAGCACAACGCACCAAAAATCACTTGAAGAAATCATTGTTCCTGATAGTGGGATTTTGTAACTTGTTTTTCAAAATACTTTTAAGGCAGCGAATTTCACTCGAATCTTTAAGCTGTCAGTGTCATTTTAACTCAAAATTTTCCAATCTTTCCGAAAAAAATACTTTTGAAACTGGAAAAACACGGAGTACATCCGAAAAGGGCCAAAACTTATTAAGTTATCAAAAAAAAAACAATATTAAATCAGTAATATCTTCTAAACGGTGCATCTTAGAAAAATGTTACCGAAGTACTTTTTGTTAGCAAATTTGATGAACTTTCATAAAATTAGGGTGACAAACTTTTTTGACTTTTCTTAATAACTTTTTTGAAAATTGTATTTTTTTTAAAAACAATTTTTTTCATCGTAACCTATTTTTCTCCAGAACAACCTACTGTGCACTAGATAGCATTTTCAGTCAGCTATAACATAAGGATAATAAAAAAATTATTGACATGTCACTTTAAAGGGAAAATTTATATTTTAGTTCAAAACACAAATACCAAACTTTTTATTTTACCGAGCATATTTTCTCCATATAACACCAACAATTGTCTAAAACTTCGCCCAAGACACTAAACCAATCAGACAAACCGTTTCCGAGATACAATTTTTTTAAGATATCATGTGCATTTTTCATAGGCCCTTCTCATAAGTAAGGCTAGATTCAAAATGGCGAACCAAGTATGCAAAACGGCGTTTTTCTTCCCCAAAAACTTGTATGCAAGGTTTCATGCAAATCAAAAAAGATGAAAATTACTCGTTGCTTTAATGATATGGAACCGCTCTATTGGGGAATCCAAGTTTTCAGCTAAATCGGTAGAGAAATGGTATGGTAGAATTTCAAAGTACAAAAGTACGAAAAATGCCATCCAAACAAAATTTTACGTAGACGTGTTTCTTATCTCCTGTTTAAAATTTAATTATAGGTTATGTTTCTTTCAAGTGTACATCATCATAACAAACAATTACGCAATGTTTCATACAAATCAGAGAAGGTCGATGTAAAATTTGAATTGTTTGCGCTATTTTTGGATGAATTCTTCACTCGAAATTTTTTTCTTCATTTCCGAATATAGCCAATTTGGCTGAAACTGGTTCTTAGTTTTGAAACTAATCGAAAGACATCCTTGTTGATCATTTTCATGGTATTTCAGAATTTTATTTATTTGTTTTGTCCAGGTTTTGCTAGAAGTCGCCCCACTGTGCACCGGTGGGTCGCAGAAATTAATACCTGTTCAAATGTATTTTTTTTAATATCGTGCAACATTTATCTGAATATAACATTAAGAAAGGATAATCCATATTAAGCTACAATTACAACCTAATTGCTGGTTGAAATGTCTTGAATTTCCAATTATTAAATTTTGTGACAAATTAAGCAAATTTGCAATCAAATTGCTCAAAGAATGGAATTTATTTATACTAATTTAATCCTCTTAAGGTGGTTCCTTGAAGAGTCCACAGATGGCCTGATATGCTTTATTATTTTTAGTTTTCTAGAGCACAAATCTCGGAAATTGTTGCCACATCACTCATGAAATTGGATATCGAATATTGGAAATTGGGGTTTCAAAATCATTTGGGAATTTCAGTGATATTTGTTGTGATGCAGATTTCAACTTTATCAACTTATGTGTTACTTTTTCAAATGGTTTACTTTTAACCCATTTAAAACCAACATTCAATGTTGTTTTCCCATAACAGCCTTGAAATTCTGTTTAGAATAATCATGGGATTCTCCTAAAAACTCACAAGTTAATACCCCTAGAACTCTTCTCGTACCTTGAAATTCTCTTTGAAATTCCCTTGAAACTCCCTTACCAATTTCCTCGGAATCCTCCATAGGATTCCTTTAGTATTGTAAAATAGACTAGACTAGATCAGAAAACTTTCTTCAGGTATCCACCAGAGTCTATTTCTCTATAAATTATCCTCAGAACACTATGACTTCTGTTAATAATTATCTTTGAATTCTCGTCAAAATTCACAAATTAAAATTCACTTCCTAATCTCCTCATGATACCCATCAAATTCTCCTTGACGTTATCTAGGAATTCAATTCAGAAATTTCATTGTTCTTCCCCCATAAATTCCATGGAGTTCATCACAAAATTCCTTCAGACATTATTTTAGAATTATTTTGGAATTCTGGTCAGAACTCCCTCAGGGTGTTTATCCGAATTTTGTATTTATTCTGCTGAGAATTTCTCTTGAATTAACACTTTAACACTACGAACACGATGCCTCCGGTTAAATGTGTAACGGTGTAATGTTTGAAAAATCATAGCTCAGCCATTTATTCACGAATTTAAAATCAATTAACGCCATTTGAAACTTCATACTTTAAAGATTTATTCAATATCAATAGATTTCAAACCTGTCGGTAAATTGCTGAGCAGTGATTTTTCAAACATTGTCAATATGCCGTTACACATTTTACCGGAGGCATCGTGTTCGGAGTGTTAATGCCTTTTAAGTTCTCCTAAAAATTCATAAGAATTATACTCAGAATACTATGATATTTTTTTTAATTACTGAAGCCTGGAACCTTGAACACTTTACAGGACCAACATAGTTTTTTTTTTAATGGGGGAGAGGTAGCTCACCGAATCTTCCGGTTCGCCTCCTAGCATCGTGCTATAAGGTACCAGGCGATAACCAGGGTTGTTGATCGATAGCTCGATGACGTCATTTTGTTGGCGTCTGCAATGGGAAATTCTCATAGCAGGCGTTGACGATGGGACGTTGTCGAGTTGTTGAATAGCAACTATCGTGGTGACTCACGATCACAAATTTGGAAAGATGTCTGCATTGAATTGTCTCATATAATAATATTCCGCCCACTATATCACAAGAAATTGCGAGTAGCTGAGTGGAATGGAGATAAGTAAAGCATTGGGTACAGGACCAAGTCTACCCTGGGTGGTGCCAGAAGATGAGCGCAATAGAATCATCAAGTTGCCATAAGGCACGGAATGAGACTATTGCATGACTGGGTAGTCAAAGTTTTCCATTCGTTAGTCATTTCAGGTGGATTAGAACAGGTTTAGGTTTAGGGTGGGCGTTGGCCAGATTTGGATTTTTCAGATGTAATCCTGGATAGGACCCTGTCATTGAACGCCGCGTGAAAGTGGAACTTAATGAAGGCCAAAGTACTTTTTCGTTGTTTTTAGTTTTCGGATTTGAAAGATCGTTGGTTACAGTGGCCTGCTTACTGAGCAAAAAACGCGGTCCTAGGTCCTTACATATCAAAGAGATTTATGGTAAAATTGCTTGTGTATCGTGTATTTTGCGAAACTCGTTGTTGTCGTTGGTTCCGGGTTTGAATTGATACAAAAATTTGAGCAACGGTATTATGTGATATGAGGGGCTCGGTGGCCTTAGAGCAACCGTTTTTGCTTACTGAGCAGAACATCATGAGTCTAATCTCAGGCCCATCCACATTCAAGATTCGTCAATCGTTTTATTTGTTAATATGACTACATGGTAATAACAGCAACTCGGTCATTAAAAAGGTGCTCGTCTGCCTAGTGGCAAACGTTTTTGCTTACTGAGCAGAAGACCGTGGGTTTAGTCCTACGCTCGTTCACGTTATATGATCGTTAGTACATCAATTCAGCTTATCGTTTACCAAAACGAACCCTGTTTCAAACCCAACCCTCTTATCCAACATCCCAGTGATTCCTCGTGGAAGTGCAGAGGTGTTCTCGGCTTCCATCAAAGCGAGTGTCATGTCAACACAATCCTTCCCATTCCTTTCTTGACCTGTGTTCGGGCGCGGTCGGCGCTGGTATTGCCTAATTTAAGACCACCAGTTTTTACACATTGAGGATGATTGCTAGTCCCAATCATCGTCTATTGGTTCTCTGTGTAATTACAGCTGATCTGGCAATAACAACCGTGAAGTAGCAACCGTGGGCGGTCAATCAAGCTCAAGCCAACATAGTTTTATTTTAATCTGCTAATTTTCCAATGTTACAAAATTTTAGTATTTTTCTCAATCTCATATTAAAAACAATTCTTTTTGTTTTATAAATCTAAGACATTACTATTTTTTTTTAATAAAAAAAAACCGGTGCAATGTTCTTAACAAATCTCAAAGCTTCAGAATTTTTAAAGATTTCTGCTAGTTCAGACTATGGAATGTTGAAAAAAAAAATTACTCCGAGACCTTCAACAAATTTCCCTAGATCTCATTTGTATCAAGTTAAAGATTTTTTAAACTATGTCTTAATTCGATCTATCACCCTTTATAATTCGGTTTGACGACCTATCCAGCTTAATAGCGTTCGGCCTAGTGACCTTCTAAACATTGGTTATTCAAAAGTAAATATCGAGATAGGTACTAAGAAAATTCAATTTGCATCACTTTACTAAGCTTGAGACCTCTTATGCTTGCAAAGCCCGGCAGCTTAATGAGCAACTGTGTTGTGGGATTTTTATGGACACTAGGCCGAACGCTATTGAGCTGATTGGGTCATTAGACCGAATTGTAAAGAGTGCGAGATTGAATTTAGAAATTATTTAAGAAATCATTAACTTGATACTTGATATATTTCTTATAATCACTCCACATTAGAAGATCATTTCCAGTTGAAAAACACGGTAGTCTGACAGATTCATAATTATTATTAGCTGGCCCATAGTTGTGGGATGACTGTAAAATAGATGCATATTGGATCAAAACACTGTAAAGAATAAAGATCCATGGTTTATTTTATAACATTCGAGTCATTTTGTTGAATATACTTTCATCTTTACATTTTTTCCCTTGAAGTTTTGCCATTGAATATAATTTACCCACAAATATCATGGCAAATTTGCACTTGTTCAAGTTTAAAAAAATGTATGAAATATTTTCGTTTTTTACTGAATAATATAAACCGGGATTGTTTTAGATTTGAACGTGATTTGTGTCTCGCTGATTTTATATCTAAATCGTTCGGTCTTTAATCTATCATTTTTGAGTTTGCACTCGGTGAAAACGTTTTCCATATTCTTTCAGTTTCTCACTTGATTCGTTCTACTGTTGTCAATTCTAAGTATATGTGCAGTCATCTTCTTGGTAGAATCAACCTGTTCAACTATCTTTCAGCTTACTTGAGTGCATGAATTTACCACTGATTTATGTAATTTGTTAAAATGCTCATTCTTCCAAAACATAATATTTTGAAATCGTTTTATCAACTTCTATAGAATCAGTAAAACAAATAATACTTTACTGACGTTTCCACATCAGGGCTGGTAGTGAGTCACTTTTTAGTGACTTGGTCACTTTTTTCAAGCCAGTCACTAAAAAGTCTCCTTTTTAAAGGCCAAGTCACTAAAGTCCTCCTTGGATCTGATTGTCCCATCGATGCCCACAGTTTTGTTCTAATTTTCGAACAATTCGAAGGTGTTGTGCTTCAATAGAGCTTTTTGACGTTTTAATCGTCTTTCTCTATCTACTAATTTGGCTAAATTAAATTCCCTGAATTTTCCAGGTTTTCCAGAATTTGAACGGATAATTTCTATGTATATAATAAGAAAGCTATTTTTTATACATGACAATCAGTTTTAAGGAAACAGCTTTTCAATTTTTCGGGTTGGAAAATTTCTCGACTTCCTTGGACATAGAGTTATGATTGTACTTGCCGCATAATAAAACTAATGCAAAATGGTACAGGCATCGAAAGCTCTCAATTAATAACTGTGGAAGTGCATCTAGAACACTAAGTTGAGAGCACGCAATAAACTAATATGCGATATGCAATAAGCTTGAAATGCGAAGAATAAGAAGAAGAAGAAGAAGAAGATCGTATTCCATGTACAAGTTCAAGATATTGAAAATTGCAGCAAACTGCGGAAACATAAGGGAAGTTTACATTCTGAAAATATGGGCAACTTTCTGGAAGCTTTAAGAACTTCAAAGCAGTTCTATTGGCTTCTGGAAAAAATGCAGGAACTTTAAAAAAGCTCTAGGTTCCTCAGAAAAGCTAAAACTAGAGATCTTTTGGGGAAATTCAGAGATCCTAAGGGCAGTTCCCGTTACTTTAGTGCAGACTTCTGGAGCAGTTTAAAGGTCTATTAGCGTGAATTTATAAAAATTCAGGAAGTTCCATGATATGCTGAAGAAAGACAAATCATGAACCCTTAAGATGTTTCAAGTATTTAAGGGGCCTCCCTTGGCTCAGTCGGTAAAGGCACAGCTACAAAGCAAGACCATGCTGGAGGTGGCTGGGTTCGATTCCAGGTCCAGTCTAGGAATTTTTCGGGTTGGAAAATTTCTCGACTTCCCTGGGCATAGAAGTATGATTGGACTTGCCACACAATCATATCAATGCAAAAATGGCACAGGCATCGAAAGCTCTCAATTAATAACTGTGGAAGTGCATCTAGAACACTAAGTTGAGAGCACGCAATAAGCTTATATGCCATACGCAATAAGCTTGAAATGCGCGGAAGAAGAAGAAGTATTTCAAGGAACTACAGAGACCTTCAGAGACTTTATGAAAACTTCCAAAATATGGCAGGAACTTCCTAGAAGTCCAGAGAATTTTAGGGAAGTTTAAAGGAGTTCCATTTATTTCAGAGTAGAACCGAGGTCTTCAATATAATTGAGAGCTTCAGGGAAACTCCGAGAACATCATGTCAGATCAGAAAATCAAAGCGCAGTTCAAGCTATTTCAAGAAAATTGCAAAAACGTTACAGAAGTTTCGAGAAACTCAAGGAATTTTAAGAAACTTCAGAAAAGCTCCGAGAGAATTTCTGGAACACAGTAAAAATTCTATGAACTCTGGAAAATGTGAAAGTATTTTAAGTTATCATGTGATAGGGGAAATGGCTCTAATGTTGGCCTATGGATTTAAGATTGGGCCCATCGCTAAAAATCTGCTATTTATCAATTTTATCTAGATGAACGCGTCATTGGGACGGTACTAATGGATATTTTTGGTCGCTATTGAAAATTGAGTCGATTACTGAATTTATGTATGGGCCCAAATTAGGGGCATTTAGGCCGACATTACATCCATTTTCCCTATATCATGGAAATTTCAAGAGCTTCAATTAACAGCGAAAATGTAATTAAGTTTTTTTTTATTTATTTGATAAGGCTCAATCGAATTCACTTTATAGAGCCAAGGATTCTTGTTCATTATACAAAACATCGTAGAACTATATTCAAAATGTATAGCACAACAAACGCTTTATCTTCCGCAATCCCATAAGCCTCTTCCATCAGAACGGGATCCACTTCCAGTGGTTTTATTGTATGTCCCGATACTGGCAGAGAGCTTCCATTGCAGCAATAGACGCAAAACCCGTGGTAATCACTCAGACACTCATCACGAAACGGTTGCTTTCCAAAGTCGACGACGCATCGACTGAAATGCTGATGAAGAACAATGAGGAGGACCACACAATGGTTGCTACCGAGTAAACAGACGATCGCGTGACACACATTGAGAGTGGCCTGCTTCTGTCGACAACCGAGTGAACACTCGAGTTTAGCTAAGTTGATTAGAGAACATCAACATTACATTAATTAATTAAAATAAATTGCGAGATCTTTTTGCAAGCACCAACATTTTCAACAAACTTCAGAGAACATCTAAGAAATTTGAATATTTTATAATAATAATTATATAAGTTTCATGATACTCCGCGCAGTTCCGAGTACTTTCTGGGCGATCAGATAACTTCAGAGCAATCCCGGAAAGGAAATTCGCAGCGGCTTCCAAGGAGTTTTATGATCCGAAAACTTCAGAAGCGCCAAGGAATTATGAATATATGTCAGAAAATGTGCCGGAACATTAAGCAAATTTAGAGAACCTCATGAATGTTCCCAGGTAAGTTCAGGGAAAATTGGTGATTTAAGGCAAAGTTCCGTGAGCGCTTATAAATTTTATGAAACTTAAGGAATTTTGGAAGCGGTATTGTAGTGGTAAGCGTGATTGCCTAAAACCCCAAAGGGCCTGGGTTCAATCCCAGTCGGCACCGCCGGGATTTTCTGAGGCATAAAATCTCTGATCACGCCTTCCTTCGGTAAGTAAAGCCGTTGCTCCCCGGTCCATGAGTTGTTGGGTCGATAGGTAGGGTCCAGGTATGGGAGCTGCCGCCCTGGTATCGGTAGCATTACTACTGTACGGAAAACAAGATCGACGGTAAACAAATCAATAGAAATTGTGGAAAAATCAAGGTAAATCTATTAATTTCAGTAAAATTGTGGGTTCTTATAAAAATACTTAAAAATTCAGGGTAGCCTTTAAGGAAATTCTGACGTCTTTTGGGCAGTTTTAATAACATCAGTGAAGCCTAGACAATTGATGAAGTCATCAATTAGTGTCGATTGCAAGAGCTTAAAGAAGTACCAAAGTGCAGATATGTTGAGAAACATTCCGAGAACTTTATAGAAGTCTATGGAACTTAGGGAAGATCCGAGAACTTCTGAAACTGGGGGAGCATTTCAAAGAAGTTTAGTTAGCTCCAAAAATAGGGGAATTCAGTTCTATTAGTTTCAGAAAATTAGCGGGAAATTTCAAGAAGTTCAGGACTTCAGAGAAGTTAGGAAAATTATTTAGGTCTTCACATAAGTTCAGAAGTTGACGGAAGCCTAAACATTTTTATGACAGTCCAATTAATTTCAGGGCAGTACAAAAAGCTTCATGAGAACTGCAAAAACTTTAGAGAGGTTTTGATAACTTCAGGATAGACCAGAGTATCTCAGAGCAGTACCGTTAACATAATAAAAATTGCATACATTTTAAAGAAGTTGCGAGAATCTCAGCGAATTTTTAAAACTTAAGAGAAGATCCATGATCGTTAGGAAAATTAAGGAAACTTTGGGAAGTCCGAAAAAGTGCAGGGAAGTTTATGAATATGATTAGAATTATTGTGAGTATCAGGCTAGTTTTAAAACTAAAAAAGAACTTTAAGGAAGTGTTATTAACTTCACGAAAATTTTGGCAAATTTCAAGTAGTTCTGAAGATCTGTTAAATGGACTATTATTCCATATTCGACGAAGATTTCTCATGAAAATTCACTTAGAGCATTTCGATGGAACTATCTTCCGAATTAAATTTTCTTTTATTTTTCCTTGAAGTTCTCCTCAGTAAGAAACCCTTTGGAAAGATTTTCTGAATTTTCATTGAATTCATTTCAGATTTCCTTTTGAATCACACTCGTTCCCTTGAAATTCTACTCATTCCCGGTTTTCAGGTTCTTCCATACCGTGAATTTGAAGTTTCATATCGTACATAAGGGTTTATTAGATACTAATTGAATAAGTCTAAAACGTAAGGCGTTTCTTCTCTTAGGTCACTTTTGAGTCACTTTGTTTTACAACTATAAGCCACTATTTGGTCACTTATTTCTTCAACATGGTCACTAAAATCACTATTTTTGATAGCATTGACCGCTACCAGCCCTGCTACATGCCAGGGATCCCCATAGAGCTGGATACATTTTCAAAAAAGCTATGTATATGCGGTACAAGGTATAGAAGAGCAAACCGATGATTCCAATAATGGCTCTGCTTCCAAATCAACGAATTACTCCTTTCCTATATACTGGTGTTGACTTTTTCAAGTGGTTGGCTGTCACACGGGTTGATATGCTCTATTCACCTGCTTCGAAATAAGAACTATCCACCTTGAAGTCATTCATAGGCTGGCATCTCAGGCATGTCTAATGGCCATCCGGCGTTTCGTCTGCAGGCGTACAGTGCTACTTGTGTGGTAATTTTTGCCAAGATTTGAACTGCTGAGATTTCACTAAAAGTGACATTTGGTTTCGGAGTCATTAAAATCATTGCAAGCTTATTTCACGTGTTAAGTTTATCTACACCCAGCAAATTTTGGAACCACGTCGAAACGACTGTCTTCATACAAGCGTTCATACGAAAATCGCTTCCTTTCGACTTCCCCAATGGAGTCCCCAGCATGTTTCGAACAGCCTATCGTAGCAACCCACCTGCTACCATTAAATTTGTTTCCACGTTGATACACCAATCCCGAAGTTGAATCTCCCTACCGAAAGCAGTTCTGTTTGTCATTTTTCTGCCCGACGGTATTCGATTACATTGTCACATTGCCGCCTTAACTTTATCACCAGTCACGTACCATCAACACTTTAAAAGATAGATTAAACAGATTGGCCACTTTTGTCAATACCATTTCACTGCCCAAACAAACAGCACTAATAACAACCCCCGTTCTATCTTTCTCTATTTACAGGTAATTTATTCCAATTTGAACATACACACCAACTTCTAGCCAAGAGTCCCCAAGGGCACGCAACCGAGAAGATCGGAGAGCCGTACTCGGGCTGAATCATCATCCGAGTGTGTCTTGAATTATTTGCCCACGAGCAAAGGAGGGAAAGAGCGCATATCGCAGCCCCCGATAAGAGCAGCAGACCATTATCATCTCCGAGGCGATAGAGAGAAAGAGAGCTGCAAGGCAATACGTCGTAGACACCCCGATCGTCAAGATCTGCACCGTCGATCGTCTAATCCCGGATCTGGGCAGAAATAGAAGAAGAAAATTCGAAATATTTCTATTATTTGTGATATAGTATACATCATAATTGCTCGTTTTTAAGAAATTGATTTTAACCAACGGTGAAGCAAGAAGCAAATTGATTTGTGCATAGTGGAAGTGATTTTATCTTTCGTAAAAAAAAAAGCAGAAGCGCAGCGAATCGCCGTAATTTTCTCGATAACAAGTGCTACTACTACTACTACAACTACTGCTTCTACTAGAAACCAACGCAAGCTACTATTTGGTTTCTCTGTTTTCTTTCGGCGTGATCAACTTGTACCCGTACACGTAAAGAAACGTACTATACGAAACCAGCATTCGGTTGTACCCAATTCCAAGTACTACGAAAACAAAACAACAACAGAAACAGCCGGAAACTTTTCTTTCGATCTAGCGGACACCGTTTAATGACAACCGTCATCATGCGTCAGAAGGACATCAGACCAGCGCCGGCCCGGATCGAATTCAAGGGCATGAAGTTCCTGATTACCGACCGTCCTGCGGATAACACCATCCACGGCTACATTGCGGTAAGTGTGCAGCACCTGGTTTTTTTCTCTTCTGTCTGTGTTTTTCCGCTTTTTGATACACATTTCGTGGGACGCTCACAGACTGGCTTTATCAGGGTGGCTTTATCAGCTCCGGTACATTGGGAGGCAGCTTATTCGGTGGGACGTGAAGAGATTTGAACATTTAAATGTTCCAATTCAAACGGAAATCGTTATCAATTTAACGGCAGAATCGATAGAAATTCCATCATGGAATAAAAACTAGAAGTAGTTCAGTGTTGGGAGGAATGCTATACATGAAGCTTAGTGCGACAATGTATTAGCTACAGAAAGTTTTGAAGAGGATAGATTGATAGTTTCCGCTAGAGTGTGGACATTGAACAGAAGTTGAAATCGAGCCAAAGGGCCATTAGTGCGACAATACCAATCAAACGCACGCTCTTTTACCTAGCTCATACATTGATGGATGAGGGGATTTGAGGTATGTCCTCAAATCCACAGGCAAAAGAGGATGCGTTTGACTTGCTCATATACTGTCTGTGGCAGTGGAAAAGTTCACGTGACGTTTATCACTAGCTAAAGCCACACAGCATTTCCCGTACAAAGTAACAACACACTTTGATTGAATAGAAGTAGTTGATGAGAACTGGTTTGGTTATGGGTGTGAACAAGAGATTAAACCTCTTGATGCAACTCACCAACAATGTCATATCAGTCTGGAAAAACGGAAAATGTATCACCATGTGATGAGTGGAAATACTTGTTAGTAACAGTTCCCGAAATTACTTTCCGATGGAAAGTAATACCAGCAGAAGTGGCGCCAATGGTGTAGTAGTAAGCGTGATTACCTCTCACCCCAGCATGCCTGGGTTCAATCCGAGTCGGCGCCGCCGGGATGTTCTGAGGCATAACATCTCTGATCACGCCTACCTTCGGAAGGGAAGTAAAGCCGTTGGTCCCCGGTTCAAGGGTTGATCGATCGATAGGTAGGGTCCAGGTGTTGGAGCTGCCTCCCTGGCGTCGGTAGCATTGGTGCTCAGCACCGAAAGCAAGATCGACGGAAAACAAATTAAGGAAAAAAAAATAATACCCGCAGGGCGTCACAATATCAGCTTCAATTGACAAAATCGTTGCCAAGAGAATGCTAGCTTTCCTTTTTCTGTTCAACAACTTCGCAGCATTTTAGCAGCTCAGTCGGGATCCCTACAGAAGGCCGAATCACAAAAGGTCGAAGCACAAAAGGCCGAAAATCGAAAAGGCCGAAAGCCAAAAAGGGTAGGGAAATGAGAGATGCAACTTTTTTTTTTACTTAAAAAGGATCTTATTTTTTTGTATTTGTGTGGTTTATATGTATAACATATCAAGTGACACAAACGCGTCTTTTCAACTTTAGTTCTTTTGAAATTTCAATTATTATTCAGGCCTGTTTTAGAGAATGACCACCTTGGTGGGATTGATTGATTTTAAATTGGAAAAAATGAGACTACTCATAACTACTATTTACAACTTCAACTAACCTACATATACTATATACACCTAACCTACTATATACAAATTGCTTATCAAAACATCTTCTGATGTATTGCATTTCTGCACAACCCTAGTCTTAATGTCAGCAATTTTGAAATCTAATTCAGGAACGTTCGCCTCTTGGTGGAGGTCTGAAATTCTTGTGTCAAGGGACGGTCAATTATCATCCTCAGCACTCTATTTTAAGCGACCTGGATTTTGTTCCTGTTAGTCGGTGTACATGATTCCCACACCGGAGCTGCGTAAAGGGTCGCAGGTGCTATGATTTGTTTGTAGACACCCTTGAGAGGCGGGATGTGCGGCAAATCAGCGGATTCAGACACCTAACCAAGGCGGAACACTTGACTACGGTTTTCTCTACATGCGAGCGGAATAGGAGCTTTTCATGCTGAGCCTCTTCAAGATCAAGTTGAATATACCGTCAAACCCGGTAGCCTTCATGTTCTTGGTGCATTTCAGTGCTGAGCAAATCTGTTGTACTGTATTCATATCCACCGGAGGCACGACACAAGGGGAGGCATCTAGGTTTTGAACGCATCACCCATCTAGCGGACTTTGGATAGTCCAAGCAAATGCGATGAAGCGACATGCTCGCCGATCGTCATCATTTTCGACTCTGAGAGGTGGCACATGTTTGGGATGAGTTTTCAGGATTTGGCTACCTTCCAGAATGGTCTAGAGCGGTCGTCCGGATTCAGGACAACACGCTTGAAACTTTCATTTCGGAGTAAGGCCATTCCATTGGAAGCAATCTGTCTGTTCAGATCGGCCATTTCACGTTTTCACAGCCACGGATATAGCCTGTTGGAGTCCTTCCAACGTCCGGTCGATGTCATCTACGGTGTCGAGCGGTGGATTTTCCTCGATGTTGCTGTCCACCATTCGTCCGTACTGCACCCAGTTGACATGGTAGTAGTCTTTACGCAGGCAGCTTATAGCAGGAACCACGTTGACACCGACTTCAGTCACCACCGGTTGGTGGTCGGAGCTGAGATCGTTGTGCGCCTCCGGCTGGGATAGTTCGATGTTTGACAGGAAAAGTTCGTCTGGAAACTGCAAAGTGTACAGTCCATGTTGTGCGTGGTTGAACAACAGACATCCGTACCGGTTCCGCTAGTAGTTCCGCCAAGCTTCATGGCGGGCATTCACGTCGCCCCCAACGATGAATCGGGAGCTAGTACGGGTGATGGTGGTCAGGTCGTTCTTGAATTGGATTCCTAGTCCGTTGCTTGCTGTACACTGCCGTGGGCAGTAAACAGCGATAAACTGGACGTTTCCAGTTGGTGATTCCACCTCCACACTAACGGCCTCGAAGATAGAAGTGCGGATGTGGGGCAGAGTGCAGAACTTGATTCCCTTTCTGACGATGACCGCTAAACCCCCCCCCCCCATCCCTGGAGCTGGTGCGATCAAGCCGGATAATGTTGTGGTCATTCAACCAGAAGCTGCCGCCGGACTCGGTTAGAAGACCCACGTCGATGCTGTGCTTGCGGAGGAAGTCGGTAAACTCAATCTTTTTTGCTCTTACAGAGCAAGCATTCCAGGTGACGATAGTTAGCAGTTTAGACGCCATACTGGATTATGAACTTACCGAGCACTTGGATCTGTTCGGGCTTATTGCGGCACTTACGTAGAGCACCAGTCATGTTGATGAAAATCTCCATCAGTTCGTCTGCTGAGAACAGATCGGGATTGTTTGTTTGAGCTGTTGGTTGCCTCCAGAATCCAGGGGGGGATGGAGAGCTTTGTTCAGCAGAAGATCCGGACGTTCCTTGAGGGGGGGGGGGGTGGCGGATCTCACCCGTGAATTCGGTTGTGCATGAAGAGGCGGAAAGGGGGCTTTATCCTTCCTTCGTCCTGGTTGATTGTTGGTGGACGCCTGTTTTCGGATGCGCTTGAAATCCTCGCGTTTAGGGCACTGCTTGTCGGATCCTTGGTGAGCACCACCACAGTTGGCGCATTTGAACGCCACAGCTTCATCCGCAGCACATTCAGAGGTGGCGTGGTTTTGAGCGCAATTGCCTCAGCGTGGCTTAATGTTGCAGTTTCGGGTGCCGTGTCCAAAGTTCAGACACCGTTGGCACTGAGTCACATCGCGATGGCCGCCACGATATGGATTCCAGCGGACGATGATGGAATTGATGGAGCGGATGGCTTTCAGCGCGTTGAGCGTCACCGTTCCCTTCTGGAAGTGTATCCGGATACGCCTTCACATTTTCGTCCTTCCTTGTCATCCGATAGACGGCGCTTGGGGCCAACTTGTACCGGTCCCTGATTTCATGTTCGAAAAACTTCGGGTCGAAATTTGGTAGGCCCCTGATGACGACCTTGAACGGTTTTTCACCGGGGATGTCGTGGGTGAAGAATTTCACCTTGGAAGTCCTCAGGTGGACGATGACCAAGTTCTACTCCGGTTTGGTACGGAGCACCACCTTGGTGCCGACTCTGTCCAATTTGAATTCGGTTTTGGCGCCCAGCGACGCCAGATCCGCGATGAGCTCGTTAAGATGGGTGGAGGTAGCTTCACTCTCGGCACATTTTCTTTTTCGGCAGGTTTACCGAAATCTCCGTTCGTCGTAGAGGCTTCATCGCGACCAATCGTGCCATCGGACTGGCCCCGATTCTTGCTGCGTTTTTCCGTCACAGCTGGCTGAATATTCCCATCCATGGGGAGAACAGCAAACCTGTTGGATGTAGGTACACCCCAGCTTCCTTAACCGGGGTTCTTGTTCTTCACCGGGCTTCGCGAGCGATGCTTCCCAATTTCGGAGCACCCACACACAAAAAACCGCGAAAGAGAGAGCGCGAACACTATCGCCACGAACTTTCCGAACAACTCGAGAGAACGAGCTAACACCGAACTGAACTGCTTGACGATCAAGCAGAGAATCTGATCACGTTCACTGAATTGCAGTCTGTTTTATACTTTGCAGAATACCAAATTAGGCCCCTCCCTTTTGGAGTATTTTTCGTCAGAGCGTTCCTAGTTGCAAGTGTATGGCAGAATTCACACCAGACCAAGACGTGCTCCGACCAGCATTGAATTGAATTGTTGTGAAAGAACCACTAGCGCTACTTGACTCTTTCACACCAGTGCAAGTCGGTGTCGACCGTATGACGGCGGCCCAGTCATGTTGCCTATTGCGGGAAGGCTTTCCTCCGGTCGATGTGGGTGCATCCGTCATTGTCTTCGTATTTGTGTGATGCATACTGTTCCACTCAAACGTCGTGCCCAACGCTTATCCATCTGTTGCTCGAAAGTAAATGACGAAAAAAAAAACGATTTGGCAAGATTTCGCGTTTTTATTAACGCTGCTTTTCTCCTCCCTTTCATTCATTCATTGGTGAAATGGTGAGTGGTCAACCGAGCGGTGAGCTCGCTCATGTGAGCATGCGCAATGTGTCGTGTGTTCGATTTGCGCTCTATCGTAACGTCCGTGTTTGGGATTTTTCGTTACATGTCTGAATTTTGATTTTTTAATGTGACCCCCAGTATAGAAATTAAAGACGTAGTGCTACGTCAAAACCAAGTGATGAAACCGAAACTGTCACTTGGGAAACCACTCCTCAAATTGTCACTATTTTTTCAGACACCATAAGTTTACTGATTCCCCGAACTTTCGTCCTCATTCTACATTCCAGGAGCTCAAGAAACACAACGTGGCGGTGGTGGTTCGCGTGTGTGAACCAAGCTACAAAATCGAAGAGCTCGCCAACCAGGGCATCATGGTACGAGACCTGGCCTTCGAAGATGGAACCTTCCCGCCACAGAACATCGTCGAGGAATGGTTCGAAATTTTGAAGCAAAAGTAAGTGACCCCGTATAGGTATCTGAATGTTGTTCGTTATTCATTACGCTCCCTCGTGCATGTTGCTGATTGCAGTACCTACTTGATTCATATGTGCATATGTTTAAACACAGTAGCTGCTTATCTGCGCTTTGTTAACCCCCCCATGTGTGTGTACTGCTTCGGCAACCGTAAAATTGTCAGTTTCTTGTACAGATTCCAGGAGGATCCGGAGGCGTGCGTAGCGGTGCATTGCGTGGCAGGCTTGGGCCGAGCGCCGGTTCTGGTGGCACTAGCGTTGATCGAACTAGGACTTAAGTACGAGGCAGCTGTGGAAATGATTAGGGAGTAAGTTTGATCGAGTTCGAATTTTTGGCTCAAATTCTAATGATTTTTTGTTCTTCTCTATCTCGCGATTGCAGCAAAAGGAGGGGTGCTATCAATGCCAAACAACTATCATACTTAGAAAAGTATAAGCCCAAGTCACGACTAAAGCACAAAAATGGTCATAAGAATTCGTGCTGCGTCCAATAAAACTATCATAAATCCCACCAGTTAGAGTGTTCATTTTAAACGAAATCTAAACCCGGAAAGAAAGCCGACAGTTTGTGCAGGAAAGTATAGGCACTGAAAGAGCAGGAGAAGGAAATACAAGAACGACGCGCTGCTTCACATACACACGGAGGACTCAGAGAGCGGGAGAGAGAGAGAAAGAAAGAGAGAATTAGCGCCGGAAAAGAGAGAGAGAGAGCAAAAGTCAGAGGAGAAAGTCAGAAAGGCAAGCAACAGAAGGACAGATCGGCAACTTTACCAATGTTTAAGAGAAGTATAACAGTATGAAAGCAGGAAGTTAGCTAAACAGAAAACAGTAAGATTGCCAGAACCACATCTACACACACACACAAACACAAACACATAACAAGAGATAGGTCAAATGCGCAGGCAAGCAAGTGAAACTATAAGGCAAATTATATATATATATACAAACACATAACTTAAACAAAACCAGAACAGAAACCCTAATTAAATAATTGCATATAATAATTACTAGTGAAAGGAAGAAGAAACGCAAGAATGCTATCCCCCAATATTGTACGAGTATATTATAAATTATTGAAAGCAAACTAGCAAGAAAATGCAGAAGAAAAAAACAATACTTTTTTAAAAGTAGCAATTTAAAACTAAAACAAAGAAAACGCAGAACGAGCGCGAAGCGAGGTTCTTTTACCTCCTGGTGTCTTCGAAAAACGCGCACGCACTCACACTGAAGCAAGCACCACCGGCGGACGAGGATAGTCTGTGTGCTGCAAACTGATGTGCTTTGGTGGGATCTATCCTATCGGCTGATGCGCCGTTGAAAGTCATTTATTTAGTCAAATTTACAGAAGACAGATAGAGATATTTTGTTTTGTTTTATAATAGCCAGGATTTATTAGTTAGAAACAATAGAACAATGATTGCTGTCCAAGAATAGTGTTACAAACCTACCACATAGACTGAACCACCAGATCAAACGATTTGAAGGGAAGGTTGTGCAATAGTTCGTCATAAGCTCCAGGTGGAAAATTTCGTAAGGATTGGGGCGGAAAGTTAGTTGAGAGTGGAATCTGCATTGGTTGGGAGGTCGTGTGGCATGGATGGTAGGAGTGAAACCCCGAGATGAGTAGCAAAATGTGAGCTTCACTGAGAACACTGTTGAATTTAGGACACTTCTACCAATGATGCACGTCCTGCTCCATCTCCGTCTCTAGATCTAGCTCTACAAACTTCCCTTATTATTATTCCCTGCTATGGCGATCGTTTCGAAAACGATCCGGTCGCAAGCTGGGCATGGCTGGGTAATCTGGTGTTACGTAAAATATTTGACGCTAATCCTGAAGATGATACGTTGTAGAATTATGTGTATAGCTTGTTTAAAATTGAAGATTAAGATTATTTCAAATGTGTTTGTGCAGAGGATGAGCGTTCGACTAGTGCTAATTCATCAGCCAAATCGAAGTCTTTGAGGTGCTCCATAGTGATAGGCTGCCAAAGCAGCCCACGGTTCGGTACACTGTGAATTGCACCTACCATAATCTCGTCGATTACGATGAGGAACAGTAGCGGTGCTTTTATACATCCTTGCCTCACACCTGCGACTACGAGGATAGGGTCGGACAAGGCTCCGTTATGCAGGACTCTGCATGTGAAAGCCTCGTACTGCGCTTCGATGAGGTTGACGATGTTATCCGGGACTCCTTTACGACTCAGGGCGTCCCACAAATGTTCGTGATTGAGTCGGTCGAAATTTTTTCCGTAGTCATTCTTTTTCTTCGCATTTCAAGCTTATTGGTTATCGCATATTAGCTTATTGCGTGATCTCAACTTAGTGTTCTAGATGCACTTCCACAGTTATTAATTGAGAGCTTTCGATGTCTGTACCATGTTTGCATTAGTATAATTGTGTGGCAAGTACAATCATGTGCAATGCCCAGGGAAGTCGAGAAATGTTTTAACCTGAAAAAATCCTTGACTTGACCGGGAATCGAACCTCACCAATTCCAGCATGGTCTTGCTTTGTAGCTACAGCAACAACTTAAATCCGTATCTCTTATGCATGATGAACCAGAACGAACAGAAGCCACAACTGTTTTACAGTGAATGTATTTTGCATTCACTGAAAAACAGTACCAAGTTCTGCCCGCTCTAGTTTGTGATGCATAAGAGATACAGATTTGAGTTACGGGCAAAAGTTGTAGCTAATAATAAAACCTACAAAAGCTCTATACATCATTTTGCGGAATGCTTTCGATGAAAAAAATTAGAGGCAAATGAATGTAAATGATTTTCCATGCCTGAACTGCGCCTTTCTCCGACTGACCTAAGAAAGGTCCCGTTGCCAATGAATACCAAATAGACGGACTCTTGGAATTCGTTGACCTGCTCCAGGATGATGCGGAGCGTGACAATATGGACAGTATGCCCCGTAACGTGGGTAGATCACCTTTTCGTGGTACGTTACGGGATGTAAGATCTACCACCGATTCCTAGTCCTGACTACTTCAAACTTTGGGAACAGGATTATTCAGTAATGAAACGAACACATCTTAGTCCTTGTTACTTTTTATGCCTTGTTGATAGTGACAAGACTCGGCTTTGTCCACCGAGGATAATCTTAAAACAAGGAAAAAATGAGTTAGTTAGTCTTCATCTATGTGATTCCTAATCTTCTATTCGTTGTTCCCTAGTTTGAAGTGGTTAAGACTAGGGTTCTGATGCATGGTCATTATCGGTGTCATTCCTTAATTTTGTTGCTAAGGAATCCAATTTTGACTGACAAAGGGGCGCGTCTTTGGAGGGTGTTTCAACACTCCGAAGGATATAAATAGCGGGACCTTTCAATTTGAGTCGGATCCTTGCGATAAATGCAAGAATGACAACTATAAAAAAATCAAATAGTTCATCATTTCTCAATAGTGATGGAGTAATACGACATGCACTAAACTATGTAAGGACACGGGATATACTACTATAGATTAAATTACTGGTCGCAGTGGTGTTAGGTTCCGAACAGAGGAAAAAAAATGGTCCACTCAAGATCTTCCGGCACAGACTCCTGCCTGCTGCCGCTGTAGAATCGCGTCGATCTTCTCCTGTATCCGATTCAGGATAACTTTGCACAGAACTTTTAGAACAATACACAGTAACATGATGCCTCGCCAATTGTCGTACACAGTCAGCTCCCCTTTCTTATGGGGGGGGGACCTTCACTAAGACACCCTGCATCCAGTCGGCCGGAAAGGGTGCAGTGTCCCAGATATTATAGAATACTTGATGCAACATTTGTGCGGATAGCATGGGGTCAGCTTAAAGCATCTCTGCTGATAGGCGATCGACCTCGGCGGAGCCTTGTTGCAGGATTTCATACTTCGATCTCCTGCAGTGATGGAGAGATGACGCGAGTGATGCGCCGTACCCTTGTCGGATCATGCTGGAATGTTGATGGCTCGTTGGACGTCGAAACGCGAAGAAGTTGTTGTAAGTGCTCAACAAACCAACGTTTCAGCTGGTATTCCGAGCAAAGTCGGTTAACAAAATGAAAGCAAATCAATATTAAAGTTTGCAGTTCCTATCATAAAGCTGGGTTTAGACAGGGCAAGTCAATTGATCAACTCAGTTGAATTAAATTGGCTTGAAAAGTTAAGGCTGGTTCAACTTTTTTCAATTCAAGTGAGTTGATCAAATCAGTTGAATGGCATGGTTTACACGTTCAATTCACGTTCAAGTCAGTTGAATTCAACTGACTTGATCAATTGACTTGCCCTGTCTAAACCCAGCTTGAATGAAAACTCATTTTGATTTCAATTGTCGCGACTTATGATATTATATTGTGCTTTCATTATGCAGTCAAGACTTTTCAAATGAAAGCAACTTAACTGCTGTTAACGTCTTCTCTAAAATATAATCCATCTGTCGTTGAACTAGCGATTATTGATTATTTGTTTTGTTTAACACATATTAGGTCATTCGTGACTTGCCCGGGGTGAGATTTGAGCTAAAGTCTTTCAGCGTGAAAGCATGGATGCTAACCATTTACGCCAAGCGGCGCCGGTGGTGTAGTGGTAAGCGTGATTGCCTCTCACCACAGCAGGCGTGGGTTCAATCCCAGTCGGCGCCGCCGGGATGTTCTGAGGCATAACATCTCTGATCACGCCTTCCTTCGGAAGGGAAGTAAAGCCGTTGGTCCCCGGTTCATGAGTTGATGGGTCGATAGGTAGGTCCAGGTGTGGGAGCTGCCTCCCTGGCGTCGGTAGCATTGGTGCTCAGCACGGAAAACAAGATCGACGGAAAACAAATCAAGGAAAAAAAAACCATTTACGCCAGGCCCGTATTCAGTTGAACATTATGAATGCAAAATCAGTAATCAAATTGATTTCATTGAAAGCAGGATTAGTTTTCCGTGTAAAAGTTTGCTTTGTTAACCGTTAAGTCAAGCAAAATTAGATCAACTGGAGTATTCCAAATATGTTACATCATAACAACAAATTTTGGTTTCAATTTGATCCTCACCTTTGCTCTGGGAAGCTGTCCAGGTGGGTCTCTCACTGGCATTTTCGGATTCACCCTTGCTCCACTCAGGCGTCGTAGAGGAAATGCTTGTCCCGTCTGCTCTAGAGCCGAATACAGTTCATTATTGGCTGTAAAACCGCGATAGAGGCCCCTATTACCGTTGTCACTTCACGGTGAAGTGACAACTTATCACTCACGGTGAAGTGATTCCCATTTGATTTACACGGCAATCACTTCACCGTGAGTGACAACTGGTCACTTCACTTCGTTTTCACCGTGAAGTGACACTCGTAATAAGGGCCAGAACCTTTTGCTTCTCTACGCTTCTCAATCTTCCGCCAGGTGTCATCACAGGGTGTCTACTACCGGAAAATCCGGAATCTTCAGGGAATTTTATTTGACCTGGCGATGGGCCTTATTACGGGTATGCTATAATCACATATTTTTCTTATCTATCTACATACAGACTACTGTGATCGAATGATAGGTGTAGTTGTGGTTGCTTGTACTCCTTCACTCCTCCTCAAGCTGTATCGATTGAAGTCCCATCTCCTTCCGGCAGGTCTCTAGCTTCACTCCCGCCAGCGGCTTGGTCAAGGCATCGGCGATCATGGACTCGGTAGGGCAGTATACAACCTGGATTACGTTGTTGCTTACCAAGTCTCGAATGAAGTTGAACCGATGTGCTTGATTCTTCGACCTCCTCCTTCAGCTCGCAGCATTGCTATGTAGCTCTGATTATCTTCACGGACAACGATCGGCCCGGCAGCTTTCTCACCAACATCCTTCATTAGCTTGTGCAACCGAAGCAACTCCCGGCAGGCCTCGGCTTGGCCAACGTATTTCGCCTCGGTAGACGACTGTTGCTTCACAGCAGCCCAGGAAATCGGTCCGCCCAGATGGAAAACAAAGCCCGAGTTTGATTTGCGGTCTTGATGATCTCCGGCCCAGTCAGAATCCACGTATGCTTGCAGTTGGCCAGGTCCACCAAGCTCCAGCTTCAAATCCGTAGGCGACATGAGGTACCGCAGAGTCCACTTGGCTTCGGTCCAGTCAGCCTGGCTAGGGTTGCTTACATTACGCCTAGAATGGACGCACTGATGGATATATCGGGCCGCGTATTTACCGCATCATACAGCAAAGCACCCACTAAGCACTGGAAATCGTCCTTCCGTGGCATTGGTTTCTGAGGTCTTCTATCTTGCACACGTGCTACCCGATGTCCTCGCCATTAGCATACCGCTTGTCGCAAAGTTATTTCAGCAATGATACTTTGTAACTTAGCGTCGCCTTCTCGTAGTGGTCCCGGAGAGCCTCCCAGGTTTGCTTCGCCGTTTTTGACTTCTTGATAAGACGCAATTGACTATTTTCCAGAAGTAGCCCAATCGAGGAATGCGCTTGTTGGTCTCCTGTGTCCCACGCTTCGATTTCCGCTGCAGTAGCGCCTGCGGTTGGAGCAGTCAATCCGGAAATCGCAGCGCTCGCCGTCGGTCTCGTTCCGGTCACATACCGCCACAGGCCGTCTCAAATCAGCAGAAATTCGACCTTGATCTTCCAGGTTTCGTAATTTCTTCCATTAAGCTTGGGAATTCAGAACCGGTCCCTGGGCCCATAACCTATTAGCGGGCCGATCTGTTCAAGAGTGCGAAAACTAATGACATATATCTAGATGGAGCTGGAATTAGGGCGTAACAGCTTTTGTAAACAATGACTTCTATCGATGATTTCTAGGAATTCAAGGCACTTCCACGCAGACGAACCCAACCATCGGATAGGGGAAGTATTTCCCTACCCGTTGAGGATGTTAGTTTGTGTGGGCGAGCCTTGAATTTCTAGAAATCATCAAGAGAAGTCATTGTTTACAAGAGCTGTTAGGCCCTTATTCCAGCTCTATCTAGATATTTCTTATCTATCTACATACAGCCTACTGTGATCGAATGATAGGTGTAGCTTCAATCATGGGTTGCTTGTACTCCTTCACAAGCCAAATGGATCGAAAGATTCGGCCGACGCTTGAACAGGCTCAACACCTTCCTTGCTTTCACCGTGTCAGCTGTCTTCGGTTTTTTGCCGCAGCCTGCCTGCCGCTGGATCGTCCGGATCTCCTTGAATGAATTCACTACCCGGGAAATCGTCGAATTATGGATTCCCTTGCTCTTGCTCCGATGCCATCTCGATAACCACTTGACAGATTGTGATGGAATTCTGCCAGCGTAAACATTACACTCTTAGCTAGTTTCAGTCAAAATTTCATAAATTTTATCACGCTAGAAAGTTACAAACTAATCAATGTGTCTCACTTTTTCTCAAATCTTTCAACAATCTTTCTCAAATAGTTTCAAGCTTGCGGAACTTTTAGTAGTTTCTCCAATAGTCAAATAAAGGTGCCACCCAAACACATCTTTAGGATTTGAAAAAAAAAACTTCCTTCATAGATCGAACAGCTCCAATAAAACCCGGTCACTGAGAATCCACATCGTGTGTGTTTGAAAACTTAGCCTTAAGGTGATTCCTTGTAGAGTCCACAAATGGCCGCCACGTAAGGCTATAAATGCACTTCCACTTCAAATTTTCAATTACCTGAAAGTGCTACTTCGTGTGTGCTGCAGAACAGCAAACGTGAAGTAACAGTTTCAATGTGGTACGTTTCGAGGAAGGTGATATTTGTGCACTTAAAGTTTCGAAGTGGTTACTAGAATAAGGATCTCACAGCGAAACAACTTAAACAAATCTAGAGTACATTTACATGAAGGTACACACTGAGACAAATAGACTTAAGAATTTCATAAAGCTCGACTTATGAAAGATTTTCGTCTAACATTAGGTAGCTCTTGTACGCCTTTAGCCATTACATTTTCCCATGTGTTGACAGATTAGTGGTCTAGGCACAGGACCTGTACTCTCAATGTCCATCGTTCGGTTCTAGTCTGATTCGTTTAATTATTTGTTTGTCGACATTATTTTTCATAAGGCAAATCTATGAAATTCATATCAATTTCTTGTGACTAAAATCCATAAGTGGTTCTTATGGAATTCTTACGTTCTTTTGTCTCGGTGCACGGTTCAAGTGGGTTGATTCAATTCTCTCCCGAGTTGGTGGTTAGTGTTGATGTGCCTTAAAAGCGAAGTTGAACATCAACCATCATCTGTGAACATTAAATTCACAGTTCAAGTAGTTGAAGTGGTTAAAATACATGGTTCAATGGGTTGATTCAACGCATCACTGATCTGGTGCTCGACGTGACGTGAAGTGACTTGAAAGCAAATACAAAAAATTGGACATCAACCAACTTTCATATTTCAAGTAAGTCGCCTAAACCGGGCTTAACGTAAATTCCATGATGCAATGCAACAATCGGGGTATGTACACGGCGAATGAGAACGACCCAAATTTGAGTTTAGTTCACTCATAATCGCCAAAAGTGCAGGAACTCAGCGATGAGTAAATTTGCCTCATGTTTTCCCAGGTTGTTCCAGGGAAAAAATCCCGAATTTGAGAAAATTAAAGATTGGATTCACTCAGTCTATTGGGACTACTCCGAGACTGAATAAAATTTTCGTCAATTTCTTCATTTTCCGGCAGATTTTTTAGGTTTTCCACAGGAAACCATGAGACAAATTTTACTCATCGCTGAGTTCCTGCACTTTTGGCGATTATGAGTGAACTAAACTCAAATTAGGGTCGTTCTCATTCGTCGTGTACGAATCATCCCTAGCAGCACACTTATCGCTAAACTGTGATAGAAACTCCTATGTGACTTTGAAGTTGCCGAAACATTTGGAGACGGAAGTGTGTTGCTTGGGATATGAAATTTATCACATTCGCCATGGTACACTGCAAACAGACGTACGCTCTGTAAGGTCATGTTAAGTTCCGCCATTTCTCCAGTCCGCCATTGCTCCACTAAACAGAAGCTTGATTCCACTCTCAAATACCGAATGCCAATTTACGCACCTGAATAGTTTACCTTGCTTTTTTTGTCCTATGAACAAAAATTCCAACGCAGGTCGAATCATCCACAGTTCTAAATATATAGAGTCAACTAATTTCCACAATGGAGAAGCTTTTGAGTTCCTGAATACCCACACACACATTCACACAGCTACTCGTTTACACATCTGTAACAATCACACATACACAAACATAAATCGCAATAGTGTAGCGCATTCCATGCTTGTGTAGAGCCTCTGCATATTTATTTAGCATAATTATTTCGTTCAACGCAACCACCCACCAGGGCGCAGTTACCTGAACTGGTCACTGCCAAAGCACCAAAGTTTGCAGCACATTATCCAAGTCCTAAAGGTGAAAATGGAAGCAGCTGTAACCCCGCCCCCGAAGCTTATCTTACACTTAGTCCAATTTCGTCCGGCACTCGTCAAATTCGAATACAGCTAGAACAGTAAAAGGGTAAACAAAGGAAAACTATCACCGACAGTTTTAGATTGATAAACCAGCAAATTAAACAACCCAAACCGGAACAATGACTAACGCGAATGCACATGATTATATCAAAAACCAAACTAAACGAAATGGAATAAAACAATGGCTAGTAAATCGTAAATATACCGAAACAAAACAAACACACTCACAATCGAAACACAAAACACTCCTGTACTGTGTAGTACTGATGATTGATGATGATGATGTTGATGAACCATCTTTTTGCTAATCGTTTCGATTGTTGTTTTTCCCGGGGAAACGGATTCTATTCTACCAAACTACTCTATTGGTTGTTTTTTGATCAATGTGTTTAGCGGCAGAACGAGTTTAGAAAAGTCTATTTTAGGTCAGAGATAAATAGAAGTCAAAGACACACACACACACACCCTTTTCCCCACACAAATACAATACATGTGGAGCCTAAGCGGAGATGAATATTTTAACGGAAAACTTAAATTATTGCATGTGAATGTCGGAGCATTTGAATCCATATTCGAACAAATATACAGCACACATTGAGATATGTTCTAGAAAAATAGTGAGTAAATCAAGCGATGGATAGTTTTTCGTGGATGTCGATGTGTCACCCCCCGATATGGCAATAACAGATTCATAATCAATTGGGAAAATATTTTATCAAGGATCGTTCATTCGTAACTCTATTAGACTACAACACAAGCGTTGCTGCACTACCACTAATTGCTTAGAAAAGGGACATCGCAAACAAATCTCTGTCAACGATCTCAAAAGTGACCCTTAACAAACGAAACAAAAGATAGAACAGACATAAACTTATGCGTGACGATTTCTCGAACAAACCAAACATCTATGATCTGTGCAAAGGAACATCAAGTAACGGAACAACATTGCTGTTTTCACGCGCCCAAGTAAATTGAACACACCAATCACATTCAGGAATTTTACACTACCGTGAAAATGGAAAATTCACTTCCCTCTTTGATTCCATCGCCGTCGTCAGTCGGATTCACCGCCAACCAACACATCAGAAAGCAATAACATACACAAAGAAAAGGAATTCTAACACTCGCAGAGCATCCCCCAGTGAGTGCAAACAACGCAAAACAAAATGGCGCCCTACTTTCGTTTGATTGCATTTCTTACTAAAAATAAAAGTAGGTTCACAAATTAAAACAAAAATCTGCTTTGTACTGTTTACGGCTCTGAAATTAAAAAAAAAGTGTTTGGAAATGACAAAACTGTTAAAAGCAAGTCGGTGATAATGATTATAAAAAAAAAATTAGGAAATCAAATTGAAAGTGACAACCAAACGTTGTCAAAAAAAAATTGGTACTAAGACTAAGACACGCAGACTAAGCCAAATCAATTGAGCGGCGAGTCAACTTCCGCCCACCTCTCGAAATTCTTGAAGCTGTCCCTTGAATCATTTTCGTGAACAAAAACCAAAACTTCTGTCAAAATTAGATTGAACACTTTCACTATCGCTCCATCCCCTTTCCCTGCCTTCACACGCTCAAGTTGCGAAGCGCCCTCATTTCGTTTCCATCTTGCAACAAGTACTGATATGTTCTACTTTGACTTAAAATATATGTCTTTCGGCTGCAAATGCCGCCTAGAACTTAGATTCCAAACTGTTTTAGTTATAGTTTACAAAAAAAAAAAAACACAATTCAAGAGGAAAACGTGAAAAACATCAAAGCTGTGAACTGTTTTAGAACCGTTGAGGATAAGCGAATCGAAAACAAAAATAAACTATCACAAATACAAATAACGTGAATATTTTAGAATTTTATTTGATTCTTTTTTTTTTTAGATAAAAAAAAATCTTCTGCTTCTCTATCACAGTGAGAACGGGAGCGACATCTGCAGATCCGCAAGGGTCATGCCGGGACACGTTTCACATATTCATGCATCTCTCTCAAACTAGTAGGAGATATTTAAAATTTATAAAATGAACCAGTCATTCACTATACAAGATCATGGAACATACAATCACTCACACTCACACACACACAACCATGCATTCATTTCACGACAAAAAAACAGAAATACTAAAAACCAACACTGGATAACTAAAATATACTATGAATAAAAAAAAAAGAAGTAATGAAAAGGAAGGTAACAGAAAAAAAACAGAAACTTAATTGAGATGCGAAGAAATGGGAGAAGTGAAACAATATTATACTGAAATAGATATTGTAATTTTATGAAAAAAAAGGTAATAAAGACGTCGTGTCTTATTTGTGTCTCATTTCTAATGGTCGGATGGTTTTCCATTTTCCTAGTGAGATATCACATATCACTGAAAATAATGTAATACAGTAGCCTCCCGTTCATCCGACGACTCGATAATCAGATGACGCGATAACCCGTTATTGCGGAAAATGTCGGATTAAAAAGTATACACACGCGGCCTATACTAACAGCAGGCAGCATGCCCCGGGCTCAAATTGTTTATTTTGCTGTTCTGGGCCCGCTGTCACGGTATAACATGATGCCTACGCGCCTAAAACCCTACAGTAAAAGGGTAAAAGTATGGACGACTGTCACCACAAAACTGTAAATAGCTGTTCCAATCGAGCAAAGCGGTGCATTTTGACGGTTCGATTAGAACAACTTGTGACAGACGTCCATATTTTTACTGTAGGGCTTTATACGCGCCTGCCACTGGGCTGGTTTGAATACATTGTATGGGGCCTCCCTTAGCTCAGTCGGTAAAGGCGCAGCTACAAAGCAACACCATACTGGAGGTGACTGGGTTCGATTACGGGTGTCACTTCACGGTGAAAACGAAGTGAAGTGATCAGTTGTCACTCACGGTGAAGTGATTGCCATGTAAATCAAATGGGAATCACTTCACCGTGAGTGATAAGTTGTCACTTCACCGTGAAGTGACATTGGTAATAGGGGCCAAGGCCCCCGGTCTAGGAATTTTTCAGGTTGCTAAATTTCTCGTCTTCCCTGGGCATAGACTATGATTGTACTTGCCTTGCCACCCAATTATACAGGGTGTTCCAGAAAGTATAAGCACACTTTCAACTCGCCGCCATTTCTACCCGATGAAGTTTATCAGCTGTTCATCGATGATTGCTGTTGTTTACTTATTGTTCAACAAGTTTGTTAGCGTTAGCGTTAGCGTTGTTATGATATACTTCATAGATTGGATACTGAGGTGTTCGCAGCTAGCGTGTAGTGGTATAATAAACAATTCGAGTTAAACGTACACTAGAATGGGTTGTTTGTAGTTAGCGTGTTTCCGTTTAACGGAAACTCACACACATGGAAAAATGTGTAGTCGATTCCGCAGACGAAGGTCTGATCGAAAAGCAAAATAAACTCGATGACGATTAGTATCTGACACCTCCAAATAACAAGTCGTTTTTTATTACCTCTTAAAATCACGGTTTCACATTTAGTGTTTCAATTAGTAGTTCGGTGAAATAAATAAAAAGTCTATAGGTCCAACATACGGACTTTTCAGATACTAGCGACACTCACGTCTCTTCTGAAATTCTCAGTTAGACTACTTTCAGGAATAATGCTGAGGAGTAAGCATTGGTTCCAATCTAAACAAGAGTAACAGAAGCATGACTGTCGCTATTCCCGGCTACGCCCATCTTTACCATAACTAGGGATAGGGAAGGAAATGTTGATGTAGTACATACTCAACGAGAGGCCACCGACTTAGCGACACCCTCATAAGTGCTACGGAGTTGGAAGGTTGGGTAGGGTATCCGGTTAGGATTCACCTAAAGTTGGCGATGCAACCAAAAGTATGTATTGTTTATTTGTTGTTTATTTAATCTCTCGATAGCCGGCTATCGAAAGAACATATTCATTTTGTTTAGTGATCATGAATTTTAAGAGTCATGACCGAGAGCTTGGGATTAAACCCATGATTTTCTGCTCAGTAAGCAAACACGATCCCTCCAGGGTCATCGAGCATCTCAGAACCATAACGCTTCGCGACAATACAGGGCTACGTTTTCGCTTGATATGCAAATAGTTTCCGAGGTTAATATTCAATATCAAATATACAAATGATGGTGGCGATTTATTGTGCTGTGGAAGAGCTTGTGGTTAAATCCATGATTTTCTGCTCAGTAAACAAAATCGATCCCTCCAGGGTCATCGAGCATCTTATAATCCACAGCGCTTCGCGTCAAAGTACGAATATATGGATAATTACATGAAAGAAATAAAATATAAACTACAAACAAAACGTGACCACTAAAATCTCAAAAAGATATTCTCACAAATATATTTCACGCAACCAGGAATTTTAAAACCATTAGACGCTATAATGATACTTTGCACATGTTAGACACAAGAAGAGGCCAAAAAGCAAGCGTCCGACACACAAAACCCGCCAAATCCACTTGCAGTGCAGGAATCTCCTCACCATCCCTCTCCAAATGGGGAGTTTGGTAAAGAGAGATGAAAAAACCGATTTGTACCTTCCTTTAAAGTTATCCTAGCTCGCTATTCTACTATCTATATGCAATTTTCACACTGCCGTACTCTAACGGAACTATCACCCCTATACTTTCATCTACTCCATCTATCGTACTAATTACCACTACAGTCTGTTATTTGAAAGTTAGCATCTTCAACTATATAAAATATTAATAAAATGATATGCACAATTTACTAGAAGATCATTTCTTTATTGGTGAGAAGTTTCTAATAAGCCCTCCCAGTTCCTCTGTAAACAGAACAAATCTGATACTATATTCAGAATTGCTCAGTCTGCATGTAGCAGCCGATTTCATCAAGGTAGTTCTATTAACAACCAAGAATTAATCGTTTGAGGCATACTGAAGCATTAAGAAGGTGATATGTGTCACTATAGGAAATCATCATCGTTGCAAATATAAAGAAATTAAACATAACCCTTTGCTTCAGTACCGTCAACCTCCATGTCCATGGGGAGGGTACTTATTGGTCAACAAGTTTGTGTGCGCAAAGTGCATTTTATTGCGAAGCATTTCCCTGAAACAGCGCAAACAGATCGTGCACAAATGGTGATTGATTTATATGGTCAAGTTTTTAACCCACCTGTTAGCACGCCCGTCGATTCGGCGAACCCCTCGTAGGGAGTGAACAACGGCGGCTGTCATCGATCTTGTCATGATCGATACGCCATGATCGCAATCTGTCACCCGATGATGATTTCCGAAACATGAACCAATGAAACAAAAGATGATACTACATAGTTACATGCTATAGTGAAGTTAGTCTATTATTAAAACCTAAATTTGTCTTATAATCTAGTGCTAAAACCTATGTTAACCTGTCTAGTGCTTAAATCTTTACCGTTAATACTAAATTCAACATAAGGTGAGGTGTAGTGTTTGGAAAAATATCGTATTTGCTTACAGATTAGTGTTCTTACAAATAGTTTACAACTACGGCTAGAAACGAAGGAGAAATTAGTGAGCTTTGAGTGGGTTGGTTTATTTCCTTTAAATTCGGTTATAATTGCTTATCTTTTGACAGATGCGTATTTCGTCTACTACTTGCAGACTTCATCAGTGCCAAGTACTCAACACCACTCGGTTGAGTACTTGGCACTGATGAAGTCTGCAAGTAGTAGACGAAATACGCGTATCTGTCAAAAGATAAGCAATTATAATGGAATTTAAAGGACATAAACCAACCCAATCCAAGCTCTTCATAAAGGGATTCCGTTAAGAGGTTTGACAAATTTAATGAATTGAGAAATTAGTGCTATACTATAAATACTACAAGCTACCATAGAGGTAACTCTAAGACCACTGGGTCCCGAAGAAAATCATTATTATTTTTGGCTCACTCAGTACCAGAACAACGGTCCCAAGCAGTCCCAAGCTATTTCACTCACCCCTGCATGTTCTGCATGAATCCACACACCCCTGATGTTATCTGTCAAACTTTCATAGCGAATCAAAACAAACATAGTGTAGTAATAGAATTTCAACTAGAATAGGGTACGTTAATCGTTTGCTTGGGACCAATAGGCTACTAAAGTGGTGAGCCAATTTAAAATCGTTAGTTTCGTATTGATTGTTGAAGCTACTACCAACAATCAATATGAAACTATCGATTTGAAATTGGCTCACTACTTGACTAGCCTATTGGTCCCAAGCAAATCGATTAACGTACCCCATTCTAGCCGAAATTCTAGTACTACACTCTGTTTGTTTTGATTCGCTATGAAAGTTTGACAGATAAAATGAGGGGTTAGTGGATTTTCCTATGTTTCGAGGGGTGAATCGATTAGCTTGGGACCGAAGATAGTACCAGAGTTGAGCCAAAAAGTAGAGCTCGTTTCTTCGGGACCTACTAGTCTTAGAGTTACCTCTATGCTACTACTAGATCTACATATTACACAAGTGAATGGTAAGAAACAAACATTAAACCTGGGATCGTTTGCTTATAATGCTTAATTTATATACCACACTCTGAAAAATCATCACGTCCGATTGACGTGGAAACATAGGTGGTTTTCGTCCACCCTATTATCAACAATCAATACGAAACTAACGATTTTAAATTGGCTCACAACTTTAGTAGCCTATTGGTCCCAAGCAAACGATTAACGTACCCTATTCTAGTTGAAATTCTATTACTACACTATGTTTGTTTTGATTCGCTATGAAAGTTTGACAGATAACATCAGGGGTGTGTGGATTCATGCAGAACATGCAGGGGTGAGTGAAATAGCTTGTGACTGCTTGGGACCGTTGTTCTGGTACTGAGTGAGCCAAAAATAATAATGATTTTCTTCGGGACCCAGTGGTCTTAGAGTTACCTCTATGCTATTATTCACGTAACTTTTACCGGAATTGCACGTAGCCGATCAAAATTCAGCTTCATTTATCTACGTGATTAGTCAGGTAAAGAAGACCTGATTTCCACGTACTGCTTACGTGAAATCGGGGAGAAAACTACTGGACATTATGGTGACTTTTGCGTGACATTCCGTTTTGTTTAAAATGCTTTTCACGTGATTTTTTTAATGAGAATAATGGGAAGCATATATAGAAGCAGCCAATATTATGCAATTTTATCGGGAAGATATAAATTCCACGTGTTTATATTAATACTTATATCTACTCATAAAATTGTAAAATATTGACTAATTGATTATTATAAGGTAGAAACTTGTATGAGTTTTTTTTTAATTTCTGACAAAATATTAACACCTGTTTGCAGACTCAAAATGCTGATGTCATCGTCTGAAATTATAAAACTAGAAAAAGGCTACATATAATCTGGGTCTGGGTCAATCTCACTGCGTCCTAGCAAGAAGTACGGTCGACTTGTTTCGCGCTCCGTTGTTTTGGAAGTTTTCTTGGTATTCGCTTGATATAAATTATCAGTTTTTTTTCTCACTAAGTGACTCCTGCCTGGCATAGTTCCCGGTAAATTGATCGAAAAGTGAGTTTTTTTGTAGTAGAAAGTGTCATTTTCGGAACGATTAATCCGTGCTATTGGTAATTCGCAAACCAATTTGGGCATCATCGTTGCGTGGTCACGCATACGCGCTCACGCATACCCGCTTACGTATCATCATCATCGAGTGTGAGCACCCGTTTCTACATCTACATCGTTCATCAATCATCGTGCGCCTGTGTGCGCTGAGTGCCGCGCCTCGATCAAGTGCACCACAGCGAAGGTCATCCACGCTGCGCGTCGCTTCCCAGTCATCTGTGTAAACGCCTACACATATAACGCTCGGTGGTAGTAGTATAGGATTATCAGATAAGTTTTTGTTTCTTTTCCTCCCCCATTAGTTAAATTTTCATTTTGTATTTCTGTGTTTGTAGTGTTTTCTGTGTATTGTGTCTGTGCGTTCAGTGGGAGAGCGTTTTGCGCTCCCACTAGTTGAACAAAATGGATGTTTTGTCAGAAGACGACATGGATGACCATTCATCTCAGAAAAATTATGATGTCATCCATGGTTCGTCGTCTCAGTCTGACAATGGGCAGGCTGAGAAAAGCTCCAGATTGCGGGCCTATCCGAATGACTCGACTGGCCCATGGGTTGTCTATTTTCAGCCCAAAAACAAACCCTTGAATGTTGTTCAGATATCTGATGATCTGACAAAGCGATTCTCTGCCGTGACCGAAATAACGAAGGTTAGGCACAACAAACTTCGTGTGACCGTCGCTAACCTGAAACAGGCCAATGAAATTGCTGTTTCCCAGTTTTTCACACTGGAATATAGGGTGTACATTCCAGCCTCTGATGTGGAGATCGAAGGCGTGGTCACTGAGGCGAGTCTGAACCCCGAGATACTGGAGAAGCAAGCGGTTGGCCGATTCAAGAACCCCTTGCTTCATCCGGTAAAGATACTGGCCGTTCATAGAATGAAGTCAGTATCGCTCAGCGAGGGTAAAAAGAGTTTTACCCCCACAGACTCGTTTCGGGTGACCTTTTCTGGATCTGCCCTTCCTCAATACATCGAGCTGGGAAAACTTCGTCTTCCTGTGCGGTTGTTTGTACCTCGGGTCATGAACTGCCAGAATTGTAAGCGGTTGGGACATACGGCCTCCCACTGCGGCAACAAGGCACGCTGCTCCACATGCGGGGAGAAGCATGAGGATGGCGCCTGCGCAGCTACTGCACCAAAATGCGTGTACTGCAATGGAACTCCTCCTCATGCTCTCTCGTCGTGCCCGGCGTACAAACAGCTCGGGGACAAAATGAAACGCTCCCTTAAGGAACGTTCCAGGCGGTCTTTTGCAGAAATGCTTAAGACAGCCAAGCCATCGACCAACGAAACAAATCCCTTCGCTCTTTTGTCAGATGACGAGTCTGGCTCTGACTTGGCTGAGGAGGGAGTTTCTTTCAGTTTTCCGGAAGGTTCTGCCCGGAAACGAAAACGCATCCGTTCGCGGAAAGTTGCAGATCAAGAACCCCAAATCAGCTTGCCCAAATCAAGGAGTGGTGGAAAAAAGGAGACTTCTACTCCTCCTGGATTCCGCAGAACTGATTATACCCAGGATTTTCCACCTCTTCCGGGGACATCCAAAACCCCTGATGCCCCAATTTTAAGAACAGAAACCCCTTCTTCATCTGGGCTGTTCTCATTTGATGACATTGTGGACGGTATTCTCAAATACCTCAACATTTCTGATCCTCTGAAAAGCATTGTCCTCACATTGCTTCCGACTGTGAAATCCTTCTTGAAGCAATTGACTTCAAAATGGCCCCTTCTTGCAGCTATCATCTCCTTCGATGGATAATTTTCCAAACGAGGTCGGGGATTTGATCACTGTTCTACAGTGGAATTGTCGAAGTCTTATTCCGAAATTAGATTCGTTCAAGTATTTAGTCCATAACAATAATTGCGATGCATTTGACCTCTGTGAAACATGGCTCTCTTCAGAAATTGATCTCCCTTTTTTTTGATTTTAACATTATTCGATTGGATCGTGAGGATTCACGTGGAGGAGGGGTACTTTTGGGGATCAAAAAGTGCCATTCCTTCTATAGAGTGAATCTTCCCGAATTCCCCGGTATTGAAGTTGTCGCATGTCAGGCTACCATTAAAGGTAAGAGCCTTTGTATTGCTTCTGTATATATTGCTCCTAGAGTCTCTGTTAATCGCAAACAACTTTTCGACATATGTGCGGTACTTCCCGCTCAATGGTTGATCATGGGAGATTTTAACTCCCACGGTACAGGCTGGGGGGAGCTGTACGATGATAACCGTTCTACTTTGATCTATGATCTCTGCGACAACTTCAACATGACAATACTTAACAATGGAGAAGTAACACGTTTGGCTGGTCCATCCTCGAATGGTAGCAGATTAGACCTCACATTTTGCTCCAATTCACTATCGTTGGATTGCACTTGGCATGTAATCCAGGATCCGCACGGTAGTGATCATCTGCCGATCAAAATTTCGATTGCCAGTGGGTTCAACTCGTCAGAATCCGTTAACGTCGCGTATGATCTAACCCGTAACATTGATTGGACTAAGTTCCAATCCGCGATAGACGATACAGTATCGTCAGTGGAAGAGTTTCCGCCGTTGGAGGAATATAATTTCCTCTCTAATCTCATCGTCGACAGCGCACTTCAAGCTCAAACACGACCGGTGCCGCGATCGTCTATTCGTAAGAAAACACCATCGCTCTGGTGGGATCAACAATGCACGGAGGTTTACCCTAAAAAGTCCGACGCGTTTAAACTTTTTCGGAAACGCGGAACACGCGAGCATTTCGACGCATACACATCTCTTGAACGCGAACTCAAGAGCCTCATCAAGGCCAAAAAACGGGGTTACTGGCGGCAGTTTGTAGACGGATTGTCGCGCGAAACGTCTATGAATACGCTTTGGAGTACGGCGCGAAGAATGCGTAACCGGTCTACTAACAACGAAAGCGAGGAATGCTCGGATCAATGGATTCTTAAATTCGCGCGAAAAGTGTGTCCGGATTCCGTGCCGTCGCAGTTGATTCCTCGCGAAACCGCGAATTCGGTAGACGAAATCAGTCAGCCTTTTTCAATTGTGGAACTTTCACTCGCTCTCCTTTCGTGGGGCAATTCTGCCCCGGGATCTGATAGAATCAAGTTCAACTTGCTGAAAAACCTCCCAGACGTCGCTAAGAGGCGCATGTTGAACTTGTACAATCAGTTCTTGGAGCTCAATATTGTTCCCGACGATTGGAGACGAGTAAGGGTGATAGCCATTAAAAAGCCTGATAAACCCGCGTCGGATCACAATTCGTATAGGCCCATCGCGATGCTGTCGTGTATTCGGAAATTGATGGAGAAAATGATCCTTTTTCGCCTCGACAAATGGGTTGAGACGAATCACTTTCTTTCAGATACTCAATTTGGTTTCCGTAGGGGTAAGGGAACGAACGACTGTCTCGCGTTGCTTTCCTCGGAAATTCAGTTAGCTTTTGCTAAGAAAGAGCAAATGGCTTCTGTGTTCTTGGATATCAAGGGGGCTTTTGATTCAGTATCCGTTGAAGTTCTTTCAGAGAAACTCCACGCTTGTGGATTGTCTCCATTAATGAATAATTTTTTGTACAATTTGCTGTCAGAAAAACATATGAGCTTTTCTCATGGAAATTCTACAGCTTTTCGATTTAGCTACATGGGTCTCCCCCAAGGCTCATGTTTAAGCCCCCTTTTGTACAATTTCTACGTTAGAGAAATTGACAATTGTCTTAGTGACAATTGCACGTTGAGACAACTTGCAGATGACGGCGTAGTGTCTATCACAGGGCCAAAAGAGGTTGACCTGCAAGGACCCTTACAGGATACCTTGGACAATTTGTCTACTTGGGCTATTCAGCTAGGTATCGAATTCTCCACGGAGAAAACTGAGTTGGTCGTTTTTTCTAGGAAGCATAGCCCAGCACAACCGAAGCTTCAACTTTTGGGTAAACCGATCACTCATTCCATGTCTTTTAAATATCTCGGGGTCTGGTTCGATTCCAAATGTACCTGGAGATCCCACATTGAGTATCTGAGACGAAAATGCCAACTAAGGATCAATTTCCTTCGATCAATTACCGGAACGTGGTGGGGAGCCCATCCACAAGATCTTCTGACGTTGTACCGGACAACGATTTTATCGGTTTTAGAGTACGGTAGTTTTTGCTTCCAGTCGGCAGCTAAAACGCACATCATCAAGCTGGAACGGATCCAGTATCGTTGTCTTCGTATCGCGTTAGGATGCATGCACTCGACTCATACTATGAGTCTCGAAGTGCTGGCGGGCATGTTGCCACTATCCGTCCGTTTTTCAGAGTTATCTCTTAGGCTCCTCACCCGTTGCGAAGTAATGAATCCACTGGTGATCGAAAATTTTGAGAAGCTTCTGGAGCTAAATCCTCAAACATGTTTTATGACTTTGTACTACCTATATTTAACACAGGATGTCAGCCCTTCAAGAAATATTCCCAATCGTGTAATCTTCTCCGATTTCGGCAATTCAGTGAATTTTGATTTATCTATGACGCAGGAAATCCGCGGAATTCCAGAGCATCATCGTCCTATGATTGCTCCGTCATTATACGCTGCAAAGTTTGGCCATGTTGATTCTGCAAGAACGTTTTTCACAGATGGATCTCTAATAGAGGAGTCCGCTGGTTTTGGTGTATTTCGAGGGGGGCGACACATCTAAATCTCAAGTCTAGATGCTCAACAAATCTCACACTAGCGAATCAATCTTCGAAAAATCTTCTTTCATTTCTCGCATCTACTTGCATCGCGCATCATCTTTTTGCAGGAAATCTTCAGAATCGTCATCAATCTTTTTTCTATCTATTCAGCGTGTGCGCAGTTAGCCACAGCAATACACAATCTTTTCTGCATCGTAGATAGAGTCGTCCCCCTCGGTGTATTTAATGAATTTCATAGCGCCTCTCGAAAACTTGAAGCTCCTTGTTCTGTGTATGTGGCTGAACTGGCAGCAATTCACTACACCTTGGAAACTATTGCTTCACTTCTTCCAGACCACTACTTTATTTTTACGGATAGTCTCAGTTCTGTCGAGGCTATCCGTTCCATTAGGCCGGTAAAGCACTTCTCGTATTTTCTCTTGAAAATACGAGAACTGCTTAGTACTTTATCCGTGCGCTCTTTCATCATCACCTTCGCGTGGGTCCCTTCGCATTGCTCAATTTTGGGCAATGAGAAGGCGGATTCACTTGCGAAGGTGGGCGCTATGGAAGGCGACATTTATGATCGACAGATCGCCTATAGTGAATTTTTCTCTATTTATCGTCAGCAGTCGCTCGTTAGCTGGCAACATCAATGGAGTGAAGGGAGCTTGGGACGATGGCTACATTCAATTATCCCTAAGGTGTCGAAGTTTGCATGGTTCAAAGGGTTGGACTTGAGTCGAGACTTCATACGCGTGATGTCTCGTCTCATGTCCAATCACTATTGTCTAAACGCTCACTTGTTCCGTGTGGGGTTGGGAGACAGCAATCTCTGTGAATGTGGACAAGGTTACCAGGACGCTGATCACATCCTTTGGTCTTGTGCGGAGTATCGTGGAGTCAGATCACATTTTTATGATTCCCTTCGGGCTCGAGGTAGACAACCTAATGTTCCAGTTCGGGATATTTTGGCTAGACGCGATCTGGAGTTTATGAAACTCATATATGTTTACTTTAAGGATATTAACCTTAGATTGTAAGTTTGATTAACCTTGTGTTTAGTTTGTATTTTGTACGTGTGGGTTTTTTTTTCAATGTTTGTTTTCAGGATGAATAGAAATAATTTCATGCTTTAGGATTAATTAAATAGTTGTATCGTAAACCACATTTCAAACCTCCTTCTTCCCTTTTCCCATCCAAAAAATTGTAAATCTCCACTAACCTCGAGACAACCGCGAGTACTCGGTCCAGTTCCTTTAACTTTAAATTTAAGACAGTAATAATGTATAACGCAAAGAATAACTCGGCTCTGTAAAGTTTATTCGATTGAGCCTGTACAAATAAAGTAATTATAAAAAAAAAAAAAAATCTGGGTCTGGGGGACTCGTAATGGACTTCGAACCAATTTGAACTGTCAAAATCGAACCATTTTTTACTGTTCTTATAAGAGCTCATATGGAAGAAACATATAGGGAGTATTGTAATCTGAGTAAAACGTAGTTGTTATTATTTTTGAAACATATTCATAGTTTTGATGAACAAACGTATCGCCAATCGATTTTACTCTCAATCTGTACATAAAACATAACGTCGGACATAGTGCGCTGTATTTGTACAATGATGCGCCATAATGCAAACCATGTCCGCTTTGTTGTTGTACAGAACGAGAGTAAAATCGAAAGTCGGGTGTGGGGTTTTCAGGTGTCAAACGCGACCGACCATAACAACGAACTACAACAGACTACAAACACCAATCGATATTTCAAGAGATTCACTCACAATCTTGCACACATTTGCTTTGTATATCAATTTGACAACCGTTCGAACAGAGTAAAGCTTGCTGCAATGCATCTTGGATAGTGTCTGAAGCTGGCTGCGATTCGACTTCGCTAGACCCAGCATATAATCATAAATAAATTAATGTAAAAGAATCTCATTACCGTCCAACATTTGTAGCAAGCGCTGAGGAATTTTGAATCTATGAGGAGTTCTTCCACCACGCTCGGTGACGCCATATTGATTTTTTTTTGCGTACCTGAAAATCACGTAAATCTTGGGCCTTATTACAGGTGTCACTACACGGTGATAAGCAAGTGATACTCAGAATAAGAGCCGTGATTGCCGTACAAATCAAATGGGAATCACTTCACCGTGACGACAAGTGACAACTTTTCACCGTGAAGTGACATCCGTAATAAGCCACCTTGTTTCACGGAAATATCGAAGTCCCAATCACACAAACGCAATTACACTAAATCTGTTTACGTGAATATACGGTCAATTTCACCAACATTTTTAGTGGACATGACGTGTAATGCAGGTCAAAGTTACTAACGTCACGTAACATTTGAGATTCAGGTACGGAGATCAGGTGATATTTCAGTCCAATCGAACGTGAAGATTTTTTAGAGTGCAGCTAAAGCTGCGCATATTTAGGGATGCTCAAGACGCATTCGGAGTATTAGCAACAATCAATACGAAACTATCGATTTGAAATTGGCTCACTACTTGACTAGCCTATTGGTCCCAAGTAAACGATTAACGTATCCCATTCTTGTCGAAATTCTAGTACTACACTATGTTTGTTTTGATTCGCTAAAATGAGGGGTTAGTGGATCGATAAAATGAGGGGTTAGTGGATTATCCTATGTTTCGAGGGGTGAATCGATTAGCTTGGGGCCAAAGTTGAATACGTTTCGTCGGGACCTACTAGTCTTAGAGTTACCTCTATGGTATCATAGAGGTAACTCTAAGACCACTGGGTCCCGAAGAAAATCATTATTATTTTTGGCTCACTCAGTACCAGAACAACGGTCCCAAGCAGTCCCAAGCTATTTCACTCACCCCTGCATGTTCTGCATGAATCCACACACCCCTGATGTTATCTGTCAAACTTTCATAGCGAATCAAAACAAACATAGTGTAGTAATAGAATTTCAACTAGAATAGGGTACGTTAATCGTTTGCTTGGGACCAATAGGCTACTAAAGTGGTGAGCCAATTTAAAATCGTTAGTTTCGTATTGATTGTTGATGGTATTATGTGGAAGAGAAGTTGAATTGCTAAAAGTAAGTTGAGTAGGGTATTTAATTTCACACATGTCTAATTTATTAACTCATTCGTCTAGGAATTTATAACCTCCCTATTAATCTCGGTAATAAACTTTAATGAATTCGGTTAATTCAGGCGACATAAGCAACTATTCTTCCAACACCAGCACTGCATACTTTTGGCGCTACTCTGTATATGGAAGATCAAATGTAAAATACTGTGGTAGCCACAGCATAGTTCTGTCAAAACCACAGCATTTTCCTCTGCATTTTCATTGATCCATTCCCAACCTATCAGTAAAGAAGTTGGCGAAAATGGAGGAAGTAAGCATCGGAGCTGTCCAAACCGTCATCCGGAAGTTTGGTGAGGAAGTTACTTTCGAGGACATATCGAACTCTGGCTGCAAACCGAGACCGGTGAACCGAAAAGTGGACCAGAAGATCACGAAGCTGTCGTCAATACGAAACGTGCCTATTAGACTGATGCAAAATTTGACTTTTTCGCTCTACAGTGCTAAAATGGTTTCAAATCGGGTCGTGATTAGCCTCCAAAAGTTACAACTCATTTGGTTAGAAACAGACTTCGCACAAACCATTTGGAGTTTCTATGTAAATTACTATGGGAAATCTCAACTTTTTGTTCATTGCCTTCTAGTCTTTTTCCATATTGAACTGCAAAACAGCTCGATAGCTATTCCTATTTATTATTTTCTCAGCTACAACTTTGCTGAAGATCGTTTCTATGTAAAACGAGACAGGAAATAGTTATTAATTATTTAAGAGATTGGTAAACTTATGACATGATCAAGCAGCTGCTCTGTAGGCAACACTGTATTTTGCAGTGTGACATAGTAGCCATAATTTTTGTGTCCTATTCAACGCCCCAGAAACACCAATGTTGCCTGCTGAGCAGTTGATTGAGCATGAACATAAGACATTAGTGCATTGAACCATTAATAACTTTCGATCCTTGCATTTAATCAAAAAGTGGTCTTGAGCAAAGTTGTAGCTGGGAAAATCTCCTACACGCAAAGTTGAAAGTTTTTGAAGCAGACCGATATGGTGAATTATTAGATAGACATGAACAAAAATCTTGGTTTTACCATAGTAATTCCCATACAAACTTCAAATGGTTTGTGCCATCTCAGTTTCTCACCAAATGGGTTCAAATTTTGAGAGGTTAGTCAGGATCCGATTTGGAATCGTTTAAGTATTGTGGAGCGAAAATTTCAAAATTTGCATCACTCTAGTGCCTATGTTCGATATTTGGAGAACATCGAAGAGTAACGTCCAACGTGCCAAGGCAAGAAACGGGCTGAAAACGTTCAAGAAGCAGAAGAAGCCGAAACGGAGTCAGAAACAAGCCGCATCCAACAAACCGAAGGCTCAGAAGCTATATGATAACCTACTGTGTGGAAAATTGGCGTATGTTATCATGGACGATGAAACATACGTCAAATTTGACTACAAGACGCTTCCGGGAGACCAATACTACACAGTCCGGAAGTTAACGATGCCGATATGACAATTTTTACCGAAAAATTTGGTATGAAGGCCATGGTTTGGCAAGCGATATGTGAGTGTGGCAAGTTGTCAAATAAAATAAATGCGACACTGATGAAGTCTGCACATTGTAATCGAAATACGTATCTGTCATTATCGTAGCTGTGGAATTAAATAGAAGATAACCTGTTTTGCTGTGATATTTAAGCATTCCGCTAACAACCCAATGTAATTACTTCAAGTTGTCAAAGCCATTTGTGATGAAGGAGACGATGAACATTGAAATTTACGTTCGGGAGTATGATGCGTCAACATGATGATGGCCCAGTACTATTTTCCGATTTGGTGTCAATGCACTACTCGAAAGACACGGTAGCTTGGTAGAAAGCAAACAATGTGCAATTTGTAGAAGACTGGACAAAAGTGGTCAAAATTATCACCTAGGAATCTGTGCTAAAGTTTATGGGTAGCGTAAGATCAAAAGTTCGCTCCTTGGCGTACGATTAAAGGAACTGCGGATTATTTTCATCCAATTGAAAGAGAATATTATAGAGAACATATAAATGAAATAAAAATTTGAGTTTTGTTTTATTCCAATAATAATAAACTGTGCTTATACTTTCTGGTACACCCAATAATGCATCTTCAAGACGGACGCGTCGAAATACGCGGAAGTCTTGAAGAAAATGAGAACGGACGAGCGCCTTGTGGAGATGGGCAGTAACGTGAGGAGCATCAGGCGCACTCGTACAGGCGAGATGCTCCTGGTGCTCAAACGTGGTGCTAAGGACCAGGGACCAACCTACCAGAAACTGGCAAAGGAGGTTGTTGGTTCTGGGGTGCAGGTGAAGTCGCTAGGCTCGACTATCACCATCCAGGTCAAGGACCTGGACGAAGTGACGGAGGCGACCGAGATAGTCACGGCGCTCCGGGAACAGTGCCAAGTCGAGGTACCGCAATCAGCGATTACCTTGAGGAAGGGACTGTTCTCCACCCAAGTGGCTACCATCAGGCTCTCTGCAGCTGAGGCCAGAAAGGCGGTAGCCGCAGGGAGGGTGCGAGTGGGCTGGTCGGTCTGCCCCGTCAGTATTCCCCGACCGGTGACGGCTTGCTTTAGGTGCTTCGGTCAGGGCCATGTGGCCCGTGACTGTAAGAACACCGACAGGAGCAAGCTTTGCAGATGGTGCGGCTTGGAGGGCCATAAGGCGCGAGGTTGCCAAAAGCCACCGAGGTGCACTATATGCGCGGAGAAGGGGAATACCCCTACCAACCACATGGCAGGTGGCCCCCGCTGCCCGGGGTCCAAGAGTAATGCTGCTAAGGCAAAGAGCAATGCTCAGCCATGTTCGAGGTAGCGCAGTTGAACCTGAACCACTGTTCGGCTGCCCAGCAACTGCTGTGGCAATCGGCAGTGGAATGGGGAGCGGATGTCGCAATCATCTCTGACCCGTACCGCGTCCCAACCGGCAACGGGAATTGGGTCACGGACGCGTTGGGGATGGCGGCGATATGCACGATGGGGAGCTTCCCCATTCAGGAGGTAGTCGTGTCCAACTCGAGCGAGGGATTCGTGATCGCCAGGGTTAACGGAGTATACTTAAGTAGCTGCTATGCTCCGCCCAGGTGGTCTATCGAGCAATTCTCGCAGATGGTGGACAGACTGACTGCGGTACTTGTCGGCCTAAGACCGGTGGTCATTGCGGGCGACTTTAACGCATGGGCGGTAGCAGTGATGGAATTCTCACCAAAATATCATTTGCGCTTGCGATACGTTTTCTCTTGGGAACTTTCCCTCACTAGTTTCACACTCCAATATTTCCTGAGCGAACTTTCTGCGATGAGAGAATGAGATATCGCGAACTTTTTTAACTCGAATCACCAACGTGAGGATACGAAAAATATCAGATCATTTTTTCTCTCTATCTCTTTACACCACATTCGTTCTTGAAAATTGCACTGCACATTTCACAAGGGAAAGATTATAGACAGAAAGCTATCCCGAGTAAATCAATACAATCTCTAAAGACTGATAAGTCTGGTACCTGGCTGTCTACTGGCGCCTGTTGTTTAAAGTAGCCGTTATCAGGATGATGTGAACAGTTTTGTGCAACTGATTGATTGGTGCATTAGTTTCTGGCAAAAAAATGAATGAATCAGCACAAGTGTCAACGCGACATTAACGAGGAACGGGGAGGGTAGTGTAAGATTTTGTGACTAGCAATTTTTATATTAAAACCGTTTTTTATTTATTGTTCTGGATAGGGGGTTGCGGAAGGAGGAGCGCCTAATGTATCCTCATTTTCACGAAATACAGTTAATGCATGGCTCCTCTCATCACTAGTGTTCGTAATATCGTTCCTGTAAGCTCTTATGCATTAATTATATGCAGGGGGATGGTTGGGAATATAGGTGGTGGTGAACTTTTTCACTGTGCTATTACCAGTGCTGTAAATTCTCAAAATCATTTGAACATTTTTGATGAAAATGAGAAAAGTAGCTATTCGCTATCAAAGGGGACCTCCTCCGAATGGGTGATATCAGTTGCTTAGTCATTTGCATGGATCATTCTCATTTGAGAAACGCTATATATCATTCGATTGAGTGTAACCTACACACAAACGGAGCTCTGGTCGACATTCCGGCGAAAAAGCTAAGCCAACCCGACACCAACCTGACTTCTATCAAACCCCAACCCGATGTTGACCCGACATTGACCCGACATAAACCCAAAATTGACCCGACATTAACACGACATTGGGTCGACATCGACCTTAAATTAGCCTTACATTGATCCGACATCGGGTCGACTTGTCTGTTCGGGACCATTTTCCTGGATTTCTTCCATACTCCACTGTCGTATATCAAATGATACTGAGTGACTCAATTGACAGTGACAATGAGCTTCGAATGAGAAAGGGGCTCTTCAAATTATGGTCATGTGAGAATTCGTTTACACAGAATTGATTGAATGGTTGTAGTGGTTCATCTTCAATCGAATGATATGAAAATTTACAGCACTGGCTATTACTGTCCTCTCCCATGACTGGGAATCCTGTAAAACAATGTAAAACTAGAAAGGGTCTAGACCCTCCCTATGTAAAACCATAAGGTATGCGGGACTGCTGCACTGCTGAACTTCAAAACGCTTTATTTGCTGACCAAGGATCTGACAAAAACATCTTTTTAGTGTGCAATTTAGGATGATAAAAAATTTAAACAGGTTATTCAATGTCCATTAAAACTGTAAAAAATATAGGCAGAAAAAAAGAAAACAAAAAATTATTACCAGTTGGCTGGAAATGAACACAAAATTAATCAAAGTACCATGTACATTGAGCTTTTGATATAGTGACAGATTGAGAACGATCTAAATTTTCCATCCACAAGTATTGCAAGACTTGAAATTAACAGACAATCTCAAAATACTTTCAACTTGCGAAGTGATAGATTCCCAAGTGAATACACCTGCTGAATAAAAATGATCAAGTAAACTATTTTTTTAGAATCGATGTTTAAAAGATTTTTTTTGCAGTTTGAGATCCATGAAAAAAGGTACAGTAGCTTTATGGCACCAGTGACCAGCAAATTTAATATTTTTATTCAAGGTTGTGTGGAAATTCAAGCTACCGGGCGAGCTACTGGGTTACATTGCTGTCCTCTACCTAATGCAGTCGAGTGATCAAATCAGAAAGTTAGCAGATTAGAAATCAATTAATAACTAATTTCCTCAACGTTAAATTAAAAAGTGGTCTTTAGAAAAAAATGTAGCTGAGAAAATTTCCTATGAGTACACAAGGCAAATTTATTGGTAGATCATTATGGCGAAATTTAAAGACGAGGTGAACAAAATAATCACTTTTCCCATAGTAATACCTTTATAAATTTTAGATGGCCATTGCAGAATGAGATCACAACCCAATAAGCTCCAATTTTGGGAGAATTATCTGGACCTGATTAAAAATCGATTGAAATTAATGAAGCAAAGCCGATATTTTGAACCACCCTAATAAGCATGTTCTCAATGCAGTTAGACTTATCAACAGAATGCTTGCTAGCTAACACTAAACATTTCTAAGCGCCAATCTCAGTGGTCTAACTGTACTTCGCACTAATAGCATAGTTCTTCTTGTCGAAGAGTACAGCCACAAATGATGATTTGGTCAGCAAAGATTAGACTCTTGGTGAATAGTTACAAGTATCTACTATTAGCTGGTTGCATTGAGAACTAAAACTATAAATAAATCCGGAAAACTTTGAGATTAGGGCGTAATTTCTTTTGTAAACACACACTTAATTCGCCGATTTCTCGTGAATTAAAGTTCAATCTAAAAAACTAACAACACAGACAGGTAGAGGAATGATTCATTTGGTATAGTATAGTTCGCTAGATTGTGCTTTGATTCGTGAGAAATCGCTGAATGACGTGTTTGCTTACAAAAGCAATTACGCCCAAATCTCAAAGTTCTCTGGAAATGGTATTTAATGTGAAGGATGCGAAAAATATCGGAGAACGAGAAGAAAACAAACAGACACTCTCGCGTGATCATCGCCTACCTTTACTCGCTGGAAAAAAAGAACAAAGCTGAGGGGATATTTGGTTGGTTCGAATCACGAGTACGTGTGAAATGATGTGAGATGGAGAGACGAAAGATCTTTCGCGATACGAAATGAAAATTTCTCTCGCTCTACGCTTTCATGAACTTTTTATCATCTCTCGTTCGCGAACTTTTTGTGAGAAGTTCCTTTGGGATTTATCTCTGCAATGAGCTGTGATAGAACTTTTTTTGAAAATGATTTTTCCAACACTGGGCGGTAGAGTGGGGTAGCCACCACACCAACCAGAGAGGATGCATTCTACTGGAGGCAATGGCCAAGCTGGACGTTGTACTATCCAACACCGGCTCGGTCAGTACCTACAGAAGGAATGGTGCAGAATCCGTCATCGACGTGACATACTGCAGCCCGAGTTTGGAGGGCAACCTACACTGGAGGGTCGATGAGGGTTACACCCATAGTGACCATCAGGCGATTCGGTACAGTGTGGGGCCAGGTGAGAGGCGAGTGGCAGGAGGAAATTCTTCCTGCGCTCGAGGCTGGCGGACGTCGTTCTTCGAGGAGGAGGTCTTCGGCGAAGCACTGAGGCGGGAGCGAATAACCCCGGATCTGACGGGGGAAGAACTGGTAGCAGCACTGACAAGGGCGTGCGATACAACCATGCCTAGGAGAGCCTATCCCAGGCATGGCCACAGACCGGTGTACTGGTGGAGCGAGTCGATTGCTATCCTCAGGGCGTCTTGCCTCCAGGCGAGAAGGAGGATGCAACGAGCTCGTACGACTGAATCTCGCGAGGAACGCCGCGTCGCTCTCCGAGCGGCTAAGGCAGCCCTCAATAAAGAGATCGCCAGACGCAAGCGCGCGTGCTTTGACAGCCTATGCCAAAGCGCCAACACGAACCCATGGGGGGATGCTTACAAAGTGGTCATGGCAAAGACCCGCGGCGTGACGGCACCCCCGGAGAGATCACCAGCGGTACTGGCTCCGATCGTTGGGTTCCTGTTCCCGCGTAGGGACGTAGACTCCTGGCCGCGGATCCCAGGCGCGGATCAGGGAGAAGTGTCTAGAGTGACGAACAGTGAACTTGGCGGTATTGCCAGGTCGCTGGTGGTGGGCAAGGCCCCGGGCCCAGATGGGATCCCGGTTGTGGCTCTGAGGGCGGCCGTTGCGGAAAATCCAGACATGTTCCGTTCTGTTTTTCAGACTTGTCTGGACGTAGGCGTCTTCCCAGACGCGTGGAAGCGGCAGAAGCTGGTGCTGCTTCCGAAGCCAGGAAAACCCCCTGGGGACCCGTCAGCATACAGACCCATCTGTTTGCTGGACACCACTGGGAAACTGCTTGAGAGGGTCATCCTCAACAGGCTGTCGGCCTACACCGAAGGTGTAGACGGCCTGTCAAGCAGCCAGTACGGGTTCCGAAAGGGCAGATCCACGGTGGACGCCATCCGCGACGTCATCCAGACGGCAGAGGTGGTCCATCGGAAACGAAGGGGCATTCGCTACTGCGCGGTGCTAACCTTAGACGTGAAGAACGCGTTCAACAGCGCGTGCTGGGGGGCGATAGCCCGCTCGCTACACCAGCTCCAAATTCCCGGAGGGCTGTATAAGATTCTGGAAAGCTACTTCCAGAATCGTGTGTTGACGTACGACACAGAAGATGGCGAAAAATGCGTTAGAGTCACCGCAGGTGTGCCACAAGGCTCCATCCTGGGCCCGGTGTTATGGAACGTCATGTACGATGGACTGTTGAGGATAAAATTCCCGGTAGGCGTGAAAATTGTAGGTTTTGCCGACGATGTCACGCTGGTAGTCTGCGGGGAATCCCTCGAGGATCTACCTCCTCGAGGTCGCTGACAGCGGCACACTGCGTCAGGCTTGTGGAGGAATGGATGAGAACCAGGAAACTGGAGCTCGCCCATCACAAGACGGAAGTGGTCGTAGTCAACAATCGCATGTCAGTACAGCATGCAACGTTGACAGTCGGCGGAAGCACAATTAGGTCTGTGCGCTCTCTAAAACTCTTGGGGGTCATGCTCGACGATAAGCTCAGCTTCGGCTGCCACGTCAAGTACGCCTGCAAGAGAGCGTCTATGGCTGTGGGGGCATTATCCCGTATGATGTCAAACAGCTCGGCAGTGAATGCCAGTAAGCGCAGGCTCCTCGCTGGGGTCGTAGTATCTATCCTCAGATACGGCGGCCCTGCGTGGGCTGCGGTACTGGATATTGACTGCCACAGGCAGAAATTAGAGAGTACACACAGGCTAATGTGCTTAAGGGTGGCCAGTGCATACCGCACTATCTCGAGAGAGGCCGTCTGTGTCATAGCAGGGATGATGCCAATCAGCCTTATCATTAAGGAGGATGTGGCGTGTTATGACGCGAGGACCGTTCGAGGGGTGCGCAACAACGCGCGAGTTGTGTCGACCGCGAGATGGCAATTGGAGTGGGAAAACTCTACAAAGGGGAGGTGGACTTACCGCTTGATACCTTCCGTATCAAGCTGGGTCAACAGGCGCCATGGGGAAGTAAACTTCCACCTGACACAGTTCCTGTCAGGCCATGGCTGCTTTAGGAGCTACCTGCATAGGTTCGGACATGCAAGTACTCCCACCTGCCCCACATGTGCTGGTGTCGAGGAGACCGCCGAACACGTCGTGTTTGCCTGTCCACGTTTCGAGCCAGTATCGAGCGCTATGCTAGCGATATGCGGAGCGGATACCAGTCCGGACAACATCGTTCATAGGATGTGTGGTACCACCGAGAACTGGAGCGCGGTGGTGACTGCGGTCACCCACATAGTTTCGGTATTACAACGACAGTGGCGAGCCGAGCAGCAGTTACCTACTGCCCGACCAGATCGTTAGAGTATTGCTAGAGAGGCGCCATAGCGCTACAGCGGCCCCTCCCACGAAGTAATGCCTTCGGGCGGTTCCGGGGAGGCCAAGGGCCAAGCGCACAGGGTAAGGTTTAGTGGGTCGGGAGTGAAATTCTCCCATCCCCACACCCTGAGTTCCTTCTCAGGTGTCTGTGAGCAGATTCCCCCCTGTATAAAAAAAAAAAAAAAAAAAAAAAAAAAAACACCCAATAATGCAAAAATGGTATAGGCATCGAAAGCTCTCAATTAATAATTGGGTTCTTTAGGGGTCTTATACCCCGGACAGACTATGGTTTATATCATGTAATACAGGCTGTCTTGCAATGAACACTTATACCACACTTATACATAGGATTTCCAGTGAAAAGTAGATGTATGAGTGCTCATTGCAAGACAGTCTATATTACATGATATAAGCCATAGTCTGTACGGGGTATTAAGGTGAATCAACATTTGTTATCTGCATTAAAAATGGGAAAAATTGCATAGCTTGGTGCACTGGAACTATTTTAAATAAGTGCGATCGCATTATCAAAAATCTCAATCATAGCGCCCCTTGGTGGGACTTTGTATGGGAGTGAGCTGTCAATTTAAAGTTAGTCTATGGCCTGGTCTATAGGATCGAAAAAATATCATGTTCTCTGTGAAGAATTAACGGAAAACAGATTATTTCTAGACACCCATTTTTTTCGCTATATTCCAGCATAACTTTGCTGGATTTTGCCGAGCTGCAATCATTTCAGCTACATATTTTTGCTGAACGGCCAGCAAATCGATTCAGTGTCGATTTGATAGCACTTAACTGGAATACAAACTAAGGCTCTGAACCATTTGGTGGATTATTCTAACTTTTTGTTAAAATTTGACAGATGGAAAGTTATCGATTAAGGCTCTGAACCATTTGACGAATTTTTTAACTTTTGGTTAAAATTTGACAGATGGAAAGTTATTGATCAACCCTGCTATCCGAGCATGGTTATTTCTGACAAACAAAAAGTTAAATTTTGACAACCGTGGCTCAGTTCTTGTCGAAAACCGGTCGATCGACAGCACAGGGATTTTCGAACATAGAAAATTACTTTGGAAATGTCACTTTTAACCATGAGTTAAATTTAACTCGTCAAATGGATCAAGCCTGAGTTGATTGCTGAAAACTCAGCTGTTAAAATTTTACCGACTTCGGTAATCTAAACTCTGTGTGTATGTGGAAACGGTTACGATGACATCGAACACGCAGTTTGGCAAAGTATGGATAATGACGCCGCCAGAGAGCGACTTTTGAATACCCTCGAGGCCCAAGGAAGACAACCCTACACACTTCAAATGTTTCGCCGAGATTTCAACAGCCGAGTAGTTCTGCAATTTATTTTGCTGAGATTCAGTAAAACAATTGCCGAGACTCAGCTAACAAATATCATTTTACGGAGATATCAGCTAACAAACAGATATTTTGCAGATATATCAGCAAAAGTAAATGCCGAGGTAATCGGCTGTTGGAGATTTTACCGAGCTAGATTAAGTGTGTATGTTCCTATCAGAGACGTGTTGGCAACCCGTGATCTCTGCTATATGCAATCCGTTTATGTTTTTCTTCAAATGTCTAGTATAAGAATTTAATTCCTTTTGTCTTTTGTCTCTCTTTATTAGTTTTTGTTTGTCTTGTCCCCCCGTCTCGATGAGTCTCATCGTCGCCCACTGGTTACCCACCATAGCCGGTCGTACTCCGGACGAGCACTACCGTTCATACTGGCGACAACGCTCTGATGAGACAACGAAACCCTACCCCAAGCTCCTCCCCTGATCCTATCCTTCGAAAATGTACCCTTCTAACCTCGAGTAAGCCGCGAGTAATCGGCCCAACTCCTACTAGACATAGAATTAAGTGAATTTTGTTACACACAGTGAACAATGAATTATCGGCTCCGTAAAGCTAACGCGATTGAGCCTTCCAAATAAACGAACTAGATAAACTCTGTGTGTAGTAAATAATGGGAAATCAACGTTGAGTATAATCATATTTCCCTCGATATTTCCCTTCTTTTGGGTACATCCTCGAGTACATCTATAGATGTTATCTGATGTTATAACATACTTTTGGGTAAAAAGCTAGTGGAAAATTCCAAACGAAATGCACGCAAGCAAATGAAAACTACTTTGACCCGCTTCATCTACTTTTGGGTTCCTGCACTATAGATGAGTGAAAAGAACTTACTTTTGGGAACATTTTTATTACAGTGTACATTTTTGAGAAATTTGAGTGAACGGTACTCAAATATGAGTTAAATTAATTTGCCGTGAAACCGAGAAAACGTGCACGGTGACTATTGTTGTATGCAACATTGTGTTCAACTACTTCGTTTATCTCGGCCGCGAACCACCTCACTCTCAGCATAATCTATCCAGCAAAATAGCTGAATCCATCATTCACCGCACAGCTGATTGTCATGTCGAAAATCAGCTGTTTTCTGCGTAGTAAACAAATTACACACACGTGTTTGTCGTATTGGCGGTGGGACGCTGTTTGTTGCATCAGAAAATTTGGCTGTGCCCGAACCTTTAACAACAATTTAGTTGCTAAACCATTGCATTGAATGGACCAGAATTTGTGGCAAAAATGTTGAAACCAATCCTGCATCAACTTGCCACCAAACGGGTGGTGCTGGCCAGTGGATCCCCCCGAAGACAGGAACTGATTCAGAACATCGTAAGTACTATTTATTAATCTTTCAATAATTATTTTTAACGCACATATGTGAAGCTTGGGACGCGGAGTGGGCTCAAAACCGCTTCCTCTTCATCAGACGGATCAAAGGGACGACGAGGAAGTGGACAGAATTGTTGAACCAGTGGGATCAGAAGATAGCGTCGCGTTTGAGGACCGGTCACAGCAAGTTCTCGCACAATTTCGATGGAACGCCGTTCCACAGGACTTGCACCGGTTGTAGAACCCCAGCCTCAATCGAGCACATTCTATGCGTATGGCCCCAGTATCTGAACCTGGGGGCATGCTTGGCATACACAGTTTTGCTCACGAACTGCTCATTTGCTAATAACTTTGCACAGAGTTGACGAAACATAGTTCTGTTTGAAGCAGTCGATAGATTAGAGTTTAAGCTTTTTGTAGGTATGTGAAAAAAGGAGATTTTAATTATAGTAATAAACTGTATTTGATTTTGCGTTGCAAAAATGAAGTGAGAAATGCTCGCTGCACATCTCGGACTTTAAGTGTAAAAATTCATTGGTGTTGATTCAAATGATAAGATTTACCTACTCTGTGCATGTCTACAGTAAACTATGATCCTAATCTATCAATTACTTTAAAGAAAACTAAATTTCAAGGACTGGGTGAAAAGTTATTAACAAATGAGCAGTTGATGTGTACAGCTGTGCATGGCAAGAATGCCTGGGGGAACTCCACGGGCTACCAAACAGCATACGCGACATGCTGGGTGATGATCCCTCCTCAAAGTTTAGTCTTTTTTAAATTCATTTCGGCTGTTGGGACATCTCTGCCTGATGGGTGGCCTCCCGGTTCCCCTGGTGTAGAGCTCTGTCTTATTCAGACTTTAATATGTGTGCTCATAATATGCTTTTTTTGGCCATACTACAGCCCCAACTGTTTCCAAAAGTACGCCTAAAAGTTGAGTTTGTATATTATATTTAATAGTTTTTCAATCGAACAGAACTTTTGACAATACTTACCTCATCCCATGCCTCTTCCATTTTAAAAATCGCACCAAACTTGGTACATCTCAATAAACTTTTATAATTGGGTTGTTTAACTTCGAAAAATATACCGGTTTTTATAGATCATCTGATAGAGCTTCGTTTTCTGAGCACAACGATATTTTTATCGATCCCGTAGACATTCATCTCGATTTTTAAATCAAGATTTAAATTTTGGATCATTGACACTAAATCTATTCGTTGACTGCTCACTCCGATACAAAGTCCCACCAAAGGGCGCTAAGATGGTGATCTTTGCTAATGTAATCGTACTTATTTAAAGTAGTTCCAGTGTACCAACATTGATGAAATTTTGGATTTCGGTTCCATTTTTAATGCAGATAACGAATATATATTTACCTCAATACCCCTAAACAACCCAATTCTAGGATTAATCCGAGGGGGGCGACACATCTAAATCTCAAGTTTAGATGCTCAACAAATCTCACACCAGCGAATCAATCTTCGAACAATCTTCTTTCATTTGGCGCATTACTTGCATCGTGCAGCATCTTTTTGCAGGAAATCTTCAGAATCGTCATCAATCTTCTTTCTGTCTACTCAGCGTGCGCGCAGCTAGTCACAGCAAAACACAATCTTTTCTGCATCGTAGATAGAGTCGTCCCCCTCGGATTAATCACTGTTACACCAGTATTGACGGATATTTTCAGCGATCAACAGTGTTTCCGTTTTATATAATATTGTTCGTGTCATACGTATCAGCCGAACAGAGTGTCATGTGGTCATACTGTCTTTCGGCACAGTGTGCAGAGTTGATTCCCCCTTGGGAAAAACCTTAAACCAAATCCAAAAACCTCGGGCAAAACAAAGTTTCCAATACTACCAGTAAGCTACCAAATCCAACTCTTAAGTTTTTAAGAAGTAAGCTGAACTTCAACAAACCTGAGCTGAGCTTCTATCAAATTCTCAGAATTTCTGCGAAAATCACTTCCACAATGTTGGTGAAACTTCTATGAAATCCTTTCAATTAGTGTCGGTATAGATCATTAAGGCCTACTAAGAATATCGCTACGGACCACCTGTTGTACTACGGGTACTAGAAAAAGGGCTTTGCATGCCTAGAAATTTGTTCGAAGACACTACATACCTTAAATTATAGGTTTTGGAGTAATTCCACGCGATCACGTTTTTCACCGTTTGGACCACTGTCCACTGAAAGTGACGCCTGAGGGGGACCGCTCTCCTTTCCCCTACTAAGCTACGACCCTGACTGGAAGATTTTTTTGAAAGAATATAAAAGCTCTAAATTTAAAATTTCTGAACCTTCTTCCAGGGCCTCTCCAACGTCCACCTGTGCCCGTCGACCTTCGAGGAGAATCTCAACAAATCGGACTACTCGTTCGCCGATTATGTCGCCGAAACAGCCTACCACAAGGTGCTCGAAGTGTACAACCGACTCTCTACCGCCAGCTGCAGCGATCCCTCCAAACGGCCAGACGTGGTCATCGGCGCCGATACGATGGTCACCATGGACGGAAAAATGTACGGCAAACCTAAAACCCCCGAGGTCGCATTCCAGATGCTCAGCGAGTAAGTAGATCTGCTCTAGCGCGCGTCGTTGTCGTCGTCGTTTGCAACATGGTTGTTGGTAACAAATTGTGACATTCCAACAGATTGATGGGCCGGCAGCATACGGTCTACACGGGAGTGGTTATCAAATATCACGACCGGGAGGTGAAATTTACGGAAGCTTGCAAGGTGCAGTTTGGGAAAGCGACTGCCGAGCAGATTCAAGCCTATGTCGACACCGGAGAGCCATTGTGAGTCTCGGTGGGTTTCAGGTGACAATCGTATTGACCAACGAGTGTGTTTGTGGTTTTGTTTTTATTTTTTGCAGGGATAAGGCTGGTGGATATGGAATTCAAGGAATCGGTGGAACGTTCGTGGAGAAGATTGAAGGGGACTACTTCACCGTGGTCGGTTTGCCCCTGTATCGGATATCGGTCGAGATGTGTAAATTGTTCGGGTATGATGTTACCAATTGATGCATTGATAGGTGCATTTATTTTACTGTTCCTTATAAAAACTGACAACGGGGAAATGTAGGCTATAGGTTCGTAATATGGTGTGTTCCAGTGTTGGCCTATGCAATTCCCATTAGCCATAATTGGAACGCATCATAATAGGAACGTATAGTTATAACCCTAGCGAAAATGTAAAAACAAATCACAATGGCTTGATTGATCTTCGAAAAAATCCAGACCAGACTTATGTGTGAAAATGAATCACCACCGTTAGGTTTGCAAGTAAAAACCATGCCAATAAGCAACTGACTAATAACTGGGACCAACTGAAGGCAAGCGGCCAACGGGGTTTTTTTTTGCTATGAATAGCCTGAAGCAAGGTTAATTTCATAGCCGTACATGAGAAGTGCGAGGGACCTTGATCTACGATGATCTACTAGTTAGATTAGAGCCAGAGAGCGTGAAGTCAAACCGGGAGCACACGGGAGCAATAATTTATTGACTAATCTAATTTAACGCTAGGCACACCGGGTGTGCTGCTGCTTGGGCTTAGATAGGGATGTCTCGTATGTTGGTGCTCTTAGATGCAACTAATTTAAGAAAACTGACTTCGAGATTTTATTATACGGCATTCCATTTGGTGAATTTTCTCTTGAGGCTGTGTTTCATTTGGTGAATTTTCACTTAAATTCGACAGATGGAACTTGCTATTGTACCAGACTTATTTCTGACAAACCAGGAATCATTTTTGACAAACCCCTTCTCGAAAATCAGGCTGTGTTCCATTTGGTGAATTTTCTCTTAAATTTGACAGATTTAAAATTTTCAAATAAACCTGCTATTGTATACCAGACTTATTTCTAACCGACCAGGAATCAGCTTTGACAAACACCTTCTCGAAAATAGGAAGATCAACAACAGAGGGATTTTCGAGCATCTTAATTTATTTTCGAAGTGTCAAATTTAAGTGAAAATTCACCAAATGGAACAAAGTCTAAATACCTATCTCACAAATGACTATTCCCAACGATTTGATCACCCCTACACTTGTCTCCACTACTGTTCCAGGGGAAAGTCAATCATTTGCAACACTTATTACCTATATGTGTAGATTCAGCAGCCGTGCCTCTGGACGGCACGTGTGGGCCTGTGTAGTCAAAAAGAATAGCGAATAGCGGATTGTGCACGACTGTGTCCAACCGATGACCACCAAAATTGAACCAGCGAACACGGAGGAGACCCACACCTGCGAAGGCCACCACCGCCATCCAGTCAGTTCGATTTCAATTAAAATAGAACCGTTCTTTTTTTTTTCTCAATTTTGGGAACCGTTTCTGTCAAATTTACTGGAATGTTCCGATTTCCATGGGTGCACAAATTGAATACAACCCTCCGAGAACAGCTCCCGACGACCACCACCAACGTGTAGGATTTTAGCAAATAAATCGGAACGAAACACAGGTAATTTAATGAACACAAACAAGACGTGACCGACAGACCGAGTGAGACTGGGAATCACCAATGTTAGGCGTGACGTAGCCGATGTCAATGCGAGCTGCTGGGAGAAACCAAACCGGCAAGGTTCATCTAGATGGTGGTGGTGGCAAGTATGGAATGCGAACGCTCCGACAGGTGGCTGCTTAATATTCAAGCTCGCGCGAGAGCGTACAGAGTGAGACACGCGCCAGATGTGCGGTTTTAGCGCGAACTGTGCGACTTCTTGGAATTTACCGTCAGCGTCTCAAAGCCGAAAGTCGAATGTAAAATTCTGGCGCTGACCTGGTGGACCCGGTTCGATGGCTTCTGTCACTCGCACGAGACACGGGGATGAAGCAACAAACAGCCTCCACTTGATGGGCATTACATTTCCAAGGGGATTGGAGTCAACTTAACTTATCATTACTCATCCAGTTATTGGCTTGGAGTAGGATTATGATAATATGCCAGTAAGTGGGTTTAATGATGTCGATATGGATGACCGCGACCTGGCTCAAGTGGAATTAGGTATGCTAATTCGGATGGAGGAATGCAATTTGTAGGATTATTTAGAGGGCGCGCGATTCGGAGAACATGAAATATGATTATCTCTTTCGGTTTCTTAAGTAGCTTTATACGTTCATACTATAATTCTATTGACCGATGCCCAAACATAGTTCCAAATATCCATTGATAACAAATTACAAACAAATGGATGAAATGTCGGCCTAAATGCCTTAATTTTCAAAAGCGACCAAAAATATCCATTAGTACCGTCCCAATGACGCGTTCATCTAGATAAAATTGATAAATGGCAGATTTTTAGCGATGGTCCCAATCTTAGATCCATAGGCCAACATTAGAGCCATTACCCCTATTTTGTAAACCTATTTTAGTCCTAATTTATTTCGAAAATGTATCCAGGTCTAGAAGGGGAGAGTACGGGTTCGGCACTTCTTAACCTATTATCTTCGGGGGGTAAATGTAGTCCTTGAGCGGTGCCTTTTTTGTATGAAGGAGCATCATCCAGACCACCGTTTTGCAAAAAAAAAAAATAACACTCTTTAACTTCATTTACCCCCGGACGATAATAGGTAAAGGCATTACCGAAGCCAGCGTTTCCCCTATTTTAGATATTTTTTCGTAGTCAAAAATCTGGATGATTTATTGAAGTGGCAGAAATTTGAAATGTTTTGATCGGTGGTATCACATTTCTAGGAAATTTCATTTCCTGGAATGATTCCTCTTGCTTCAAATAGGAACGCATAAAATGTTTAATTGCTAACTGACAAGTATTCAACGAAAGAAACGTTGCCTTCTTTATCAAAGAATATAAAGAAGAAAATATACCCTTGTATGTCGAAACATTCAAAGAAGGAAATAGGGGAAATGGCTCTAATGTGGCCAACATGGATCTCAAATTGGGCCCATCGCTAAAAATCTGCTACTTACAAGGGGTAATCAACTCTGCACACTGTGCCGAAACACATCACGGCACACGGTTAGGGCACACTTTGACAAGTATGACACAAAATATGCAACGGCATCACTGTTGTTTGCTATCGTTGTTCCAATAGTTGCTAAGGTTTTGCATTTTGCTGACAGTCGTCGAACTTCACTTCAGGATGAAATTTACACACCATCGGACTAGAGGATCGGTTTCCGGATTGGAAGACAAACATATACTTTGCTCGGAACTCTCCTGCAGCCAGCACTTCGTCCAATTCCCTGCGAGAGTTGTCAAAGTTTGAGTGATAAATAAATACCAGCGCCAAGAATATCACCAGCAATAACAATAACTAGGTCGCTCTCAGAGTCATCCACTTTAGCATCGAACACTTGTTTGGCATTTCCGGTGTAGTTTCCAATATCACGGTTCACACGGGTCAATGCCACAGGGTGGCCAGATACATAGCGTGATACAAAGCGATCTACGGTACCACTAGTCTCTCACATTGTTGTTTCAATAAATATTATGATACCCAATTGTTCATTCTTAAACAATTTATTAGATAGGCCTTCTGTAAAACAAATTAAGCACATTTTGACAACCTAAATCCGATCCTTTAGCTCTTCAAACTTTTCCCTTGGCATACAACAGAACCACATTCGGCACCTCAAAAGTTGTTCACCTGAAGTAAATCGAACAATTTTTTTTTGTAGAATCCCCACTAATCTTCAAGAAGCCGCCCTCCGCTTGCAGCTGATTGAACAGTTCCACCGCCGCCTGGCAGTTGCTATCGTTGTCATACTGCTTCATAATCAACGCCACGGACGAAGAACCGCGTCCAGCTTGCCGCAATCCTCCAGAATCTCGAACTATGTCATGATGTACTCGTGCTTGATGAGCGTTTCAGAATGTATGAGGATCCGCCGGAGTTGGGCTTCAGAACCGGCTTCCGCTGCAATCAGTGTTTTGTTGGTGATTAACGGTCCGAATCTTGAAACAGATTTGGTTTACTTTGCCCAATTTTCTTATTCGGATAGAATTTCCATACTGCAGCAGTGATTGTTGAATACATCAACATCACACTTCTTTTTCTCGCACAATCACAAAAGTCATTAAAACTTCAGTGTTGCCAAACTCATGGGATACTTGATTAGCGGACTTCGGCACCGCTAAAACATTCGGCACAGAATGAGGTGTGCAGAGTTGATTACCCCTTGGCTGTTTATCAATTTTATTTAGATGAACGCGTCATTGGGACGGTACTAATGGATATTTTTGGTCGCTATTGAACATTTAGTCGATTGCTGAATTTATGTATGACATTACATCCATTTTCCCTATTTCTTGCTATATCAAAGTATTTAAAAAAGTAAATATTCCCTTCTATACCAAAGCATTCAATGAGACGCAGACGATATTGACGAAGGGAAGGTGCTCATCAAGGAGATGATAGAGTTACTGCAATCTGCTAGAATTTCTTTCTCCATTACTCTTTTTGTCTGCAATCAGATATCCTAGTGCACAGCGAGAAATGCACACTTTGGGCACCCATACATCACAAATGTTCATCTAATTTAAACTCACACATTCAAACCGGCCGGCAAGTATGATAACGTCCAAAGCGTACCAGACTGCTGTTTCCGTGTTGCTCCCGTTTGACGGGAGTGGTGCAAACCGCCATGTATTATGGAAAATTTGTGGTATGTTTAAAAAGGTGATAGAAGGTCTGCTTGGCATCAGGCATTTGGCCATTCACAAACTTGCCACCCGCCACCCAAAAGAGCTCGCTTTTAGGTGCACTATTTAACGAGTTTTGTCATGGTAGTGATATCGACATGCTAAGAAATCAATGCATTAGGGATTAGGCAGACCATCCCAATTGAATTTAATCCTTTTTGAAGCAAACCAAGGTCGAAGATATAAAATAGTGTATTCATTAGACTGATGCAAAATTTGAAATTTTCGCTCCACAGTGCTCAAACGGTTCCAAATCAGGTCCTGATTAGCCTCCCAAAATTTAAACTCATTTGGTAAGAAACTGACTTGGCACAAACTATTCGAAGTTTACATGGAAATTACTATGGGAAAACAAAACTTTTTGTTCATTGTCGTCTACCTATTTTCCATATTGCTTTTTCGAAAGTTTCTATAACTATTCTTACGGGAAATTTTCTTAGCTACAACTTTGCCGAACATCGTTTTTCAGCCGAATGTCATATTAAATTGTTATTAATTGTTTAAGAGATTGATAATATTATGGCATGATTAAGCAGCTGTTCTGTAAGCAACACTGTATTCTGCAGTGTGACATAGTAGCCATGATTTTTGTCCTCTATTCTACGCGTCATAAACACCTGGACAGATGATTGAGCATAATCATAAGACATCAGTGACTTGAATCATTAATAACTTTTGTTCCTTACCTTTGATTGAAAAGTGGTTTTGAACAAAGTTGTAGCTGGGAAAATTTGCTACAATCACAGCTATCATTTTTAAAAGCATAGTGATGTGGTGAATTGTTAGATAGATGTGAACAAAAACATAAGTTTTCCCATAGTAATTCCCATATAAACTTGAAATGGTTTGTGCCAAGCCAGTTTCTTACTAAAAAAGTTAAAATTTTGGGAGGCTTAGCAGGAACTAATTTGGAACCGTTTAAGCACTGTGGAGCGAAAATTTAAAATTTTGCATCAGTCTACTATTCATGTGACCATAAAATCTATAAAAATCAAAACACATTTTTTTAATTGTTTAAACCTGTGTCGTGCACAGGTTGCACATGTGGACGCGACGCCACTGCTGAAAGGTTAATATTTATGTTAGTATAGACAACGAAGTTAAGACACATTTTCTATATCCGATATCCCTAACAATTTCATCTAATTCTCATTAATATCAAGTTTTACCAAATAGGGGAATTTACGTATTCTCGTCAATCTAAGCAGCGTCCGAACTTCTATTAGCGATTTCTCAGCTTCACACACATACATGAAAGGTTTGTTTGTTGACATTAATCTGCTGCTTGCTGTTCTACCAATTCCAATCGACAGAATTGATCAAAACGGGTTGAACATGTTTTTACAACGCTCCAAACTTCTCAGGTGAGTGTGACTATTGTCGGCAGTCTCTTTTTCTTCGGCACCCTTTCCATTTGAACTGCGTGTTAACCAGCTGTTCTATTATCGGCAACTCGAAATCAGCCGTATTTTGTAGTGTGTATATTTCATTTAAAGAAATATATGGCATAACAGGATTGCACAGTCGTGAAAATGTAATCAGATTGAAGCTGAAAAGGTAAGGAATCGGCTTAATACCTTCAGCGAAGAGTTTTGATGGGAAAATACAGTGAAATTAACGTTTCAATTTCGGTTGCCGAAATCAGTCAATGGGTGCCGAAGCCATAATTTACCCTACTATCTGTAATTTTACTTTTATTACTCCCACAAATTACCTCCGAAAATTTACAGTTGGCCACGTTTTTTTAAAAATGTATACAATTTAGTTTTTTGTTAAATATTAACAACCGGGAAATTTTTAAGATTTGATCCGGCAAAACCGGGAAAAACCAGGAATTTCAAAATGAAAATTCACTGGCCACCCTGGAACTTCTCACAAGTTCGAATCGATCCAGCAGATCTGCCTTCAAAACATAATATCGATCCTCGAAATTCTGCATAAGCTGATCGTGTTCCTGTTACTTTCCATAATCTTTCATTTCCCCTTCTTCTTCTCCTTCGTGAACATCTTCAAGCAGCAACTCTAGATAGATCTGGAATTAGGGCAAAACAACTTTTGTAAACAATGATTTCTCTCGATGATTTCTTGAAAGCCATGGCTCTCATTGGCAAATCGACATCACCATATGTTGCTCTAGTAGGCGTGCCTTGAATTCCTAGAAATCATCGAGAGAAGTCATTGTTTACAAAGGCTGTTAAGCCCTAATTCCAGCTCTATCTAGAACTCAATTTTTTCGCGAGTCTGGACGAATTAGGCAAAAATATTCTCCAACGCTTCGAGACGTTTGGAAATCTGATCCTTTCTGCTTGAAGTTTTCGACGAACTTTTGGAGCCCGTCCAAAGAATTTCGCAACTGATGTTCTCGTTTGCTCAAAGTTCTTAGGTCTGCCATAATGAATCACTCACTGCACTTTGCATTTAAAATTCAAAATTCCCACTATGCACACCAAATTTGAATCGCTGAAAATCAGCAAAATTTTGCTGATTTTAGACTTGATGAAGGATCAGCAAACGTTCCAGCAAAATAATGCTGCTGAATTTTTCAGTAATTCCAACTTCTGTCAAAATGACAACATTTTACCGGAAAACAGCAATAGTTCTTTACTGATCATTCAGTAAATGATAGTGTATGATAACAGGATTCACGTCTCTGGGGACTTTGGTTTTTGTCGAAAATTGACCATTTTCCCGGAGGCCCCGGAACATTTCAGGGGTAACCGGAATGGCTAGTGTGACCGTAGACTGTCAATAAGGCCATTACCGCCCAAGTTTTGTAAAATCATGGAATTTGATATGTTTTTTTTAATAATTACTTTATTTGTACAGGCTCAATCGAATAAACTTTACAGAGCCGAGTTATTATTTTCGTTATAGGGGAAATGCAGGTAATGCCGGCCTAAGTATCCCTAATTTGGGCCCATACATAAATTCAGCAATCGACTAAATTTTCAATAGAAACCAAAAATATTCATTAGTAACGTCCCAATAACGCATTCATCTAGATAAAATTGATAAATAGCAGATTTTTAGCGATGGGCCCAATCTTAGATCCATAGGCCAATATTAGATATATTTCCCCTACATTATTAATGTCTTATATTAAAAGTTAAATGAACTGGACCGTATGTTCGATATGTTGCACGATGGGTTTTGATTCTTGTTGAGAATTTGCCACTTCCCCGAGGGCACCGGAACATGCTCGGGATGGCTAATGTGACCGTGGACTCTCAATAAGGCCATTACCGGCCAAGTTTTGTAAAGCGAGGAAGTTTGATAGAGCCGCCGTTGCACAATGGGGTATCTCGAAAATAACATTTCCTTTGTACAATCACTCGGCAGTAAAGGATCACTTCCAGTTGGCTAGATTGCTGGAATGATTGATTCATAATTATTATTAGCTGACCCATAAATGTGATGACTTTAGAACGTATATAAATTACCGACAAACCGACATGAAACGTAAACTTAACTCTTGATGGAGAATCCGTAACGACCGATTCAAATGTGTAGCGATCCCATCTGTCAAAACCAAGGGGTAAGACAGCTCCTAATCATGAGCAATTTTAGAGTTGCTTTTGAGGCACCTCGAGTACCTCACATTGCTCAGTGAGCAAGATTACACGGAGAACAAATCAGTGCTAACATTTGAAAACGGCACAAAAGCCATTTGTAAACAAATGGTTTGTGGGCCCTTTACTCACTACTTGAAGTACACCCACGCGACACAACAGCAACACCGGGTAGGGGAAATTTTCCCCTTCCTGACGATGCTGTTGGTTTGGGTGGGCGTTCTTCGGGTAGCGAGTAAAGGGCCCACAAACCATTTGTTTACAAATGGCTTTTGCGCCGTTTTCAAATGTTAGCACTGAAATTATAGCAGACGCAATTATTTTTCCCGTCAAAATAACTATATTGTTCAATTGTTTTAGAGATAACTCGAAACTATAGTTGAGGGCAACAACTATAGTCCATAGCTGGCTCCGAGGTCGGCTCAACTATATTTCTCAGTAGATGAACAAACGTCAAACTTCAAAATACAACTATGCTTTAGTTGATTCAAGAAAACTATTGTTAGGAAAGCAAAATTTTACAATTTTTATTAAATAAACTGCTCTTCATTATCGACATATTAACGAAGTTTGTTTTGCTTCTTTATCGATCTCAAAAACACAACTGAAAAGTCATAAAAAAGTGAACAAGAACATTCAACTTAGATTTGAACCGTGTTCATCTGCGTGAGAGCCAGCTATCTTATCGCCTGCTCTACGCATCACAATTTAAAAGTATGTGGATTTATGATGATCACTTGGAACCAAATTATATAAATAAATTACATTTGACGGTTGTTATAATTGATCAAAGTTATAGTTGAACTGTGTATAAGATGAACAGTTGAATCTATTAGGTTGATATGATTGAGTGGACGGTCAAATTATTGTTCGAATAACTATAGGTTTCTTTCAAACAACAATATTTTTTCATGTGAAAGTAACTATTAGGATTGTTATCTTAACTTAACGAATTTGTGCTCCGTGTACTGTCATTTGCATTCTCACTTTTCGCATCACAGCAACATATGAAGGTGCCAAACCGAAAAGCTGCTGTCAAGCAAAACAACAACAAACAACTGGCTTTTTGTGGTAGAAGAACTCGTTCCACCTGACCAAATACTCCAGATCCACCAAATTATACGTACCCCGCCGTCCTCCGATACTCGTCCTAGCAAATCCCGTTCCCATCGTTCAACAACCTGCCGCTAGATGAAACTGCGATCGTGCCATGGCTCGTTTTCTGCGATACATCACCGAGATTCTGCTGCCACCGTCGAAAAAAATCTCCGTTGAAGTTGAACATAACTTCTTTAAAGAAAATACTTCATCCAGAAGGAAAAAAGTTTTTTTTATTAAACTATCATTCATTATAAATATTCGGAGCATGTTTCGTTATTCGGTTTCTCGTCAGCAAAGTCTATAGCGATGATGCTGTACTTGGTTGGATCGGATTTTTATTCTTGAGGATCTTGAGATCGCCAAGAACCCTTTCCTACCATTCTTTCTGAACCATCTGCAGTAGCTTGGAGCTCGGCTTGGAGCGAACGCAGAACACCGGTTTTCACTTCGATTTCGTCGGGTAGATCGATGATGGGTTTGAAGTCCGGATGAGGATCGTACTCACCGAAAACATTGGCAGCTGTGTCTTCATCGTCCTCCTCCTCTTCGACTTCAGCAGTGTCGACTGTGTTGATGCTCTGGCTGAACATTCTGGGGTAGTGGGGTGGCAGCGTTTCCTTCGAAGCTGGAATTGGAAATCCGATGTTAATCGGTTTTTATCCAACAGGGGAGATATTTCCCATGTATGTCAGTGATTTCCCACAACGATTTCACGTTCTCCTCGGTGGACATCTGAAAACGATTCCTGTGGTTATTTTAAGAGAACAAATCGCATATGTCCACCTACCTACAGTTAATTTACATTCAACGTTTTGAAACGGAGGAATACGAACAAAAAGCACCTCCAAAACAATAACAGGGTGGCCACAGAATTTTTATTTTGAAATTCCCGGTTTTCCAGGTTAAAACATTAATATTTTCCCGGTTTGCCTCAAACAAAATAAAATGAAAATAACTAAGCAAGTTTTCGACAATTTTCATCCACAAAAACAGAAAACCAAACTCATAGCTGAATCCAGATGAAGATACAAAAATAATAGGAAAGTATGTTTATGTTCCATACAAAATGGTCGAATCAGTTTATATTTAAAAAGAAACATTAATAGGGGAAATGACGGCTTCGGCATGCCAGACTATTTTCGGAAACGCAAATTGAACCACTATTTTCACTGGATTTTCTTACGAAAACACTTCGCTGAATGCATGCAAACGATTCTTTATGCTTTCAGCTTCAATTTGACTATATTTTTACCACTGACCAAAAGCAATCTAGCAAGGTTTTCTTGAAATGAAACACACGCACTACAAATTGTAGCTGATTTCGAGTTGCCGATAATAGAACATCAGATTTACATGCAGTTCAAATGAAACGGTTGCCGAAGAAAAACTGGTTGCCGACAATACTCGCTCTCACTAGAGAAGATTGGAGCTTTGTAAAAGCGTTTCAAAACAGTTTTTGACAATTCTTTCGACTGAAATTGTTAGAGCAACTGGCAGCAAAAGATTGTAAACAAACCAATACTGCATATCTGTGCGTTTGTTAGAGAAAAAGACTATAGAAAGAAGGTCGCTGCTTAGGTTGCCGAGAATACGTAAATTCCCCTATTACACTTTACTTTCTCAGCTCTTTTAGTTTAACGTCCAAAGCAGCAGCCTCTTTCTCTGCGTCTGCCAAAAGTTTAGCCTTTTTCATTTCCAGCTCTTTTATTGCTTTGTCCGCTTCCCTCTTTCGGCTAGCTTCTTTATCGCTTGCAATCCCCTCAGCTCGCTTTGCATCCAAAAATTCCTGGTACCGACCTCGGGCGTTTCGACAGTACTGAATAAGCTGCTTGTCCACTTGAATGTTGGTCACACCACCAGCCGTTAAAATCACATCATGTACAGTGCGTTGTGCTACCAGGCTTTCCTCGGATTGATTTACCACCAGGCACTCCTTGTTGACGGAAAATCCGCGCTCCTGGGCTGCATTTCCGTGAGATATTATCAATATATTCTTGACAAACGATGCCAAATTCGAAAGCTGTTTTCCAGAATCAGCAATTGGGTTCTTTAATTTTGAAAAATGTATCGGTTTTTTATACATCATCTTAAAGAGCTTCGTTTTCTGAGTACAGCGATATTTTTTTCGAACCCACACACTCTCATCTTGATGTTTAAATCAAGATTTAAAGCAAAATAATAACTTCACTGTTTGACACTAAACTAACAAACTGATAGCTCGCTCCCATACAAAGTGACACCGAGGGGCGCTAATAAGGTGATTTTTTGCAAATATAATCGTACTTATTTAAAATAGTTCCAGTGTACCAAAATTGATGAAATTTTGGGTTTGGGTTCCATTTTTAATGCAGATTACGAATATGCATTTACCTCAATACCCTTAAAGAACCCAATTGCCTTCAACCAGTAATGATCGACCCGTGTCTCCTGTCTGCGATATCCTGAAGCAATTAACTTGAAGAAGGCCATCGTGCAAATTTGCGAATATTCATCCTTCACCTTGTCCGCAACAGCTCCAGCCAAATGATCTTTCTCCACCATATGTTCCAAACAAAACTCAAGTCGTTTCTTGGCTACATCTGGGGAGCTTGAAATGACAGATGGACTTAAACAAGAAATATACCTTGTTAGAGCATATCGAAGTGGCGAACGATCGAGGAGTTTCGTCAAAAATGCAACATAATAGTTTTTGCAGTCGTTGCGAAACACCAAGAGTTGTTGTTCAGACATTTTTCCACGGATTCCTTCGGCTTTGATAGCCGCTTTTACAGCAAATCCCACGTCTACTTCAGCTGATGTAAGAAGGTTGTCCTGATTTAAGTCAATCTCCGTTAGCGCTTTAGGTTTCTTTTTAAGGCGGTCTGGCTTCACCACTCTCTGCATCGCATTTTGAACTAGGCTTGTTAGTTCATCGTACAAAAAGGGAGCAAGTGGTGCATCACCCTGAAATTCTTTCAAAAATGGTTCCACATTCGCCGCTGCAGCTACAAAAAAGCTCAATTTAGGTCCAAAGAGCTGATCCGATACCGCTTGGGACACCACTGAAAACGCGTTGGAGCTGTAAACCGCCTTAAAGCTTCTCCTGAAATCGGGATGACTTTCTTTTCGTTTTGACTCTTGTTGAAATTTTACTGCCTTCACATATGTTGGCAGATGAGGAAGCATATCTAAAGCTCGTTCTGCTACTCGCTGGTTTTCCACCCACCATGACAGCCTGATTGGCGCCTACTGCCACTTCAGATGATGTTGAAGCATTTGTCTGAATTGGATCGACCAAGGTAGTTGTACTCACCTTGGGATCGACAGTCAAACTTGAAGTTGAAGATATGATTTTATCATTTGTTGAACGATCTGAAATTTGAGATAGAAGATCAGTATTCAATTCATAGAATTCTTGTATTAAAGTCTCAGCACATGATGAACTTGATTCGATAGCAACCAAAACAATAATCGAAGCTTCGTTGCAAGTTTCAGTGCATTGTGGTATAATCAAGCGTGTTATTTCGGAGCTTACCATTCGCTCCAAATAAGCTGCTGATCGGCAAATTTGAGCGACGTGCTGCAGCCTGATGCTGATGGCCTTTGCTTTTTTCATGACTCCCAAAGGCCACCTTTCCCATCTATCAATTTTGAATGATTTATTGCACCAGGTGCATCGAGCAGCAGTCGGTACTTTGGGATCCGGCGCGCTCCATGGATAATCCTTCTCATACCTCGTTGAATATTTTGTAGTCATGGTTATTTGCTCCAACTTTCTCAAATTTCACTACTCTTATTTAATAGTTTTACACTTATAAACACAGATGGAAAACGCGTCTCACTTTTTTCAATGCAAATGCGGTTTTGAACAGGCCAATGCTCGCGAAATGAATGAAAAAAAAAACACGAAGCTTTTTCATTGACGAAGGTTGATAGCTCGTCGTCGGGTCGGTACGTTTCAGAACATACCAATACATGCGAAGAGCCGAATGTGAGATGAACGAAAAAGCTTTTAAAAGAGAATGTCGAACGAACCCGATCGTCCAACTTTGCTGAATCTTTTTCAGACGCTTGATCGCTGTCGAAAAAAAAAAGCTTTAAGCCGCTTAATGTCGTTCGTTTTTGTTCTGGAGTAACAGCAGATCTGTACTACTGTACACCCAAATTTTTCAGGGTGTAGCTGTTTGGTGCATGTTTGTTTATAAACGAATGATTGTTTATAAACGAATGAGCTGTCAATAGCTCGCACTTGTTGGCGCTCTGTGTTAGGTACACCTCGAAAACGGAATCGGTGTAAGAGAATAAAAGCAGCCATCGCCAGTCAACATCAAGGTGTGACTGATTAGCATTTTCGAATTATATTGAGCAAGTTGGACTGAGAAAGAGTGTGAACTTGTGCATATGCAATTAAATAAAAATAAAATATATAATTTGATTTTTCCCGGTTTTGTTTCGGAATTCCCGGTTTTTTCCCGGTTTTCCCGGTCCATTTCAAATTCCCGGCTTTTCCCGGTTTTCCCGGTTCTGTGGCCACCCTGCAATAACAGCTGCAACAGCAGCCTATCGGCACAGAGAAGCAGATGAAAATCCACGCCAATGCGCCCCCTTTCGAAGCTTTTCCAGCATTGTTCAAGCCTTTTACTGAACACAATCTGGAATTCATATCGTTTCAATAGCCGAAAAATTCTATTTTGTTTACAAACAAGACTAAAATGTGAAAGGGATAAACGGAGTAAGACAAGGAGTAACCATACAAAAACATCGATGAAAGTCGATTAAATTTTGAGGTACAGTAAGTTACTCGCGAGTTACTCGCTGCAAAAAAGCAACTCAGAGCAAAGCTGTCTCACCCCTTGGTCAAAACCATGTTACGTTTTATTTGATGCAAGCCTTTTGAGCAGAATCAGAGTAGTTTCGCTTGATCGTGCACATTAAAATTATGCTTCATGGGCAAACGTCACCAGTCAAATTGACGGATATCGCCGCACGGGCGAATGGAATAATAGCACTTCCGACAACAGCACACGAACACAACTGCAGATGACGTCGCAACGAAGCCCGTCGCTCAAGCAGCAGCAAAGCAGCAGAAAGTGCAAAAGCGTGGTCTGATTCTGGCGGCCATCGCCGACGCGCAGTCACTGCCCATATTTGCCGTCGTCGCGAGTGGATTCTTTTGACGGGTGCGCGCAGTATCAGCGACAGTCCATTGTCGGCAGGTTGAAGCGACGTTCGATTCCGACACGATTGCCTTGGGGAAGTAGGCAGCTGGTGGCAACAACATCGGCATCGACCAGAACCGCCGAGAAACGGTATGTCGAGTACGTCGCCTCACGGAAAGATTACCGCTAATATCGTGAATTATATTCACAGACGAGCGCTCACGCTGTGACCTCGGACGCCATCTTGTACATCAGTCTGCGGGATTCATCGTGCACATCAGACACGTGAGGCAACTTGGGACACGTGAACCACTGCTGGATTCGGGACTCGATATTCACTGCGGCCACAAGTCGGACGGAGAAGAAAAGTCGTGATTCGATACTAAAAGCGGTAAGCCACTTCCATGTTCATGACTGTTATGGCATTGCTGACACGTTTTCCTTCCTCCAGCATCTGCTCCTACATACAGTCGATCGAGTGGGCCACGGAGGCTGGATACGGCCAGCCTCGGAAGACAAAAGATAAAAGCCTTCAATGCGAAGTAAGTTGCCCACTGCGTACACTGCCGACAGATGGAGGCTAACGAGTTGTTGCCTCAGGGCTTTTTGTTTTCCAGCTCGAATCGACGAAAGAATCAGCGACATAATAGTTTGACCAGCTCAGGGTACAGCGGCAACGCTGAGTGAACTCGGTCCGAAATTGAGTCGCCCCCTGGTCGGCGCTGCACCGTCAAAGGAACTCGGCTTGGACCGTACGTGCCGATACGTTGTCGTGCAAGGTGTGCGAACTGAAAGCGGACCTACATCGCCAGTAAGCGGGTGACGATCTGAACCCGATCGCTTTGAGGTGGACGCCAACCGTCATCAGGCCCTCGAAGCCGGTCGCGGTGGAGCATGCACGGTGCCTCCACGTCGGCACAGTTCGAAGATCGACGGTGATGAGCTATGAACGAGAGGATGTGCGGATGTTCCGGTAGCAGTGAGTACACCAGTGAAGAGATGAAGCATTGAAGAAGAAGAAAAAAGAACTAGCTAGGCGATTCTGAAGAACAGGAGCTCAGGAGTTAGGTGTAACATGGGAGGGAAATAAAGCTTGCACTATGTTATCGTATGTTTTGTTGTGGTAGTCATTCATGCTCTAGCCGGTACGACCAATGCTTTTGTCCCTGCAGAGGTCGTTTTGTAACAACCATAGAAATGTTTTATCTAGATAAACATAATTTGTCTGAAATAGATTAGACACGAACCTACTCATAAATTTGGTACGTGTGTTCGTGGCTAAGATAAATATTTTCCGCGAACACGGCGACAGATGTCAGTTTTGTGCTTTCATATGAAATTTCTTTGAATTTGTATGATTATTCATGTCGGTTTGTCGGTGTATAAATTATCAAATAATAATTTCAACTAAATTACACCATTTAGTTGAATTATACTTTCTGCTTTTAAAAAATGCATCCTTTAGTTTGGCTACTGAAGATGCATTTTCCACAAATTACTTCAAACCTCGCTTCATACATTAGCATTTTGTCACGTTTTCATAAAAAAGCCATCACCTCCGTTTCTTGCTGAATATTTACAACCGGCAATTTCAAAATAAAAATTCACCGGCCACCCTGTTCTACGAAGTTCACTGAGCTTCAACAAAGTTTGTCGAACTCCTACAAAGTTCTCTGTACAAATTGCTGAACATGTACAACGTTCCAGAAGTTTTACCAAGTTCAATGAAGCTCAGACAAATGTCTGCACATCAATTAAGTTCTCCGAATTTTTACGAACTTCCCTCAAATCATATTATGCTTTCTTAACACGAATTGCTCTTGACTAACCCTGATCGTCTGTTAAGACTCAGTTTTATAACTTTGAAATATTGATCACCTTTCCACACCCGCAACTTATAAAAGTAGTGGTAAAAGCACCCGAAGACTTTTCGTCGATTTCGTTGAAGCTCTTAATGGCTTGTTGACAAATTCCAATAGCTAGAAATTATGTATACGTGATGTCACCGGTCACAGGTTTGCAAGGTAACGAAGCAAATATTTTTCACGAGAATCGGCACTCAGGCGCTAATAACTCGTAAAAATCTAAGAGGGTAAAAATCAACAACCTGGCCAGACTGAATGTCAATCAGAAGCATCTCAGAAGCGATTGATTCGTGTTCCAACGAAATTCCAATCACCATCACCAACCAGTTTGCTGCGATGCCCGGGAGGACGACATCCGGCCTTGTCATCGATGGTTTGTTACTATGGCAAAATAAACTACGTTGTTGTTAAAGCTCACCCGCCGGTCCACCACTCACGTGCGCTCAACAGTAGCGCTATAATGGGGAATTTCTGACCGATGATTAAACGTGAGCTTTTTACCTTTCCCTCGAGACGATACTTATACTTGCCACCTTATGGTCAGACGGTGTCGTTGTAAGGCGGTGTCTTGTTTATCGCCTCTGAGCAGCCTCGGAGAGCAAACTGATCACCATTTACCAATGTACCCTAACGACCGTTTACCGTGTAGTGGTCAATAGCAGGCACGTTTCAATGTACCTCTCGGCATCGTCTTGGAATGTAACCTGATCCGCTCAAAACTGGAGGTGTTAATCATTTTGACGAGCAAGCAAAAGGCACGACTCACGCACCGGTTTCAAAGTTTATGAATGAAATAACTAGGCTTGTTTGCGCCAAACAGTTCCGCTCGTTTACGTGCTCCGAGTAGCAGCGACCGGTGACTGTCATCAAGCGTTACACCGAAATGAGTGATGAATGGTTGCGTGGAATCGGCGTTGGGCTTAATTATGATCGATTACATAAGTCAAAACATGTGTTGTACAACATGTGGTGTTCAATTTAAATTGGCGGCAGACTGTTGTTGGGGTAATCAATTTGGATGAACACTGATTTGTTTGGAGTTGATGTAATAGGAACTTAAAAACCAGAAAATTTCCCATCAAGAACTCCATCGAACCTTCGACGAAATTGTGTCGACTTTCTTTCAATACCGAGAGGCGTAGGAACTAATTAAGATAGTCCCGAAACGACACTGCCCCCGGCATCGACCTGAATAATCAAAGTCCAAATAACAGGTGGATGGGAAAAGAATGCCCGTTCCGAACGGAATCCAAGATGGTCAGCAGCAGCAGCCCGACGTAATCGCAGCCCCTGAAGACACGTAAGGCCGAGAGATTGTAGGTACGTAACAGTCGCCGCGTGATATGCGAGTCTGCGAATCAACCGAGGAAACTGACGACGAATTTCGCGCCACGAGTGACAGCTCTTTAATTGCCGTTCGATCGAATCCATACCGAAATCAGCAACGGCCAATTTTATAGTTTGCATTTCGCGATTTGTGCCATGCTGTGCTGTGCTCCGTGTGGAGATGGTCCGTTAGTTCGCACGGCCCACTGACTGACTTCCTGCTTGGAGAAAGGAATGGTCTTCCTCGAACCGAAATGACCATCATCATCGACGATTGAAGAGGAAAGTGATTTTCTTCGATAGTTTCCGCGTTCGAGTCTGTCGCGCGACTATTTATAATTGATTCTTCCGTCTTGTTGCTGTCCATGGTGGCGCCAAAAGGGTGATCGGGGAGGATACAGATCAGTGGGAAATAATCAAGCATGACCAATCGAAAATGGAAGCCTTTTCAAGCAATTAAGTCGAAATCATGCAAAACCTTGCCGTTTAAACTACTGCCGTTTTAGTTTGAAGCGAACCCTCACCCGGGTTGCAACCTAAGAGCTGTCAAACTGATAGTTCGAACGCCAGCTACCTAATACCATTGACAGACATGCAAAGCAGTACCGTTGTGTATGTAAGGTAGCCACCATCCCTTCGAAGATCTTGTCTTGTATGCAGCTCCACTTAATAGCAAGATCAATTTGAGCTACCGATCTGAATTCACAATATCGCTGTATGAAGGGCCAAAAACGGTGGGGTGGACCCGTAAGCAGAGGCACTTACGCGAAATCCACGGGAATTTAAGAATCTCCTTCCAACGATACGATCCAACAAATCGAATAACGCAATTCGCAATACTTATTAAGCTTCCTACAGGATGGTTTGTTAAGAAGGGCGCGTCAATCTCCATGAAACTGTTGGAGTAGAATTCACACCATCACAATCGAATCGGTAGGATAAAGAAAATGATAGTGTTTATTCCCTCCTAGACTCCGGTTGTCATACCAATCCAATCGTCCAGTTCCAGGTCAAATGATACCCTGATGCTCCCTCCCAACCCAGTATTTATTTATATATAGTTAACATATGTAATGGAGAAATGAAATATATCAGAACATTAAAATACGTTATAATGAAAATACATTTATATGGATAAAAAAACTGGTATTCCGCAATGAAAATAATAATTATTTTACATACAATATGATGCAGCTCTATGTCTCCTCAGCTCCCAATAAGGAAGATGTAACCCTGAAATTTCCAGGTTATATTATCCAAATAAATATTTTAAGCTAGAATGATACATGATATGTTTGTGTTGTGTTATGTTGTGGGAGAGCGTGGGATTAAACCCATGATGTTCTTCTCATTAAGCAAAACCGATCCCTCTAAGGTTATCGAGCATCTCAAAACCAAAACACTAGATGGCAAAACATGATTAAGCCCTCACCTGGTATGTAATGAACAACAGAAATGCGCGATAAATCATATATTTTTAGCATATGATGCAATATCACAACTGTTGATAAAAGGAACGGATCCCATCTTATTTAAGACCTGGATGACCTGAAATGTGTGTAACCGGGTTAATACTTATTTAAATGTAATGTAATATTGAAAATGCGTTATAATGCCATGTAACAAGATACAATAAACACAAGATTTTTACAAAACAGATAATGAACGATTCAGATTTCTTCTCAAGCTGGCACTATGCTTCCCTGGAGCCGCTCATAATAGCTAACATTAAGAATTAAGTATAATAAAATGTAATTTACAATAATATTAAATGATGTAAAGTTAATAATGAAAGATATGTAGTACTATAAACACTATACATATACGATAACCAATAGCTAGCTTAGCTTAGATTGACTGCACATATCAATGGTTGCTACTCCGTGATTGATCAGAATCAGTGAAATTGTACAATGAATCAATTGAATGGGGCTGGGAGTGACCGTCCATTCTCATTGTACAAGTTTCAGTGACTCTATATTTTGTAGATCAATAACGGCGCCGGCCACGTCCTTGCAATCAGGTGGGAGTAGGGAAGGAATATTAGAGTGACCTTTGTTGTTTGTGGGCCGTGTATACCTCTGCACTCCAACAAAAAACACAGAAAAGGAGATTTTGTTAGTAAGTTGGGTTCGTTGGATCAGGATTCACCTTGATAAGTGATGCGACCATGGTTTTAAATGAATCAGTGCATTATACTTGGATTTGCCCGAAGCCAAAACCAAATGGTGTATCCTTGGGCCTTATTTCGGGTGTCACTACACGGTGATAAGCAAGTGATACTCAGAATAAGAGCCGTGATTACCGTACAAATCAAATGGGAATCACTTCACCGTGACGACAAGTGACAACTTTTCACCGTGATGTGACACCCGTAATAAGCCCCATTATAATATAAATCTGAAGACGTTCCATCATCGAAATGCTGAAAATAAACTTAGAGCATAGCATGAGCAAAATTGATCGCCCGCGACTGCCAACACCAAAGAGCTGAAAACCAATTCAAACAAATCAAATCAACAGACAAAACTAGGGTGAAAGCTGTAAGAGTGAATAATTACAGTATAAATCTAATGATGTTCCGTCATCAAAGAGCTGGAAGAAAACTCAAATAATTTAAATCAATAGATCCAGTCTGAATGAAGGCTGCAAAAAGAGAATAATTATACAGCAATGACCCCATTTTGTCAGCTAGCAAAGTATGTGTATCTTAAACATTCATCTTGAAGGAGGAAGGTATGAAATTACAATTATGTGGAATTATTGAAAAATAACAGTCTGATGCGCGGAGAGGTTGACAGGATCGGGTCATAACTGTAATGTGAATATTAGAAAGATTTATCATCATCAAACTATTCTTGAATTGACCTGGAAGAATGCTTGTGAATAATTGTTATACAGATAAATTAAATTGATAAACTAAATGGTTCAAACAACAACTCCAGCCTGTAAAAAAGCTGAAAATAGGGAATCTTTACAATGTGGATCCCCACGGGCTTCTACTCAGTAAGCAAAAGCGGCAGCCACCAGACTAGTCGAGCTGCTCAATTTAAATATTGAAACCTTATTTTGTGAAGTTCTTAAGAATACCGATTGAAACACAATGTAAACAATTAAAAGTTAAGAGTCTCATCCGAATCAAATGATTCCAAACGATACGCATTCATAGAAATTAAGTTTAAATAGACAAAAGTAGAAAAAAGGAACAATCTCACCAATTCAGTCCAACTGAATCCCTTGAAAGCAGTTATGTCACGCTTGGTGTAGTAGCTCCGATCATAGACCCGCCCTATGGGGATCAATCCTCTGGTCGGATGTAGTCGATTGCTCCATGACGCGAACACGAAGCGACCGCTCACAAAATCATACATCGCGTAAACAAACTGAAATCAAAAACTATCACTCGCGACGCAACAAATTTCTGTACCGGGAGCACAAGCGAAGAAAAAACAAACAACGCAGATTGCGACATCTCTTCTGATGCCTGCAAACATGATGCATCACGTTTTCTTTTTCGATTCCAAAACTTCTCGGAAAGCGAGAAAACCACCAATCACACACGTATAACCGTCCGGGAGGCAGAGTGCCAGCGCTAATCTGGCAAAATCAGCGAACGCACGCACAAAACAGAAACAAACTTATACACAACCGTGTCCGAAGAGGTTCGAAGCTGAACTGACATACAAAGCAGTACCGTTGTACCAACAATCAATACGAAACTAACGATTTTAAATCGGCTCACCACTTTAGTAGCCTATTGGTCCCAAGCAAACGATTAACGTACCCTATTCTAGTTGAAATTCTATTACTACACTATGTTTGTTTTGATTCGCTATGAAAGTTTGACAGATAACATCAGGGGTGTGTGGATTCATGCAGAACATGCAGGGGTGAGTGAAATAGCTTGGGACTGCTTGGGACCGTTGTTCTGGTACTGAGTGAGCCAAAAATAATAATGATTTTCTTCGGGACCCAGTGGTCTTAGAGTTACCTCTATGGTACAACCAACAATCAATACGAGACTAACGATTTTAAATTGGCTTACCTTCTAGTCTTAGAGTTACCTCTATGGTACAACAGTGTACTTTGTATGTCTGTACAAGGTATAAAGCCCTACAGTAAAAGAAAGTATGGATGTCTGAAATTTCTATTAATTTTGCAGCCCTGTAAAAGCTGTCTAAAACTAGCAACATCGCCGAGGACAGCTGAAAACGTAAACATTCGCATGACTATCGTTCGATCGAAAATAATTCAGCAGCTAGTTGTTACGTTGTTTCTGTTTTTCGTCCAGTTTTAAATATTTCATCGTTTGCCGTCGTTTAAATTTATTGTGCTGTTTTCGATTTTGTTAAGATGAAGTGTTGTTTTAAATTTTGTTCAAATCGAACGACACGCGATTTTAAAAACATAAGTTTTTTCGGTTTCCGGCCGATGAAAATTATCGTCGCAAGTGGCTCAAGTTTTGCGAACATCCTAAGGGCTTTGAAATAAAGGAAACAACATGACTTTGCAGCGTAAGTTTTGCTATTATAAAATATCTGTACGTAATTATAGAACAATTCAATATTTGCAGTTCCATTTCCATCACGACGATTTATATTTCGCATCGAATAATGGAAAAGTTTCGAAAACTACAGGTGCCAGCCCAGTGTACAAGTTTGTGGAACAAATTGCAAACATGATGACACCAGATAGTACCTCACTCGCCACTGGTAATTCCGAACATGCCGTTGAATGTGTCCCCTGTTTAGCCGATCCCGAAAGTTTAAGTAGCTCATCATCCTCTGACCATTCTGGACAAGCCGTAACCGCTGGCAGTAGCTCGTTTTGCTGATGATTCAGGATACGCCGTTGGATGTATCGCCTTTGCAACCAGTTCCGAAAGTTGTAGTACCTCGTCTTTTTTTGACCATTCCGGACACGCCGATGGATGTATCGCCTGTGTAGCCCGTTTCGAAGGAGGCCGTAGAATATCACTATCCGTTGATTATTCAGGAAACACTGAAGAACGCAGTAGCTCGGCCTTCGCCGGTCATTATAATGACCAAAAACTTACCGACAATATAATGCCGGATGAAAAGCATCACGAGAACGCTGTTGATTCGGTCCACGTACGTACTGCTGATCGTGTTTATGATGCTGCGAATGTCGCTGAATTTAATCCCGCATCCAAGGCTGAAGAAAAACTCATGAGGTATGTTCTTGTCATATGCATTCAAATGTATGTTATATACAATTCACTTTTTTGACAGAAAACTACATACAAAATCTACTGCAATCGACAAACTGCGAAATGAAAAAAAGGTTTTGAAAAAGCATATTGAATATATGTTTAAACGTCATGAAGTAGCTGCGCTTCAGCGTATGTTTAACGAAGACCAAATTAAAGTAGCTACCGGCGAGACTATTAGACCCAAAAAGTGGTCCACCGAAACAATAGTAAAGGCCATAAAAACGAAGCTTGCTTGTGGGTCTCGTGGTTATGAGCGTCAAACATATCCACTTCCATCACAACGAACGATTCGTACTCGTCTTGATGCCGGTATTCTTGAAGATGTATTTAACCTGCTAGGGCCTGCAGTTAAAAATATGTCTGGTGAGGAAAAAGATTGCGTGCTTGTTTTAGATGAGATGTCAATAGAGAAAGCACGATCGTTCTGTTTAAACAACCGTAAAATGTATGGTGATATTACGCTTCCGGTGACAACAGGCACATTAGCAACGCATGCTTTGGTGTACATAGCTGCAGGAATAAGCAAGCGGTGGAAGCAAGTTGTCGCTTACTTCTTTACCGGTGACAACATGGATCCAGGGATATTGAAATCCATGACCTTGGAAATAGTATGCAAAGTAGAATCCATTGGCCTACATGTCCATCAGACTGATGCAAAATTTGACTTTTTCGCTCCACAGCTCCACAGTAAATGGTTTCAAATCGGGTCCTGATTAGCCTCTCAAAGTAACAACTCATTTGGTTAGAAACAGACTTCGCACAAGCCATTTGAAGTTTACATGTAAATTACTATGCGAAATCTCAACTTTTTGTTCATTGCCTTCTAGTCTTTTTCCATATTTAGCTGCGAAACAGTTTGCTAGCCATTCTTATAGAAAATTTTCTCAGCTACAACTTTGCTGAAGATTGTTTCTATGTAAAACGAGACAGGAAAAAGTTATTAATTATTTAAGAGATTGGTAAACTTATGACATGATCAAGCAGCTGCTCTGTAGGCAACACTGTATTTTGCAGTGTGACATAGTAGCCATGATTTTTGTGTCCTATTCAACGCCCCAGAAACACCAATGTTGCCTGCTGAGCAGTTGATTGAGCATGATCATAAGACATCAGCGCATTGAACCATTGATAACTTTCGATCCTTGCATTTAATCAAAAAGTGGTCTTGAGCAAAGTTGTAGCTGGGAAATTTTCCTATAAGCACAATCGAAAACTTTTGAAGCAGACCGATACGGTGAATTATTAGAACGACATGAACAAAAATCTTGGTTTTACCATAGTAATTCCCATACAAACTTCAAAGGGTTTGTGCCATCTCAGTTTCCCACCAAATGGGTTCAAATTTTGAGAGGTTAGTCAGGATCAGATTTATAATCGTTTAAGTATTGTGGAGCGAATATTTCAAATTTTGCATCACTCTAATGTCCATGCCACATCGGATGTGGAATGACATGCAAGTCCTTCATCAGGAAAATGAAGCCCTTGTGCATCCATGCAGTGGTAGAAGAAAATTGGAGATCGTTCCAGATGCCGTTCACATTTTCAAAAGTGCCGTGCAAGGATGGATTACCAATAAAAATGTATTACTACCCGAAGCCGTTGTGATGCGACAGAACCTTACTTTTGCATTTGCGGATATTAATCACTTACGTGAGCTTGTTCTTCATGAAGATGGACGTGATTTACGGGTGGCATCCGGATTAAGAAAAAACGATGTCGATTTCAACAATCGAAACAACTTAGATAAGATGAAAGTCTTTAACTCGTTTAAATATGTTAATCTTCAAATTGTTGTTGCTCTCCGCCTTTTCGCCCAGGAGACAAATAGACGAGATGTATTAACTACAGCTTATTTCGTTGAGCAATTAGCCTTTTGGTTTGAATACATGACTTCAAGATCTAGTAGCATGGGCCTCAGCAAAGGTAGTATTAGACTTATTCCGTCGTGGCAAACATTAAATTTTGCAATGTGTTTTCTGGTAATTCTGTGGTTTACTTCCCCATGATCGAGTTTTTTAAACAATTCCGACAACTTGCATACGACCTAAAGGTAGGATAAACGGGCAGTTGGAAACCATGGCAAGCGGCTATAATCTTATGCACTGATGCTATTTGAGACTGCAAGGGGTATTTTTGAATGAATTGAACTATTCTTTCCTGTTAACTAGAAGATTTACTCAAGATTGTCTAGAAAACGTTTTTGCGCAAGTTCGTTCTTAAAATGGTAGCGATAGCTCAATACATGGACGTAGTAGAAAAGTCATTGTAAAACAATGGTGAAAGCGATTGGCTAGTTGATTTTGGTGATAAACTGCAGCGCATGGATAAATACAATCGAAAACCGCTTGAACAAATGTCTAATATGCAATATAATGACGACGATGATTTCGAAATCATGGAAGAATGTAATCAATTATGTGCTAGCAACACAGAGCACAACGCGCTGTATTACGTAGCTGGAATTGTTTTGAATTCTCTAGAGAAAAATGCAGCCGTTTGTGTAAAGTGCATAAATAGCTGTAAAGCTGACGAAAATTTCTCAGAATATTATGGAAAATTCACTCAAATGCACCCGCAAAAATGCATTGATATTCGTCAATGAGGCAACTTTTATTTTTTTCGTAGAGTTATAGGAATTTTTTAGAAAAAACATCGATAGTCTAATTGTTATTGATTTGAATATAGATGAAACCCTATACATATTGATGTAACATATTCATACTGAACACTTACTGCAATGTCATAATCTAAAAGAAAAAATCATTCGAAGATTTATACAATTAAGATTAAAAATTAGTCAAAGAAAAAAGATCCGTAAAAACAGGAACGATAGCAGGTCAATGGCAGTATAATTGTTGTGTAATGTTCTACTGCGAAAAAAAAAATCAGTGGTAATACTCAACATTAAATTTGTATTATCATTATACTTGGTGCTCTAATGTCGCTATTTCGGATACGATAAAAAAGGGTACACGACGTTAGGTATACGGTCGTTAGGCATACTGGACGTTAGAACATTAGGCATACTGGACGTTAGGCATAATGGACGTTAGGCATAATCTACCCGATGAATTCCAGAAGGATGATAATGGGGACCGTCTATTGATTGCTGACTTGGGTGACAATAATGAAAGAGCCTTCATTTTTGGAACTCATGAAAACTTGCGACGTCTTGGGCAGGCAAAGGGTTACAGATGGTACGTTTGCCACAGATCCTTGTTTGTTTCGGCAACTCGTCATTGTTCATGGAAGTATCGCTCACATCACATCATCAGCAGACGGTTCCGCTAGTTTTCATTCTGATGACAACAAAAACAGAACCGTTGTATCGAAAAGTATAGCAGCAGCTGGTATGTTTTTTTTTGTTATTGAATGAAAAACCACAGAATTCACCATTCTTCATTTCATGAGCTGTTCTTTTGCATCATATTTTATTCAACCTTAGCTGTTTTTTGTTATTGAATGAAAAATCACAGAATTCACCTTTCTTCATTTCATGAGCTGTTCTTTGAGGAAAATCTTTTCTTCTTTGACAATTGTAATATGTGTGTAAGAATATATTACATCAAATGTGTGATTTTTTTTTATTTCTAGATGCGATTGATTTCAAGTTATAGTTCAAAACTATGCTGAGTTTTCATTGCCAGATTACTTAACCGCTATCGCTACTAATCTTGGATCTAAGTAAATATGTAGCTACGTCACTTATGATATGATAAATAATGGATTCCATACTGTGCTTATTAAAGAAACTATGCTTGTTTAACTTGTATCATTTTTTATTCAACGCTTAGCCTTATTTAAGCATTGTTCACCATGCTCGAAACAGGTTTCTAGAGTTGCACAGCAGCAAGGTATTATATGCCTAACGTCCATTATGCCTAACGTATATTATGCCTAACGTCCATTATGCCTAATGACTTTATGCCTAACGTCCATTATGCCTAGCGTCCGTATGCCTAACGTCCGTATGCCTAACGTATTTATGCCTAATGGGGTACACTCGATAAAAAATATATCAAAATGTTTCCCATTTTCTTTTTTGTGGATAACAATACTTCCCATTGGGAGAGACGAATTTGAAATAGACCTTTTTGACGTTTAATCGTCTTTCTCTATCTAGCACACAATGATGAATGGACGGTTTGTTTTCCCACTAATCTGTTTCCTTCTTGCTCGCACTCGTTCGCTTTAAATGGTACAGTAGTGTGCGCCGATTAAACGTCAAAAAGCTCTATGTCAAACATTGTTATGTTCGATTGGAACGAGTTTTGACGGTTCGATTGGAACTTTGTGGTAACAGCCGTCCATGCTTTTACAGTAGGGCTTTACAGTTACCAACCTAGGATCACCACCAAGCAACCTGAAAAACAACTAGGTTCGAACCCGAATTTTTTTCGAGATTCATTAGTTTCACGCATACTTTAAAAACTTATGGTATGGGTAAAAGTCAAAAAGGTAAACTACAAAAAATCGGTCAGACAGAGAATATTGAATTGTTATGAACTTCAATATCAATATTTACCTTGCGATGAAATTCGGATCTTTCGGCCAAAATGCGCTATTCAAATGACTGTATCTCTGAAGCCAAAAGCTCGATGATCTTGAAATTTGGTGACTTTTCCAAATTTCTGGTAAAGTTTCAAGAGTTTTTGAGCACGTACAGTGACTCAGAATAAAAAAGTCACACGCCCGGCTTCAGGGTCTTTTAAGGCTGTGAACCATTTGCCGGGTTAAATTTAACTCGTGGTTAAAAGTGACATTTCGAAAGTTATTTTCTATGTTCGAAAATCCCTGTGCTGTCGCTCGACCGGTTTTCGAGAAGAACTTAGCCAAGGTTGTCAAAATTTAACTTCTTGTCTGTCAGAAGTAACCACGCTCGGATAGCAGGGTTAATCGATAACTTTCCATCTGTCAAATTTTAACCAAAAGTTAAAATAATCCACCGAATGGTTCAGAGCCTGAGATCAAATATTGTTTCTGCTATAAAATTCACAATTTGAGTGCGATTTTCAGTATAACTGCAGCTAGAGGAGTGCAAGACATCTTACTGCACAAACCTCTTTTTGCCATTTAAGCGGTCAGAATTCCATTTAGTCATCATTACCGCACGGAATCAACTACAAACCGGAGTGGGTCCGGGAGAATGGAAACCGGCTGTTTTGCGAAGAGTTTCTTACTCCGGGAGAAGTAGTCTCCAGAAGATCCAAAACACCCGTAAAAATGGTCCAATCATGAAAATCAGTCAATATCCTCGCGATTTTTTTTAAATGTATTTTTACTTTACTTGAATAGTTACATGCATTATTTGGACCATCCATGGCCTCAAGCTGGTCCTCCAGAAAGGCCGGAACATCCGTTAACAGCCAAAGAAGCCCAAGACTGCAAACTGGTTCATGGCATTGTGATGATCTATTTTTGAAATTTAGCCACCATTCGATAGATATAGGAATCTACTTTCAAATGAAATAGGAAGTTACCTGATTGGACCTGCATTTGGTCAACCGGATCGGAAAAAACTTGTGACTCCTGAGCATAATGCGTATCGATTAATGTTGGCATGGCTGGTTCTTAACAATGCGTCCAATTGAGCCCTAATTTAAAAGGTATTGACTTTTCAGCAAAACAGATAGGGAATCGATTGGACTTGTAGTTGGCCAGCTGGACCGGGAAAACTAGTGAGAGGATTATGGTTGGAAGATTACCGGAAAACCCCTTGTACGGTCAAATCTTGAAAGCCAGCTTAGAGATAAGAGATTTCTTGTAATTTGCATAGAATATTGAGCATAGATGAAATATGCAATCCTCATACCGATTCTGTTTCTGGTTGGCAGGAAAACGAATCTCCAGATATCCGGAATCACCGGGAAAACGGTCAATTCCTGAAAGTCATCCAAGAAATACACTTTTTCAAACATGGATGTGGAAATGGATGTGTTTCACAATAAACGCAAAATTAAGTGTAAGACACATGATGATGACGTGTGGAATTTTTTGAGTGTAGGATCAATATCATAATGATATTGAACCTATTTCCAGTTGATTTGTTTCATGCATGCTCCACTATGCCCCACTATTTTATATAATAACTTTTAAAAGTGTCCGGAATTATGGACTAAAGGGCCACCCACATTATATCCGTTTGCGTTGCGTTGACGTATATTTGACAGTTAGACAATAGATTTAGCTGTCACATTGCCGCAACGCGTCCGATCCGGATATAATGCGCGTGGGCCTTAAGAGTCCGTCAAAATGCATCCATATATAACAAAATCGCTAGTCACCGTTAGGGAGATTACTCCAAGTTTCCCAGCTAATACTACCAATCTCCGTCTCTAAATATGAGTTTCAAAATGGACCACCTTTAGCTAAGAAGAGTGAGTGATTACATTTTGTCATTAAGTCAAAATTCAAGAAACCCGTAATCCCTTTACGAGCCCGCCTTCTTGTGGATCGCTTCGGCATCGTGTGTGGCGCTCGTTCGCATCTTGTGGTGTCGCCTATTATTATAACGATCGGATGATGTTCTCCACCCTCTTCTCTTCACAGAAGGCAATAATGTAAACAAAAGACACTTCTCGTTTTTGGAGTTCCCTCACTGCTGGAGACTAACTCCACTAGAGATGGGTGGTAATAAAGTAATTTGAGTTATGCCTATGTCTACTCGCATGAAGCTCTTAGCTCAAGACGATTTGGATTCTGTTTTGGAATGCAAAAGGGACCGATACAATTTAACAGCGGATGACAATTTTGCAACTTAATTTACGTAATATGGAGCACGCTGTCGTCGGTTTAATCTGTTGGACATGGCATGTCAATCGAACCGGAGGCCCTCTGGCGAATTGGTTTCTTCAATTCAAGGCAAGAAAAATGTAAAACAGATAATATTAAAATGTAGTACGGGGGCTGAAGTTTTCACTTCAATGCTCGAAAGTTCACTGAGTGGCTGTTTGTGTTCCACTGAAAAAGCCAAGCGAAAAGTAAACTTCAATTTCCGCTCCATTGGGTTTGTCGCGAATTGGCAGAAATGTAAAATGTTCGATTCGAATCCAGCGGGACCGATAAATTTCTGCTTATGTACCACGCCGGAGGCTGTAGCATTCCGGCCGATGTAGCTTTTGCATATCATCGGTTCATAATGGGGCAATTAGAAAGCCTAATCGTTGTTGACCCGATTATGTGCCAAATGTTTGAGTTTTGGCGGTATTTATATGGTTCCGCTGCTCATAATTAAAACGAGTACGGGAAATCATTGGTATTATTTAGAAAAAGTATACAAGCATGCAATATTCCATTCAGGTCAACCTTTGACACCGTCGGTAATTAAACCAAAACATGCATGCTCAACAACAAAGTCAGCCAACTGATGTTTTCCACAGGGACCTACTAGTAACAGCAATTAATTTCAATAAAAATCTGCAACATTCAATCAGCTACCAGGCAACTTTCAAATGAATACCGATAAACAACCGTTTGTGCACGCATCTGCACCGATCATTCCCCCGTTATTGCACTCCAGGCCTAGGTACTCATCAGCAATTGACTGGCTTTTTTTTCGTCGTTCGTTCAAAAGGAATTTTCAACTGAGATGAGAACATGGCACCGGGGAAGAGTCAAGTTCAATTAATTGAACTAAATAATTGATTTTTATGGCGTTTGCTTCCAGCAGGAAATCGTTCCGATGTGATGCGGGAATGTCACTACTTCATGTCGATTGGTATCGTTGACGTCGGTCCCGCTGCAGTCAATCCACTGGTTCGGATCGACCGGAAATTAAAGCCCGTTTTTGAGTATCTCCAGTTCCCGGGCGACACGTCCAAGCAGTCGCTCGGGAGATCAGTTAACGGAGCAAGTTTGACTGTGATTTGGAATGTCAATTATCCTGCCTGGACTGTACATATATGTGCGTTCTTTGGTTGGGAAAAAATGATGCTACATCCTGTCTGTTGATGCCGAGCGTTGAAATAAAGGGAAGCATTAAAATTGATTGATATTAAGTTTGAGATAAAAAAAATGTAGATATACAGCAAAAATTGGTCGAAATTACCGAACTGAGATCTTTTGTATCAATCAAATTGGAGACCAAAAGTGGCCTAAAATGTTGTTGTTCAGGTCTTCTCTCTACTAGTTAGGCCATGGGGTCATGCAATAATTACGTAAGCACTTTTTTGGGGTTTTAAAAGTTGATGCCTCGATGACCTATGTAGTGTTATTTTGATTCTATAATTCGATATGTCAAAGGTAGAGCTTCTGAATTCCTTGATTTTGATTTGAGCGGAGTCCCCACTGCCCCCTTCTAAACTCAGCAATACAAAGGCTTTCGGTGAAATAGAGTTCGGTTCTCTAGCTCGAAACCTGGCTACGCCCTTGACAGATGAGTACCCAGGACCCAACATCACATCACAACATCACCAGCTGATGGCTGAAAATCTCTTTTATAAGATAGAAGAAGGTGAAGAAGTTTTCAAAATATCTTACTATTAGTGCATCGAATGCCACACGGTTGACTTATCTGAACATTTAATTTTTTAAACATAACATTCGCTCCAGATAAAGGGTGTCCCACATCAAATTGCATCACGGAAAAAAACGCTGTAGAAAATTACCCATTGGGTATTTTCTCTTGAAAATGTGGGTAGAAGTAGTTTAGAGTGTATTGCTTACACTGTATTTTTTATCGCTGTCAGTTTTTGGAAAATCCTCAACGCTCTCATCGGGACATCGGAAAACTCGGAATCGTGCAGTCTACGGTGAGTCGTGTGATTAAACGTTACTACGAAACTCTGAGCATGGAATGGAAGGAGAAATGTGGTCAGAATGGATGTTCTATTGGTGATCAGGTTCACAAGCGTATCGTGAAAGCGTTTAACCGGAATCCCAATGCTTTGGTGACGGATGTGGCCAAATAGTTGAGTCGTGCCACTATTCAAATGTTGTCCTGGAGTGGTACGAAGTCAACGGGGTCACGGGGTTATATTTTATTGTCTGAAAGTTTGAAAAGGATCGGTAAACTAGGTAATTGCAATTTGATGTGGGACACCCTTTAGCCAGTGTTCGGAAAATCATTCTCAAATCTCATTCATTGAATCCTCTTGAGAGAATGAACTCGCGTGCGAATCTACAAACCAAAAATCTCGCTTGAGATTCACATGCATTTTCACACTATAAGCATGAACATTATTTGTATAATAATTATACCCGAGTAGCACACTTTCATCAAAATAAGTTACAGCAACTTGTTTATGACTGAAATAAGTCGTATATAAGTTTCTACAATTGATTTGTGACAAGCGTGCTACTAGGGTAAGCACTACACAACAAGACTTGTTGTATACTTAGTATACAAAAGCTATACAAGTGTGACCATGGACGTGTTCATAATTTCGACCATAGTTCTACCATTTGGGTTATCGTTTGTTTAGGTCTGCGGAATGAACTACATAGCAAAAATATTAATATCGATCAACGTAATTCAAGCTGATGTATGAAATAATGATATAGGGGAAATGGCTCTAATGTTGGCCGATGGATCTAAGATTGGGTCCATCGCTAAAAATCTACTATTAATCAATTTTATCTAGATAAAATGATCGCGTCATTGGGACGGTACTAATGGATATTTTTGGTCGCTATTGAAAATTTAGTTGATTGCTGCATTTATGTATGGGCCCATATTAGGGACATTTAGGCCGACATTACATACATTCTCCCTAATAGCAAAAAGCAGATACAATACTACATCAATGGATGTAATTTTGTTGGAAAAATCGATATACACCGTGCAACCAGCGGAATGATCTCTGTGCAGCTGTTTGGATGTAGGTAATATTCAACAACTTTTCTTCCTGTGTATGTGCACTTGATTCCTCTGCGCCACAAAGCCACTTATTCCCCATGCCACCCTTTGGTTCTGGTCCAAATTTGAGCGGGTTGACGATATCGACAAAGCAGCTTTCGTCAATATCACTAAATTTAAATGATCTTCAACGGATGCCATGCCATTTCAATGACAATGACAAAACTCAGCACTGCCTACTGCCTATACCATAGAGCTTTTTGACGTTTAATCGGTGCACACTTCTGCACCATTTAAATCGAACGAGTGTGAGCAAGAGCACGCTCGCTCAATGTTACTCAAAAGTGAGTAACTTCTACTCAATTTGGTATTTTTGTACAAAATGTCAAAATCTGAGTAACATTGATTTAGCAAAATGAGTAACTACTACTCTGTTTGTTTAAAAACAATGTTTACTCACTTTTGAATAATCCTGCACAAATTTTACTCACTGTGCTTATGTCAAATGCTTGTGACAAAAGCTTGGACAAAAGTGAAAAATCTCGTCGGTGATGGAACTTCCGATTTCCCATTCATGTTTGTAAATTTAGGAGAAAGGAATGGATCAAGTGGCTGCAGGTTAGGATTCGTTCTCTAAGTTAAAAAGGTAAGAAAATGAAGCACTTGAAAATTAAAGCACCTTATTAAATCCTTTTAGAAGGTTTTGGTTGCCATCTCCCCGTGTATCAAAGATTTGTTCCAGGATATGTAGCAGAACTAAAATCCCACAATCAACATGATCATTATTTCAATACCAGCAGTGCTGATTTACCGTTCCAATACTCCAAATGTGGATCTTTACATACCCGGTTCAAAACATTGAAGCGGCACATCATTATGAACCATCCTCCGGAATTGGAACAGGAACAAGAGGGTTATCTAGAAAATGTGATGGGATGATACATCGGACGTCGTGGACATAATTGAAATGCAGATTCTTTTGTCTTTTAATAAAATTATTTGTTCTATCGTTTTGATTTTTCATATAAATATTATTAATATCAAAACAATTTATTACTCATTTTGAAAAACGGTCAATTTTACATGAACTGAGTAACATTTACTCAGATATGCTGTTTTACCGCATATCAGAACTGAGTGCAAGTTACTCTGATTTTGACAAATGCTAGCATTACTCAAAAGTGAGTAACTTTAGGTTTACTCACTTTAGAGTAGTTCCACTTTTACCGAAAGAGAGTAGATTTTTACTCACTTTTGAGTAACATTGAAGGAGCGTGAGGGAGACAGATTAGTGGGAAAACAATCCGTCCATTCATCCATGTGTGCTAGATAGAGAAAGACGATTAAACGTCAAAAAGGTCTATGCTCAAAATAGCACATTAATGTTTTGAGCATCGTCCATTCTCATCACACATTTTTGTTATTGTGCAGTGGGTGGCAGTCCTTGGTGGTGAATGCAGTCAGCAGCAGATCCTCGGACGGCATATGGGTGGGGTATTGAAGAAGTGGAGAATGCGATTTTTGCTGGCCTGGGTAATCGAAAGGAAGCGATTGTTCTTGGAGGCGCTGTAGTCCTTGAAGCTGATCGAATTGTCCGGCAGGGTGGACTCTGACAAGTAGTTCTGCTTGGAAAATGCAATCTGAATGTTGCTACCATCATTTCCGATTATAATGTTGTTCAATTGCTGGATGCTGCGTTCGACTGGTTCGACTGCGATGGCGTCTCTTATCTGGACAATGGCGGTACCCTCTTTGGTCTCCAGGAACTTTATCCTGACAACATTTTCGTACAGGCAGAACAGATTGAACAGCTTATCGGTGATGGCTGTGTTGTTATCGAGTCCGTAGACCATCATCACTGCGCCATGTTGATGTGCCGGTTGAATGAAGTTGGTCCGTTTCGGGTCAGCGGGTCTTTCATCAGTCCGACGTGTGTTCCGCCCGGTGTTGGTTTCCAGTTTTCCGATGATACTCGCGTGGTGAACAACTCGGTGTAAATCCGTTTCCTCGCCGGCTCCCAGAAGGGCTAGTTTAGGACCATGGTTGACTAATGATTGACGGTCGTTGTACGGGGTCGGCCTTCCGCCTAAGATGGTAGGATCGTAGAGGTAGCTCTAAGACCAGAAGGTCCAGAAGCAACGTGCTCAACTTTTTGGCTCAGCTCTGGTACTCTCTTCGGTCCCAAGCTAATCGATGCACCCCTCGAAACATAAGAAAATCCAAGAACCTCCGAGGGGGACGACTCTATCTACGATGCAGGAAATATTGTGTTTTGCTGTGGCTAACTGCGCGTACGCTGAGTAGATAGAAAGAAGATTTATCACGATTTTGAAGATTTCCTGCAAAAAGATGATGCGCGATGCAAGTAGATGCGAGAAATGAAAGAAGATTTTTCGGAGATTTATTCGCTAGTGTGAGATTTTTTGAGCATCTAGAATTGAGATTTAGATGTGTCGCCCCCCTCGCGAACTCCTCATTTTATCTGTCAAACTTTCATAACGAATCAAAACAAACACAGTGTAGTACTAGTATTTCGACTAGAATGGGGCACGTTAATCGATTTGCTTGGGACCAATAGCCCAACTAACAATTTTCACAATGTAAACGCTTTACTCATTTCATTTATACAGTCGCAAGCTGTATTCAAACGTTATACCAACCGGTGAACACTCGTGTTTATTTCAGTTACCGTGGGGACGTAATTTGTGATTAGCCCCGGTCCCTTTCAAATTGTATCATTATTTATGTAAGGTTCTTATATTTGAAATGACGTTTCACATTCATCTAGTGATGGCCGATTTTCATTCGAATAATTGATTAATCGATTAACGAACCGAAAAGTAAAATATTTATAATCGGTTAGATCATGCCGATATAAGCATTAACATCTCCAGAGGATCATCACCGATCGTTTCAAACATGCTCTGCACTCTCATAGGTGGAAAAATGGCAGCACAGCGAACAAAAAATAATCGATTAGTTGTTAATCGAGTAATTAAAAAATGGGACATCTCTGATTTTGGTGTGTTTTGGTTGAATAATGGTTGTGAGAAAGTTGAGTAAACGCTCTCCAAAACTATTTTGCTAGCTTTTGCTTGTAGCTGTATCTGCAGCTTCTTTTCAACTACTTTACAGCACAACGCTGGAAAAGTTGGCTTACAAAGCTGAAAATGTTAGTTGGGAGGCTAGTCAAGTAGTGAGCCAATTTTAAATCGTTAGTTGCCATCGGTTGGTAGGATCGTGCAGCAACGGAGCTCGTCCGTTGCAGGCATCCTTGGAGACGGCTGCATCCAATGTGGAGTCCATTAAATGTGTAAACATTGAAAACCAAAACAAAAACAAGAACTGTTAAAATACTGGGTTGCCAAACAAGGCATTATTCACAAGCAAACAAAAATCAGTTCAATAACTTTTTGGCACTGCCGACACAGCTGCGGTACACTGAGAAAAAAGTTGGCACAAAATAAGGGTGCAGAGTGACCACCCCTTGGCTAAACCTCAAATCCCATGCATGAGTTTTACCTTGCGAAATTCAACTGCGCAATATTCACTACCAATGAGATTTCCGAATCAACAAGTCATTGCTTCATGCTTTGACGTTATTATTTGGTATTGGTCTTGATTTTGCATTATTCGATGGGTAACTAGCAAAACATGTCTGATCATGCTTTCGTTTGACGCTTGAACGGTCATTATGAGTTTTACCTAGGAATAGTTTTTTGGTGTAGTGAGTGTGAGTGCGTGAAAATGCATGAGAATCTCAAGCGAGATTCTTGGTTTGTAGATTCGCACGCGAGTTCATTCTCTCAAGAGAATTCAATGAATGAGATTTGAGAATGATTTTCCGAAAACTGGCTAAAGGGTGTCCCACATCAAATTGCAATTACCTAGTTTACCGATCCTTTTCAAACTTTCGGACAGTAAAATATAACTCCGTGACCCCGTTGACTTCGTACCACTCCAGGACAACATTTGAATAGTGGCACGACTCAACTTTTTGGCCTCATCCGTCACCAAAGCATTGGGAGTCCGCTTAAACGCTTTCACGATACGCTTGAGAACCTGATCACTAATAGAACATCCATTCTGACCACATTTCTCCTTCGATGCTGAGAGTTTCGTAGTAACGTTTAATCACACGGCTCACCGTAGAGTGTACGATTCCGAGTTTTCTGATGTCCCGATGAGAGAGTTGAGGATTTTCCAGGTGCTTGCGCAAAATCAATTCACGACGTTGCTATTCGGGGACGCCCTTTTTTCCAATTTTCCAAAAACTGAAAGCGATAAACGCGATTCGATGCACTTATAGTAAGATATTTTGAAAACTTCTTCACCTTCTTCCAGGGTTACTTCCACTCACTTGCTGTAAAAAAATGTTTTTCAGAATTATGAAATCATGAGATGGTATAGTGATAATAAGAACTTGTAAGCTACAAGAAGCGATAGTGAAGTATGTGTTTGACACACAAAATCTGTCAATATTGTTTTCAGTTCGCCACAATCAGCAATTTTACGATTCGTGAGCGCTCACTCTGAGTGAACGCTCATGAATCATAAGATCGCTTATTGTGACGCTCTGAAAGCGAAATTGACAGGTTTTATGAGTCAAACACATACTTTACACCCTCTTCTCGATACTTACAAGTACAACATATCATTATATCATCTAATGATTGCATAATTCCGAAAAATATGTTTTTATAGCAAGTGAGTGGTAGCAACCCTGCCTTCTTCTATCTTATAAAAGAAATTTTCAGCCATCAGCTGGTTCATCTCGCATTATGAAAACTATAATGAATGCAAATTCCAAGTTTGGAAGCCAATCATCACTGCTTCTGGTTTTAGGTAAACTGTCAAATATCCTATAATATGATTGTTTTTGGAACTAAGGTGACATGTAGAGGCCGGAAATCAATGCCCGAGATGGCGACTTCCGGTTTATAGTAAACTGTAGAATCGGTGTATAAGAATCACGTTAAGAAAAAAAAAAGTGGAACTCACATCACGGTTTTCGAAAGATTCCCTTCCCGTAAAATTCTGCAACTTCAAATGACTTCTATAGATAAAGCAAATTAGCGCCTGTAGTAAATCTTTATATCAGTGGTTTTGTCGAATTATCTTAACGGGTGGCAACTAAAATTTTGGAATTTTTTCGAGGCCTCTATGCTCAACAACAAACGAGCTCAGAGAGAAATAAGAGTGTGTATGTGTTAGCTCTCTCTCTCCTCTTTCTGCTAGTATTTTCTGTTTTGATTATGCTTGCTCAGTTTTGCTCAAAATGCCGTCGAAACAAGAAGTATTTCGCGAGCGCGTTGTACAGTTCTACGAACTGCACAAAAATCTCGGCAAAAAGTATACGGTACAACATTTTAAAAGCGAAAATGTTGAGGCTTCGACTGTTTACCATATCCTAAGATCCCCAACAACTGCTCGCAAGCAAGGTAGTGGAAGACCAGCCAAAATTATGGACGCAAAAGGACTTCGTTCTCTTTCTCGTGCCTTCAACAACAAGGATTCACTGAGCAATCAATCAATATGTGTACTAGAACGAATGTTTGAAGAAAATTTTGATCCCGTTTCTACAAAAACATCATGCTGATGGACAATACGTGTTTTGGCCGGATAAAGCGTCATCGCATTACGCCAAAAAAAAAAAAACACAATCGTTCCTGAATACCCATTCGATCCCATTTGTACCCAAAAACCACAACCCGACAAATCTGCCTCAGTGTCGCCCAATCGAAGATTTCTTCGGGGTTTTGAGCTCCTTGGTGTACAAAAATAACAGGAGAGCCACGAATTGCAAACAGTTGATTGGTAGAATCAAGAGATGCATTCGCAAAGTTGACATGAAGGCCGTACAACGCTCCTGTTCCGACATCAAACGGAAGCTTCGCCGAACATCCGATTACGGACCGTTTTCAAATGTTCACTAATTTTTTTTCAACAATGGACAATGTATCTTTAATTTCAATAAATCAGATCTTCTTCAAGTATGTTTGTCTTTTTTTGACAGCTTGAGAAAGAAATTCCAAAATTTTAGTTGCCACCCGTTAATAACAAAAAAAAAAAATCAAATTCTCATTATTGATCATTACCAAATGTATCCCATGATAATTTAAAGCTCGCTGCGTGTTGATGATCATTTATACGATTTTATTTTATATTTTATAGGAATATCTTCGTGGAGCTTTCATAGCATTGTAATATTTGTTTACTTTGCACGATAGGTAGCCGTTATGATAGTTAGTAGAATTGGCTTCACTCTTGGCGTGACTCTTATACACCGACTCTAGTAAACTGCAAAATACCCCCAAAGTATGGATATTTTCGGAACGGGAACGACATGTAGTGGCTGAAAATCAATGGTTGACGCCATTTTGGAATCCAATTGATAGCTTCCTGTTTTACAAAAGCTGAAATATGCTAAAATATGGGTATTTTCGTAACGGGAACGACGTGTCAGCGTTGTAAAAGATTTCACGAAGATCACTAAAATCGCGAGTGTATCATCAATAATATCGATTTTGCTACACCAAGCTCATTCGATTCGGAATCAGGTCCTGATAATTTGAGCTCAGCATTCATCAGCAAGCACACCCTCAGAAAATGTCCAAACCAGCTCCATCCATAGAGTGGGAGTGGATATCGAGTTCTTTCCTATGAACTGCACGGGCGAAAGTTAATGTTTTGACGGAAGTTCAGTTTATCAGATTTCTTTGAAAAATTACCGACGGTGGGAATTTAGAGAATGTATAGAGGATAAATCATTGGATGCTTTTCCATCGGCCATTGTTGACTTCAGTTCAATGGAGCATTTAGATCAGAAAGTGTCTACAAGAAGTTTAAGCAAGTCTAGTAAAACGCTTCTGGCATCAAACTATTATTTCTTGAAGTACAATGTAAAAAATCAACTGAAATTATAAACACTTTTTGTCAAATTTTCAAAATGTTTTTAATTCGACTAAAATTTGTTCACGACAAAAAGAAGTTATTCCAGTTTGATTTTTTCTGCCTCCAGCATGATCTGACATTACAATGGGCCGTATGAATAAAAAGAGTTTACTTTACTTTCCCGTGCTTTTCTTACGGGGAAAGTAAAGTAAACGCTTTTATTCATACGACCTAATCTCACCTAGCCTGGCGGAGGCCGCCTGAAATTACATGACCATTTCGATAACAATGCTCCAATTACGCGCATCTGCTGTGACTTAACAACCCGAACAATTGCCCATCGACGATCATCGTAAGTTTTACTTTCAATCGCCTTCAATCCCACACTCGTTATTGGGTCACTCCGTACCATTGCCACTTGCTTGCTCGCTGCCCACCCAATCGACGGCGGTTTTACGGAAATGCTCGCTCGCTCTTCCGAAGCTGCGATTGCCTTTCCTAATAACTGCTATCAGCTGCTCGGATTGATAAGCTCGCTTTTCCGTGAGGTGAGCAATGGCTCCTCTACTCTACTCGGCTCACTTACAGCATTCAGCTGGCTAAATTACGGCGACGATGACCGGGCGATCGCCGTAATGACCTGAAGATGATTGCCTTTGACTGGTCGCCCCCCGGGTGCGGCAATAGCTCTTGCCTATTTTCCACCCGCTGCGGCTGAAAACAGTTGCGCAATGTTTTTCGTCCAGTGCATCAGTGCAGTGTAGTGGAAGCAGATGATTATACTTTTTGGAGGTCCATTTTAGTTTGTTGCTGCTTGCGCAAAATTGCGTCTCTATAGCTTACCAAACAGGAGAAGGATGATGGAGGCATTTATCAAAACCTGAAAGCCAAAACTGATTTAATTTTATTGCGCAAAAAAGAGCTTAAATACTCATCGAATTAAGGCAGGAGGTATCATCATTATACTTTTCGTGATGCTACCTACTATTATCCGCAGTTCAGGCCCCTTTTGGACCAGTTTATCAGTATTACATAACAGAAAAGTTAAACAGAGACATGAAAAGTTGAAAAACAAACAGCACCGATGTGGGTAAGCGGCACAGTAAGAAAATGTAATAAACATGACACTTCTCACCCTTAATAAATAATGTTATTGTAAAATCTCATGCTACTCTTGAAATTTGCTTATTGTAATTTGGTAAATATAAAGTAGGATTGAATACTCAAAGACGCATAATGGTCTTGCTCAATGTGTTGAAAATCAGTAGGCTGTTATATTGTGTGTATTGTGAAACCTCTCTCTACCTTTTTAACGTTTTTTGACGAGCTTTCGCCTACTATCAACTTATTGATCTTAAAAGTCAAATATTGATAAATCAACCAAATTCTTCAAATGGCTGGTCAAGAACACAAATATTTTGTTTGGTTGTGGAGTAATATATATTCAAATATATAATTAAGTGATTAACCGGTTACAAGCTCAACATTTCCTAAGTCACTCATCCAGTCATCTCTCATAAATTATATGTTCAAATCATTTTATTTTTGGATAGATTTTCCAATATGTGGAAGGAGTTTCAGGTCTGTGGAACGTTCTACTAGTGAACTGTAATCGAGCTGTAATTTCCGCGTACCATCCAGCTCGTTACGGAACCAACCGTTATGGATCAGGTAAAGCCGGGACTTTTCCGGCTCATCTGTGGAAAATAAAACGTTGCAGTTAATTTCGCCCTGAGAACTCTTTCACATCGGGAAGCAGCCGACCAACGGAAACATAGATGCCATCCGAAGAGTTTGCATCCACCACTAATCTAAATTTTGAATTCGTTTTTTTGTCATATACTTAGGTAGTACCAAAATGCGAGCTCTTGGTCCGTCTTAAAAATGTCCGTAGGAGTCAATATCAAAGAACACGCGATCATGCCACGCGGGCTACAAAATGGTGAGTTGACAACCTGGAAGGAGCGGAATACCTAGCCCTGGTCCTCATAAGTTCCTACTTCACGCCTCCTCGAGTCATATGATAACAAAAGACTACCAGCTTAAACATGGACACAGCTGGGTTGCGTAGCCTGGCCAATGTTGCCAGTCCGGCAATAGCAAAGTGAAGAGGTGCGACGCGAACACTGGCGTGGTAACCATAGTACGGTGATAGAGGAAATGCTTCATCAAACCCGAGCGTCTGTTCACCATGGAGGTGCGGCTCAAAACGGCGTCTGTTCTCCATGTTAGGAGCGGCTGATCACCGTCCTAGTGCCAGCGTGGGACTCTAAACAGAGCTGTGCACGATGGTCCCCTGGCGAGACAGGGGGTTGGGACAGGCCCAACAAGCCGCCCTGAAAAAAAAAACAAAGTTGCAAATACCGAAGAAAGAAATACGGATCGGAACAATCGGCACAGACCTACGTGACGAAATAAGGACTAAGATTGGAAACTCGGAACATGGAACTGCAAATCGCTCGGCTTCCCGGGTTGCAATAGGTTAATCTATAACGAACTTCAACCACGCAAATTCGAAGTCGTAGCACTGCAGGAACTTTGCTGGACGGGACAAAAGGTATGGAAAAGCGGGCATCGAGCGGCTACTTTCTACCAGAGCTGTGGCACCACCAACGAGCTGGGAACCGGCTTTGTAGTGCTGGGTAAGATGCGCCAACGCGTGATTGGTTGGCAGCCGATCAACGCGAGGATATGCAAGTTGAGGATTAAGGGCCGTTTCTTCAACTACAGTATCATCAACGTGCACTGCCCACACGAAGGGAGACCCGACGACGAGAAAGAAGCGTTCTATGCGCAGCTAGAGCAGGTGTACGACGGCTGTTCGCAACGGGACGTCAAAATCGTCATCGGCGACATGAACGCTCAGGTAGGACGGGAGGCAATACCCAAGCAACAATTTTTGTTTTATTGAAGTTCTATAGCAGTTGATACAGCCAAATTATAAAACCTTCACTGACGACCACATTGCTTTAACAACCTCCTGAGAACCACTATACAGCCATGTCATGGCCAATTGGCCCAGTTTTAATGCATTCATTATAACTTGATATGCGAACTACCTTAGGAGCAAAGGTTTTATGTTAGTTTTATCACACTCTACACGTGGTTGTTAAAAATGCAAACATAAAACCTCCTCCAGGTCAGAAACTTTTAACAACCTTTTGATGACTACCATAAAACTATATTACAACCGCATAAATCGCTCCTGAAGAAGTTGATAAAACATGATACGCAAAACATTTTGACAACCTTGAAGGTTTTAAGTTGGGGTTTTTTGATGATAGTTAATATTGAGAAATACTTTATTGTGGTATTATTCTTTCGATGTTTGATGTGGAATCATGATCCTTGTCAGTTGGTAATAATACCTGATATTATTGTATATTGAAAATAAGACGACTTAATTACAATTTTAAACCAATCTGTATATGCTTCACAGCATGCCGTGCAATATTTGTGGTGATTATTATACCAAATAGGAGCATACATTCAGTGCGCCATATGAATACAAAAAAATATAGATATTTTTAATTTGTCTGCATTTGCACCATGCATTAAAGAGTCATTAAAAGATTATCTATTTAGTGCAAAACTGTTACTACTGTTGAGCAATAACCAGTCCTTTATTATTTAATTATACATAGATGTGTGAAAGTGTTTTATCGCGTATCAATTAAAGCGTAATTATTCATACTGTGTTAAATTTGTTCATACGGCGACATTTTTTTCGTTATAACTTGCTACTCCTTAAAAATATCCCAATATAACATATTCTCCTAGATTGGAATTCTAAAGCATAGTATAAATCTAATGGTTGTATATTAGCATTTCGTAATCCAAATTGGGAGCATTAAGTTATATCTAAGCTTTATAATAGCTTGCTGGTTTTATTCGGTACAGCGAATCAAAACAAAACAAAACCCATGGCAACCTGTCAAAAAGTCAACATTCCAAGCGATCCTCTTATTTTCTCTTATAATCAAGATGTAAGAAATGCTCATTGGATCTTTTAAAAGCTTTTACAATACAAGGTGTGAAGCCGTGATGCAAATACTGGCCATCTCCAACCGGATTTAGTGAAACTGTCTGCGTTGTTTTAAGAAGGGTTCGTGGATCTGTCGGAAGTGTATCGGAAAGCCGCTTATTCAATATTTTTAAAAGCTCATTCACCACACTGTGCCTTATGTTGAATGAGGGAGCCCATAACTGTAGATACTCCAGGAGTTTCATAATGGCGATTGTCTCATTTTCATCGTGTTTAAAAACACTGAAGGGGTTTTCATTTCATGTATCTCAATAGATTTGTTTTTTTATATTGGTAACAATTTTCAGAGTATTTTTTGTTATTGTTGTAGTATATTTCTTATCTGTAAATCTTAGGCCTCTGATAAAGATGATGGTTGTAATGAGGTTTTGATGAAGGTCTAAGACTGCTTCAAGTTTTATATCGGTCATAAAAAGCATGCCATAAAACATAATTGTATGTTTTGTTTTGGTTTTATTCTGCAGTTATAAGCAGTGATATAGAGCCACCTTACAGCTACCATTAAAACAATGAAGTCTGAGTTTTAATTTAGTAGTCATAAAACAGTCAGTCATAAAATAGTTTTATATTCGGCCTGATTTTATGACAAGCACACAAAACCGTAATACAACCACAGGCTGCAAGGGATGCTATGATAAAACAATGATAAAATAAGAATAAATCTTCCAAGCATTTAGATTGTTACTTGGGTATATAGACCGGCAATCGGGCCAAACAGTCTGTATGCCGTATCGAACGACAACGGCCAACGATGCGTGAACTTTGCAGCCTCCCGGGGTATGGTAGTTCGAAGTACCTTTTTCCCCCGCAAGGATATCCACAAAGCCACCTGGAGATCACCTGACCAACACACAGAAAACCAAATCGATCACGTTCTAATCGACGGGAAATTCTTCTCCGACATTATCAACGTCCGCACGTACCGCAGTGCGAACATAGATTCGGACCACTACCTAGTTGCAGTATGCATGCGCTCAAAACTCTCGACGGTGCATAACACACGTCGAAGTCGAACGCCACGACCCAACATTGAGCAACTACGGGACACCGGAGTTGCCCAGGACTACGCGCAGCAGCTGGAAGTTGCACTACCCACGGAAGAGCAGCTTGGCGCAGCTTCTCTTGAAGATGGCTGGAGGGACATCCGTTCAGCCATAGGTAGTACTGCTGCAGCGGCACTAGGTACTAGGTTTGACGGCGAATGCAAACTGTTAGTAGAGGAGAAGAATGCAGCACGGGCGAGAATGCTGCAACACCGCACGAGATTGAATGTGGAGCGATACAGACAAGCGCGGAACAGACAAAACTCGGTATTCCGAAGGAAGAAGCGTCAGCAGCAAGACCGAGATTGCGAGGCGATGGGAAATCTGTACCGCGTAAACGACACACGGAAGTTCTACGAGAAGCTAAATAGTTTGCACAAAGGCTACGTGCCGCCAGCCGATATGTGCAAGGACTTGGACGGTAACCTTTTCACGAACGAGTGTGAGGTGGAAGCAGTACTATGACGAGCACCTCAACGGTGAAGCAGCAGAAAACGAAGGTGGCACGGCAACAGACCTTGGAGCACGCGCAGAAGACGACAGGCCACCGGCCTCAGATCTTCAAGAAATTGAGGAGGAGATCGTTTGGCTGAAGAACAACAAAGCAACTGCTGTAGATCAACTACCAAGTGAGCTATTAAAATACGGTGGTGAAGCACTGGCTAGAGCGCTCTACTGGGTAATTGCCAAGATTTGGAAGGAGGAGATATTACCGGAGGAGTGGATGAAAGGTGTCGTATGCCCAATCTACAAAAAGGGTGACAAGTTGGATTGCTGCAACTACGGCGCGATCACACTGCTGAGCGCCGCCTACAAGGTACTCTTCAAAATTCTATGCAACCGCCTGTCACCATTTGCAAGAGAGTTTGTGTGGCAATACCAGGCGGGATTCATGGGTGCCCACGCTACCACGGACCAAATTTTCGCGATTCGGCAGGTTCTGCAGAAATGCCGCGAATACAACGTGCCCACACATCATTTGTTCATCGATTTCAAATCACCATACGAAACAATCGATCGAGATCAGCTATGGCAGATTATGCACGAGTACGGATTTCCGGATAAACTGACGCGATTGGTCAAGGCGACGATGGATCGAGTGATGTGCGTTGTTCGAGTATCGGGGACACTCTCGAGTCCCTTTGAATCTCGAAGGGGGTTACGGGAAGGTGATGGACTTTCGTGTCTGCTATTCAACATCGCGTAAGAAGGTGTGATCAGAAGAGCTGGGATAGACACGAGTGGCACGATCTTCAGGAAGTCCATCCAGCTTCTTGGCTTTGCCGATGACATTAACATCATGGCATGGAACTTTGAGATGATAGCGGAAACGTATATCAGACTGAAGGCTGAAGCTAGGCGGATTGGACTTGCCATCAACGCATCAAAGACAAAATACATGAAAGGAAGAGGTTCTAGGGAAGACAATGTTAGCCTCCCACCCCGAGTTCAGATTGACGGTGACGAAATCGAGGTGGTCGATGAGTTCGTGTGGCTCACTGGTGACCGCCAAAAAATGATACCAGCAGAGCGATTCAAAGACGCATTTTGGCAGGGAATCGTGCCTACTTTGGACTCCGGAGGACGCTCCGGTCGAATAAAATTCGCCGCCGCACGAAGTTGACTGTCTACAAGACGCTGATTAGACCGGTGTTCCTCTACGGCCACGAGACCTGGACTATGCTCGTGGAGGACCAACGCGCCCTTGGTGTTTTCGAACGAAAGGTCTTGCGTACCATCTACGGTGGAGTGCAGATGGCTGACGGAGCGTGGACGAGGCGAATGCACCACGAATTGCACTAGCTGCTGGGAGAACCATCCATCGTCCACATTGCCAAAATTGGGTGACTACGGTGGGCTGGGCACGTCGTAAGAATGCCGCACGACGACCCAGTGAAAATGGTTCTAGAAAGCGACCCAACAGGAACAAGAAAAAAAGGCGCGCAACGGGCAAGGTGGATCGACCAAGTAGAAGGCAACCTGCGGACCCTTCGCAGACTACGAGGCTGGCGAAGTGTGGCCACGGATCGAGTAGAGTGGAGACGACTTCTTCGGACAGCAGAGGACAACAAAGCCTTAGCCTGATTGCTGCTGCTGCAAGTTACTGTAGTAGCTGGAGGACCTAGGTTAAAATGAAATGTTATTTATTTTAAATTTGGAACAAAAAAAGAGTTAAAAAAAGGAAAACGATAGCGTGCGGGACCAAAATTCGTACAGCACCGAAATCCGTACACCCTGTTGAATTTGTTTATTTGTATGCACCATGAAAATGTAAATATTGCATATGAATACAGATTCATGTTCATTCATGCATTAGTTTTATGTGTTAGGCGTTAGCCGAAAAACAAGTGGGTACCTACGTAGTTTGATAATAGTCTCATTCATTCTTCTTAACTTGTTTTCCAAATCATCGATGACTACATATCTTTAAATGTAATGATTCTCCCTTGAGTTTTCAATTTAAATTCGTGTTGATAGGTTATCTCATGTGTCAGAAAATTGGCAGAATTGTTCCATATGGAAAATGCGTTTAAAGATACAGTCCCAACTCGCGGCTGGATGAGGCGGTTTTTGAAGCGTCACCCGGAGCTAGCAAAGAGAAAGGCCAACAATCTTGGAAAAAGGAGGGAAATAACTGATGGTGGTGTAAAGCAAACCCCACACGGTAAGAAATATTGTCAATACTTACAAGTATTGACAATAATATTTATGATGTGAATTCAGAAATATTGTCAATCTCGATGTATTGACGTCAATATAGAATGTATTGACAATACGATTATTGTCAATAAAAGCAACCGTGTAGGGTCCACTTAAGAGAATGTTTTTTTCAACGTTCAAGTCTATTTGGAGGAAAATAACATTGAAAATGTCCTGTCAGATCCTGCTAGGATCTTCAATATGGAAGAGACTGCCTTCTTTTTGGTGCCATGTGACCAAAGATTCTTGCAGGAAAGCATTCAAAAGCAGTTCAAGCCTTGTCTACGAACTGTGACGAGGAAAACTACACGGGTCTAATCTTGGGTTCAGCTGCTGGTAATCTTGCCCCTTCATTAGTTTTGTTCCGAGTGTTCCGAAAGGATGGCCTGTAGGCCGATCTGACTCCGGTTGCATGAATTCAGACACATTCTACGAGTTTATCTCGAAGGTGTTCTATCCGTTGACTATTGAGCTCAAAATTACATTTTTTTTTTGTTGATGGCATTCATTACACGCTACGTTCGACACGGTGGAGTTCTGTAAGCAGAAGAACATAATATTGGTATCACTTGTTCAAAATGCCACCCACGTGATGCAACCACTCGATGTAGTTTTTTTTTTGCTTCCTTGAAAAAGGCCTGGCAAGAATAGTTAAAAAAGTGGCGATTTGAAAATGATGGGGCAATGATTTCCAGAGCCGATTTTGCTCCACTTTTAGAGAAAGTGATTGACGGTATGGCGAGCAGAGAATCTTCATTGATCAATGGGTTTCGTAAGTGTGGTTTATATCCATTCGATGCAAATGCAATCGATTATCAATCGTTTCCGAATCCTTCCGATAAACCATCATCGTCTCCGGAACAGTTTTTACCAGAAAATCTGCAAGAAGACGATGATGTTCGTCCAGTGCCAGAAAAGGAAAACATCTCAAATTTCATGCAGTGTTTGAATTCGAAGGTGGATCCACATCAATTAGCATCATTTTGAGAACACCGTAATAATCTTGTCTGGTCTGGACCTGTGGAAGATACAAGTTTGATTTACCTCTGGCATAATGCAATGGATGAGATCGAAGGCCCACCGGAATTTATGATAGTTGATACGCCTTTTATAACAATCGAGGGAGCCGATATTTTATTCATCGACAACTCCAGTAATACTTCGAACAATGCAGTATTGAATACTGAAGAAGGTTGATAACAAAAATCCAATTTAGTTTATTTTAAATATAATCTTATAACATTATATTTTATCAGCAGAGCCATCATTCGACATAGTTGTTGAAACTAATTTGGAAACCTCTAACGAAGCCTCAAGTTCCTATTTTGGGCGGGCAAAATGTAGAAAACGGTAAATACAAAAAAAATATATATATAATTATATCAATAATATATTTATATTATTGATATCTTTGAATGAAGAGCGTCAAGAACCAGCCGAAAAGGAAAACAACGCAGCTCCCCTACAGGATATCACCAACGCGCATAAACTTATTGCAGAGAGCAGACAGAAACGGGCCAAGAGAGCATACCCCGCAGTAGCCACCAGTGAGGAATGGGCGGAAATATACATGAAAGGAGAACAGGAGAAAATTGAAAAAGAGATCACAAAGAAACGAAGGATTGTGGAACGACAAAAGAAAAAGGTTGAGCGACAGGAAGAGAAGGAAAGAAAGTTAGAAGCAAGAAAGCAGAAGAAAGCATTATAACTTGAAAAGGCAATGGCAACAAAGCAGAAGAAGCAGAAGAAAATTGCGGAAAAGAAGCAATAAAGATCTGCATTTTTATGTTTTAAATTAAATTTAGCTGTAGTCGTTATCTTACCAATTTTATTTTTCATACAAAAAACGCAAAACTAGTCTTTGATGTCAGTTCATTGTGTTTTTTATTGGTTTCTTAGATGGTTGTAATTTTCTTTCACTTATCTGCCAGTATTGGGCTACCATCTTAGGAACCGCTTATTCAACCGCTTGATGCCAGTGAGTTGGTGGGGCGTTTCCATTATCGGTGTATTAAAGATGTTTCGGCAGTCTTCTCTTCAGTTTGCTATTATTGATTCGATAACATTGGCCAAGCTACGCCACTCAGTTTAGTACCGGTTAATAATGTTTTGTAGCGTTGAGCTGGAGTACCCCCCAAGTTCCATAGTATTGCGCATCTTGCACGTTATCACATGCCGAATTTCAAAGACCTCAAAGTTGTGATCGGAGGTAAACTCTAGTAAGCAAAAGGTACTCTATTTAACCCAAAGCACTGGGAAAGAATACAATCTTGGAGGAAATGAATCCTTTAACATGATATTAGTTAGCATAAAAATCAGTTATCTTTTCTTTGAAGCGATTGGAGCAACAATTGATCTAACGCTGATATTTAAACTAGTATAGATGTTTTGGACTCGCAGCAAAACAACTTCTTAAAAAATACTTTATTTAAGCTTGTAACATGTTTTTTCATTGATTTGGATCGATTCACATTCATGTACGGATTTTGATTCAACCTCAACACAGTGTACGGATTTCTATTCAACATTGTACGGATTCTGACTTAATCGTAGAACGCTGTACGGATTTTGATTCAAGGCATGTGCAATAGACTGATGCAAAATTTGAAATTTTTGCTCCACAGTGCTCAAACGGCTCCAAATTGGGCCCTGATTAGCCTCCCAAAATTTGAACTCATTTAGTTAGAAACTGACTTTACAACCACAAACCATTTGAAGTTTATATGGGAATTACTATGGAGAAACCATAATTTCGGTTCATATCGATTTCAAAGTTCATCAGTTCATTCTACTTTAGAAAATGATAGCTGAGCTTGTTGAAAATTTTCTCAGCTACAACTTTGTTGAAGATCACTTTTTGATCAAATATAAGGAACAAAAATTATTAATGATTCAAGTAACTGGTGTCATCAATCAACTGTTCAGCAGGCAACATTGGTGTTTATGGCGCGTAGAATACAGGACAAAAAACATGGCTACTATGTCACACTGCAGAATACAGTGTTGCCCACAATACAGTTGCTTAATCTTGCCATAAGATTATTAATCTCTTAAACAATCAATAACTGTTTAATTTGACGTTCGGCTAAAATATGATTTTCTGCTAAGTTGTAGCTGATAAAAATTTCCATAAGAATAGCAATAGAATTTGTAAACAGTACAATATGTAAAAAGGCTAGAAGACAATGAACAAAAAGTATTGTTTTCCCATAGTAATTTCCATATAAACTTCAAATGGTTTGTGCCAAGTCAGTTTCTTATCAAATGAGTTTAAACTTTCGGAGGCAAATCAGGACCCGCTTAGAAACCGTTTGAACACTATGGAGCGAAAATTTCAAATTTTGCATCAGTCTAATGTTCAATTTCAATACTTTTTTCTAGTAATTATAGGTAATTTTTAGACCTGGTGTTTGCAAATAATGGTAACATAAGGATTAATGTATAGGATGTGATACAGAGCATAATGTGATAGAATTATTTCACATTGGCCGTTAATGATTCTCTCGTGCTTATGTGTACGGATTTCTGTCCCGCAATAGATAATAAAAAAATAAAAAATAATAAAAAAAGCTCCGCTGGATCGAGGAGTGCTTTGTTTGTCCCAAAAATTAGGATTTTCAAAAGTTAGACTAAATTAAACATATTTTCCAAATATGGTCCAAATCAGAAGAGGTCAATCACACTTTTGTATTTTTTCTCGGTCATTTTGCGCGACAGGCTTAAAATGTCTCAAACATTGTTTTCTGAGTATAAATTACATGTACTGGTTTAGAAATTCAATCACTAGTATCGAACGTTCAACACCATTTTTGAGTTATCGTATGCGTGATAATGTTTGCACCATCGTACAAATAAGGTGCCCGTTTCACCTGCGCATACAGTGCCTTGGTTTTCTTTGCATGCACGTAGCCTATAGCTCATATCGTAGTAGGCTATGTATAAAATAAAATGATTTACTTAGTTTGACAGTTGCATCATGACGAAGTGGCAGCGTATTCGTGATTTGTCCCACGCGCAAATGTCGCAAAAAGACAATTCAATCGCCGTGGGAGTGTCCCGGTGGACCGTCAAAAGGGGTTTAGACCGAGAAAAGAAAGGACAACTATCCGCGAAGGTGGCCACAGGTCGTCCGAGGTCAGCTCGGGTTTCGAGGGTTATCGCTGCGATTAAAAGGAAGATTCGGGTGAAGCGCTACGATTAAATGGAAGATCGTAAAGGAAGATTGCGGGTTGAAGTCGAGGGCACGAAAACAAAACTCACATGATTACCAACCGCATACGAGTCGAACGATGCAAGAAAATCCGGTAATCCTGTTCACCGACGAGAGTATGTTTACCGTCGATCCCGTATCAAAATCCAGAACCAACCGGTAGATTAGTTCTCTTCCGGTAAAAGAAGTGGCTGACGAGCACAAGAACGTGTATCTGACCAAGCATCCTGCTAGCGTTATGGTGTTTGGATTGGTGGCTACCGATGGCAAAAAATGGATCCGGTGTTCAGTCCAGAAGGCGACAAGGTCAACACGGAGGTCTACATCGGGATTTTAAGTAAGTATGTTCTTCCGTGGATCAAAGAACAGTACGGTCCGAAGCCAAATGTTGTATTTCAACAAGATGGGGCTCCGTGCCACACCTCGAACCGCACTCAGAAGTGGTTGGATATGTGGTCGCCATCTAGCCCCGATCTTAATCCGCTGGCTGGTGCAAATATTATTACGCATACGGTAGTCTCTGATAGGCATTTTAAGGTAAGAAAAAACTGAGCACTGAACCACCGAATCCCTCACCGCAGCTCCGAACTACATTGTATAAATATCACCACCGTTACCAATGACAGTTTCTACTGCCAGGACGTAATGATTCGAATTCAAACGCCTTCTTTATCTGCCGCTTCCGGAGCTGCTGCTGTTGGACTCCCGCCGTTCAAATGTACAATACCCGTGCATTGTATCTTCTCCGTCAATTAATTAGATATCTACCATCAACACCGAATCCGAACCAGCAAGAAATGATCAAATTTTGGATTCCCACTTATCTGCCGAGTTAAGATAAATGATAAATTGGTCTTCACTCTTTATCGTCTTCTTCATCCATTTCTCACTGCGGTTACTGAGCGGTTTGTATCATCAGTTCAATGTAATCTACATCGAACTGAGAGGCATCTCCGGAACCGGCACAGGCATCACGTTTTTCGCGTCAAGATAATGTGGAAAATCGTCATCCTCCATCGATGGTCCGGCTAGTATCGACGAGTTTTGATAGAAAGATTGCGCAATGTGAAAAACGCTCTTTGCCGATCGGCTCAACATCACATTACGACATTACGACCCTCCCGGAGTCCGAAACCGACAAAGCAGTTGGGAGATTTTCGCACACAGTAATTTGGCGAAGAGTGTATCGGATATGGAACCGGCCCAGAGGGGATTGGATCACACGATGCGACGTTATAGCTGGTGTGGAATTCATTTCGATTCGATTTACACTCATTGAAGTGATCACGCAACATGTGAGTTGGGTCGCGGTCGATTGTTCAAGTAGTTCGTGTTTCAGTGCAGCAGCAACGAGACGACTATTACGATAGATTGGATAATTGTCTTAAATTTAGTATATCAACTATATACGTAACTGATGAGGTGTTACGTTATAGAAGGGGGGTTAATATGTCACAGGAAATCCTAACTGTTGCAGACGAACTGAATAAATGTGATGCAATTAACCCTTTTTTCATTCCAGACGACCTACTGGACGGCAACGAAAGAAAAGCATCCCCCACCTCCCCTGCAGCAGCTCATTTATCATCATAATGAACCAATTAGTAATTCACCACGATAATGGAGGATATTTCTCATCCATTCGAAGGAACTGGAGCAAACAAACCGTAAAATAGTATTTTTATCGTGGCTTATGTCATACATGGAACGACATCAACCCTACCGACCGCTCTGGTCACGGGCTCATCCGATTTCCTGTCCCACCCAGTGGCAGTTCACCAAATGAAAATTTATTCATGTCTCTATCGATAGCCGTTTTGTTGCGCCATCGCCCACCTTATCCCAATCGAACATGCTGCTGCTGCTGGTTGATGATTATGCATGAACCGCCGAGGATCGAGCCCAAAATTCGAAGATAACGGCGATCAAAAGGGCACTTTTGGCCCATCAAGCTCACATTGCCCAGGTCGTTCGGAGTGATTAGACGTCAGGCGTAAATCAATCCTATCGAACAACGGTGCCGATTTGCTCTCCAAACAGGAAACACGAGCCCTTTGCTTAGCCATCGTCATCAGGAATAACGTAATACCGCAGACTACACAACATAATTATCTCACCATCAGAAGAAGACCATAGTAGAGACCGGGATGCGGCCAAACGGTCGTAGATCGATGATAATTAGTGTCGCCTTAACGGTGGTGGTGCAGTCAAGCAGTGAGCATCGATGTCACAGCTGGAGACATTTATTAGCTATCAGGTTAGGTACGGTGTGGTTACCAAATGCCAAGTGACGGATGGATGGCGTCTCGGACGATTATTGCAAGCGCACGCCTTAAGCAAAGGCGACAATGTGGAACGCACGGGGTTCCATACCTACACGGGTTTCCGGTCGATCCATCTTATGCAACTTTGTGGAGCGGATCTCGTTGACAGGGATAATTAGAAAATATTGATGAAGGTTGGTAGCAGGTGATTTGATTCATGCAGGAGAAGTTTTTTAGATTTGTTTTGCAATTGATATGAACGACCATCACATCCATATGAAAACCTGAAATTATCCAATTATGGTGAGAATTCTAGAAACTTCGTGTTCGTTGGGCAATGAACCGAGTTTGTGCTCGAAATTGGCCATTCTGACTCTCACATATTTTTTTCAAAATGGCGTATTCGATATTTTTCAATAAATCCGAATTAATCATAGTTTCATAGTACGAAAATGCTCATCTAATCAAAATGACGTCCAAGACAAAATTGTAGGAAACTGGATTGCCCCGTTCGGAAAACAATACACACTAAAAAAATCATAAATTTTATCCAAAAAATTGGAAAAAAACAGTTAAAAACTTCAAAAAAAAAAAAACATTTTTAAGACTTAAAGATTGTACTCGAAAAAATGCAACACTTTCTTTTGTGTATAACTTTTTATTGCATGGGTAAAAATTGATAACATTTTGAGTAAAACTAGTTTAGAGTGTGTTGTTTGCATGTGCAAAATCTCTTTACAATCTATCATGTGGTTATCGTAAATTATTTAATGGCTTCCAAAAAAATAATGGGGGCGGTCGTGGAAAATCCCGGCCAGTCCTACAGGTGGATCGCGAAACAGCTTGGAACCGACAATTCGACCGTTTCCCGTGTGATAAAATCGTTCAAGGAGACCCAGACGACCCAGCGGCGAGCTGCCGGCGAAAGAAAAGCGAAAACGACCGGCCCCGTGAACGCAAGGAAGGTGAGGGATTACTTCAAGCGCAATCCGAACCTTTCGAGACGTGGCCAAGGAGGTCAATTATTCCGTAAGAAAGGCGCCTAACCGAACCGATAAACAGAATACGGTGGCCAAATCCCGCGCCAGGAAGCTGTACCACGAGTGGTTGGTGCAGCCGACATACATCGTACTGGACGACGAGACGTAAATTAAAGCGGACGCCAAGCAGATCCCCGGCCTGGAGTTTTTCGTTGGCAAGTCCCGCCTGGATGTTCCCGAGAAGTTCGGGAAGAAGAAGGTCGACAAATTTGCCAAGAAGTACTTAGTGTGGCAGGCGATCTGTGGATGCGGCAAATTCAGCAAGCCGTACATAACGACCGGCACCATCAACGGCCAAATATATAAAGAAGAATGCCTCCAGAAGCGCCTACTGTCCTTCCTCCGGTCCCACGAAGGTGAAACTCTGTTTTGGCCGGATCTGGCATTGTGCCATTACGCGAAACCGGTGATGGAGTGGTACAAAGCCAACGATGTTGTTTTTGTGCCGAAGGAGGCAAATCCGCCAAATTCGTCAGAACTTCGCCCAATAGGAAAATTCTGGGCGATTATGAAGGGAAAACAGGGAAGGTCTTCAAAAACGACAAGGATTTGAAGAAAGAGTGGATGAAATACCGTAAGAATAAAATCAAGCGCAATCATCATGTAAACATAGCTAGGATTTGCTATGCTTCATATTTCGCAAATTTACTTTCGAGTGTTATGACGTCGTGACCATCCTCTCCCGCAATATTCACCTTTTTCCCTCAACCAACACTTGATCTATACAGGTTGCGTTGGACATACCAGAAGAAAAAAAAACATTTGAATTGTGAAAATACCGTGTTGCCAAACATGCAATTATTCACAAACAAAGTCAGTCCGATGACTGGCACTCTCGGCACAGCGCGGCACACTTGAGACACACTGAGAAAAATGTGAGTACAAAATAAGTGTGCAGAGTGACCACCCCTTAGTAGATGTCAAAGACGCCATGTTGAAATTAATTGCAAGATCCAAAATGGCTGATTCTTTTGCAAAAATGTAAATGATTGCCAACAACACATAATTATGCAAAGTTTCATGTATATCGGAGATGGTTAATTTTAATTTTGTTTTATCCTATTTGGTCTGAAACTGGTCTATCTTCTAGAAAGTTGTGTTTATATCGAATGAAAAACTTTCCTGAACATAGTATGCATTGGATAAATCAAGCAAAAAAGTTAGAGCTCTTAAATTGATTTTAAGGGTGTTTCCATTAAAATGCTCAATGCAAATAATAAGCTGCAAATTTGTGTCTTGCGCAAGTTTTATGGAAATGATTAGTTTTACAACTTTGTGAAATATTTAAATATCGTCAGAATCAGCAATCAGAAAACAAAGTTAAAACTTTCAAGTAGTATATTAATAAGTTCAATTTATGGACGACCCCTTCATCAAATGCGCCTTTTTTCAACCGAAAACTTCTCCTAAGACAGGGGAAAGAGGAGGCATTGAATGGAGTTGTGGATTGATTGAAGCCGGAACAGGCGCAGGGTCAGCCGAATCCGGGTTTGGCATGAGGTGGATTATGGTAGTGATATCGTAGAATGGACATGATGGTATCAGCAAATTAACAAAAAAAAAACGGACTGTGATATGGACTGGACGTTTATTGGTGTGTGATAATTGTATATACAGAGTGAAGTACACACTTACATTTTTACGCCGAGATTCCAACAGCCGAGTAATTCCTCAATTTATTTTGCTGAGATTTAGTAAAACAATTGCCGAGACTCAGCTAACAAATAACATTTTGCTGAGATATCAGCTAACAAACAGATATTTATCAGAGATATCAGCAAAAGTAAATGCCGAGGTAATCGGCTGTTGGAGATTTTACCGAGCTAGATTAAGTGTGTAATTATTGGTAACAGGAAGATAAGTGTGCGGGAGTGAATGCGACAGTATGATGCGCTAGATTTGATTTTCGGGTGAGGTATTATTATGGTGCATGGCAGGAATGATAAGATAATCGACTCAAAATAGAGTCTAGGGAAGGGTTGTCATGAATTTGAGATGAATTGATATTTGAAATCTGTCAAAACTGCAATCCTAATTATGTTTTGGAAAATTGAGGTTAGAAAGAGCATTGAGTACTTAGACACCCTTATAGTTTAGTTTTATAAAAAAACATTTCTTAGTAACATGGATAATGATTTATTTTGATAGAAGACATTCAGACAAATACAATTTTCAGACAAATCCAATGTTCTTGGCAACCCTTGGTCGGGCACAGTGGGACAATGTATAAAAGGAACAAATGCATACGGTAAATGCGAATGAAAATTTTTCTAACTCTGATTGTTGTTGACGGTAGATGATAACAAGATATGGTTGTATAATAAATTCAAATGGGAAAGATTGGTGTAGGCGTGTGTGTTTGCACATTTCTCCGTAGAGAATGGGAATGGTCATTTTGGTCACTGCATTCAACGAAAGCCCTGAGTGAATTATGTTAACAACAAAGACGGTTGAAAATCAAAATAAACTTCCTTCCGAGTAGTGACATATTGAGTTTAACATTAAGAAGTTGTTGTTGCGTGATATATTTGATAAGAGAGTTGATTGAAAAATTGAATCATATCATATCATCGTGTTTTAGTGGAGGCAGATGGGTGTCTCTCAGTGGTTGTTGGTATGAAAAAAGTATGCATGAATTGAGTGTGAGATGATCAGTAGCATGATATGACGACCCTGCATTATATTTTCAATTTTTAAATGAGACATAACTCCATTGTATTTTTTTTTATTGTATTGTATTGTTCATTGCTCATACAACATGTTTATTTAATTATACGCCAAATAGCAAAACATGCTGGGATCTGAAGGTACCATCAGGGAGTCTGTCCAACTCCCCGTTGATAACATTTCGTAGATATAGGGCAGGCTCTTATCCTCACTCATTGGGGCATCTTCCTGTTCGGAAGCTAGTCTTTTTGATCAATCATGTTGCTGAAAGGAGATTTTTCACTGTGCCGTATAGGCGACTTTGCCTATCGATCCACCCAATCCGTTTTTAGCCCTTCATACGGCGACATGTTGAGGACAATCAGAGGTTATTATGTTTGATCAAGACAAACAGAGAAGAGAGTCCACTGCTATCTGATCTAGTTTCCGTGCTACAATGGGTGGTAGACCACTATCATGCATCATGCATCATATGAACGCCGCAAATGAATCTGACTCAAATTTGAGTCCCGTTCACTCAAATTCTCAAAAGCGTAGGTCGCTCACAAAATGAGTAAGTTATTAATTGAGTGACATTGAGTGACTTTGTTAAGCAAATGAATGATGCTAATGACTAATGGCATGTTTTGAAGTACAAAATATGTAATTACCATTTATTGTTTAGCAATTAAAACTAACAGCTTCTTTTCTATATTTGCTCCATTCCACTGCTCTTATATATGTTTTTCTCCAAAGTTTGGAATCATTAGCTATGACTGGCAAAAAGAAATAAAATATACACTGGATTACGAAAAGACGCCCATTTGATCGAGATACAATCAATCTGTTTGTTCGCTGTGATGAATATTCGATGGATAGCCGATCGATATGAGTCGCAGATAAGATAATTGTTCTGATAGATCATCTCACAGCGACTTTCTCAACCCATGTGTTGTATGCTCAGTAAATAAGTCAGCCACGTTGTTACTCAGTAAATAAATCACGTTGTCAACGAGAGCATTGGTAGACCTCTGGTTTAAAAACGTAGAATACTGCTTCATTTATCTCCAGGGTACCTTCTGCACAAGTAGAGCAAGTTTCTCGTCATCCTGATTTAGTTAAGGTACACTGTACCATATGAAGTTACGTTCAGAATTATCACGACATATATCCTCCCCTCCATAGAAGTTTCCGGATTTTCCCGGACGTCACGTTCTTTAAAAATTGATAACAAGCATCGCAGAACAAATGTTCATATAGTTGGACATGCTTAGCATCAAATACCATACTTAAAGTGGACATTTTATACGATACACACTACGAAAAAGACATGTAAATTTCAGTGCCCTGAGACCGACACATGCAAGCGGTCCTTTTGACATAATAATCAGTTGAAAAGGACGAGAAAATCAATTCAATCAAACGCACTTTTCGTCGAGTTGCATATGTTTCAGTTTCAGGACACTTAATTTTACATGCCATGTTTGTTTACGTTCCTTGATTTACGTCAAAGCTAAAATACGTCTCGTGTAAAAATAATAATTTCTAAGTGTGTAGATGAGAAGATGAAAGCAAAGAGTAGATACACACTATGAAAAAATCATGTAAATTTAGGTGCTCTGAGAGTGACATATAAGAGCGTCAATTTTGACATTAATTTGAGTCATAACAGACGTGAAATATAGTTTAATAGAACGTACTTTTCGTCGAGTAGCACTTAATATTACATGACATGTTTGTTTACGTCTCTTTATTTTATGTCATAGATGGATTCCGTCACGTGTGAAATTAGTTATTTCTAAGTGTGTAGTTCCTTTATAGTACGACAGTTTGAAAATTGTATATAGAAAGTAGACAGCAAGCAAAGAAAATTTTTGAGGAAGGTACGAATTGGGTTGATCATCCCCCTTTCACACTCATCTATCGTATTAAATTACCGCTTTAAGTCTGATATTTGACGTTTGGCAACTATGCAAATCGTTAACTTCACGCATGAAGTAATAAAATCACGATTAATTAAAATGTTTATAGTGAAATGATAAGGAAACTATCTCTAACTTAGAAACTTCATAAGTCACAAGAAATTTGTGGTCGAAGGTGTAAAAAACTCAAGGCAGAATAAACTTTGTTTTTTTTTTAATTTATTGCAGTATAAAGTAAACAAATATTAACTATTTTGCATAGAAGTCTCATCTGTTTATGGTCTGTGACACAGTTGTTCTGCATAGTTTTTTCCAATCTAAGTCTCACGTTTGGTCAAAATTGAGTAATTTTTGAATTTATAACAAGCAACTAAATAGTTTCATTCTGTTTCCCATACATTTTCCCATACAAACTATAAAATTAACCCTCAAATCCATATTGTAACCAGACCAGGGGGTTGTGATACACCATGCAAACACCATGGCCATAATTCTTGATTAATCGAGATAATTCCAGTTATCCGTTCTTGCTTCAATAATTTATCGACATCTTGTTCCAAACCACCCAGTTCTGAGATTGTCCGTGCTTTACTATATAAATGACTGATTGATATCTTTATGTCAGTCAGACTATTTTATTAAAGTTGCACTTTTTTTCCCTCTCTGACATTTGTATCCATTCAATTACGAACAAGGCCACCGTGACCAGATTCCAACCGACCTCCACACCAGATCCATAACTGATTGGACTCCGACGCGACGAACGGTCCCAATCAACGTTCCATAAAGTGCACGAGTGCGAATAAAAACTGAAACTCGAATAAATTTCATTTTTTCCCAACTGTCTTTCCCATTTAATGTGACCGCACGGGAGATTGATCTTGCACGCAGTGTGGTTTACCTCCTCCAGCTGCTGATTGCTCCGCTGCCACGGTGGTCGAAGATGGTAAAATCACGAACTTAATTGAATTGTGTATAAGCTATTGATAGTTAATCAAAATAGTGTATTGAGAGGAATTGTTTCCACTTGTATTGCCCACAATTCTACAATTTCAAAAATTTATAATGGCCTGCTATGAAAAACAAATGAAAAACCTTACTTTTTCCCCCATGGAGATAGAAGAATACTTTCTTGGGCAAAGATGTAGAACTACTCAAATATGAAACTTTGTTGAAGATACCAGTTTCCTATGTCTAATAGTTTTGGATAAAAGGGCCGTTTTCTTTGGTTATCCCTTTAAATTTAGTTTTTAATTATACACATTTTACATCTTATTATCATTAATATTACTATCTTTTAAAGCAAATAATGTTGTAGACAAATACAAACATAGTTAAACTACACGGATTTGCTTCAAACAGTATGTGGCGATGTGCATTTATTGTAAAGTTTTAGCACTTTTAAACTTTATTTTTCTCAAGTTTGGACTGCATGGGGAGAAGGTGGCAAATCGGGGCATAAAATCAACTAATCTTTTTTAAGTTTTGACTCTTGTAGCAGTTAGCAGGGATGGAAACTCATTTACATTCATTTCGTGCATTCATTTACATTCATTTACCTCTAACTTTTTTCATCAACAGAATTCCATAAAATAGTGTTTGAAGGTTTTGTAGGCTTTTATATTAACTACATCTTTTGGAAACAACTCAAATCTGTATCTCTTATGCATGACGAAATAGAGCTGGCAGAACAAGTTGCAAAATGCATATCAAAAGCTACAAAAGCTCTTTACATCATTTTACGGTATTCTGTTGATGAAAAAAGTTAGAGGCAAATGAATGTAAATGAATGCACGAGATGAATGTAAATGATTTTTCATCCCTGGCAGGTCCAGTTCCCATTTTTGTTTGGAATGCATTTTTTTTTGTTAACCAGAGAAATGTCACTCGGAACTCGTGAATCGCGTAATCGTAATGTGTTATTTGGTGTGTTTTACAGTTTATACTTTGCTGAATGTTTCCAAGTTTTTTTTACCGAAAGTTGCCGATCGGTTGTGCAGCAGTCGGAAGCATCAGATTTGCACCGGACTCTGAGAAGTAGCCTGAAAATAGTGAGAATTTACCTACCCTCATTCGTCACGGCCATCTGCATCTTCGTGCTCTCGTCGCTGTCACTGTTGTCTCAACTCCCCTTATTCTACGCCGCGAGTGAGCTGAGGTGACTCACTGTCACTAGTGATGTGACAAATTCACCGCGAGTGAAGTGACTCTCCGTGCAAATCAAATTGAAAGTCACCTCAGTCACGGTGACTATTGTGACCTCACTCGTGACCAGGGTGGCCAGATTATTTTTTTTTATAATCGGTAGGTTCTCAAAACTCAAAACAGCGATTTCCTAAAACATGTACCGGCGCGCTGAGAGAGCAATTTTATCTTTAAACACGTTTATCTCGAAACGGGGTTTTTCAAACTGGCGTGGGAAATAACTATAACCAGTTATCATCAAATTTGGATATCGCCTAGGTTTTCTTGTTCAGAATAAAATTCTGCTTAGAAATACGTATCCACATTTTCGATTTTGTCAAAAATGGATTTTTAATCCACGATTTTGTAAGCATTTTTAGGGTAAAAAAATTGATTTTTTTTCCTAATGCCACAACTTTTGAAAAAATTAATTTAAAAAAAAATCAGAATACGTAATTCTAACCCAAATTTCATTACTAATCAGGATTTTTGTTCGATTTAAAGGGTGATACGGTCAAAATTTGGTCAAGGGAAAACGCGTGTAAATCGGTGAAATCGTTTATTTAAAAAATCAAATTAAATTTCTTTTTCAAGTTCAATTAGTATAAAATTCAGGAAAAATATTCAGTTAGGCTTCCGCTTTTCCAAATCCGAATTGCCGGGCCTTATGCTTGACCCCTGCCATCAGATTTTGTACAGCCACCTTGTCCACCTTCTTCGCCACAGAAAGCCAGTTTGCCTTGAACTGCTGCTCGCCCTTAGCAGTTTTTTTGGTCTTCTTTAGGTTCCGCTTGACAATAGCCCAGTATTTCTCAATTGGGCGGAGCTCTGGCGTGTTGGGAGGGTTCTTGTCCTTGGGAACCACCTGCACGTTGTTGGCGGCGTACCACTCCATGGCCTTTTTACCGTAATGGCAAGATGCCAAATCCGGCCAAAACAGTACGGAACAACCGTGTTTCTTCAGGAAAGGCAGCAGACGTTTATTCAAACACTCTTTCACGTAAATTTCTTGGTTGACAGTCCCGGAAGCTATGAAAATGCTGCTTTTCAAGCCACAGGTACAGATGGCTTGCCAAACCAGATATTTCTTTGCGAACTTTGACAGTTTCATGTGCTTGAAAACATCTGCTACCTTTCCCCTTCCTTTTGCCGTATAAAACTCCTGTCCCGGAAGCTGCTTGTAGTCGGCTTTGACGTAGGTTTCGTCGTCCATTACCACGCAGTCAAACTTCGTCAGCATCGTCGTGTACAGCCTCCGGGGTCGCGCTTTGGCCGTCGTATTTTGTTTATCATCGCGATTTGGAGTCACTACCTTCTTGTAAGTCGATAGTCCGGCTCGTTTTTTGGCTCGATGCACGGTTGTAGACGATACACCCAGCTTATTTGCGGCATCTCGGAGAGAGAGGTTAGGGTTTCGCTTGAAGCTACCGGCAACTCTCTTTGTCGTCTCAGCGGCTTCCGGTTTTCGATTTCCCCCCGATCCAGACTTCCTGGCTGTCGACAAACGTTTCCCAAACACTTTAATTACATTTGTAACGGTTGATTTGGCAACTTTTAGCGATTTTGCCAACTTTGCGTGCGAGTAGCTCGGATTTTCGCGATGCGCGAGCAAAATTTTGATACGCTGCTCTTCTTGCTTGGACGGCATTTTGACAACTGAAGAGTGAATTCCAAAATCAAAATAGGAACAACATTCTACACACACACACCTTCAAAATGAGGGGTGTTCAGGTTTTTTAAATGCAAAATTGAAAGAAATACGTCAAGTTGATACTGACCAAATTTTGACCGTATCACCCTTTATACGTGCATATTTTAATTTAATTTTAAACGAGTTGATTTAACATCATATACGATTTAATCTGTAATAACAAATTCAGTTTGAAAAGTCTTACGATGTAATCCGATTTAATTTGTGATACAGTACGACGGAAAAATAAGTCATCGCATATAGGTCGGAAATTCGCATTCTATACGATTTAACTTAAACATAATGCGAGGTATGCCATTCTTATATGCGATTTTGACTTATACTGTAGCAATTTACGATACTGTCTGTACATTGTTATACGACTTCTGGTTGTCTGGGCAGTTTCCTATGTCTAATAGTTTTGGATATATGGGCCGTTTTCTAAAGTTATAAAAAAAAAGTTTTGAACTATAAATTTTTAACATAATTTCTTTTTAAGTAACTAATGAACTAGAAAAATTCAAACATAGTAATACCAACCGGTGCAAGCTAACGATTTTAAATTGGCTCACTACTTGACTAGCCTATTGGTCCCAAGCAAATCGATGAACGTACCCCATTCTAGTTTAAATTCTAGTACTACACAATGTTTGTTTTGATTCGCTATGAAAGTTTGACAGATAAACAATTACGCAATTACAAGAAGCTTTTCTCGTTTTAATAAGAAAAACAGGAAATCAATGCTTCAAGTAGTTAGAGAAATCACTTAAACTCTCTTTTATAGAGTTGTTATTAAAATATCTCTACACAAACCTATTCATTATCTCTAGGGGCATCCCACTCTAAACTTTGTATTTCTCGCATTATACTCAAAAAGTTCTTACTGATATCTAAGATACCTGCAAATACTTAAAAATACTTAAGAAATATTTAGCGCTAGTTTGCTACCTCCGTTGCTAGACAGATTTTTTTTCGATTGTTTACCCGGTGTCATCCAGGAATTTGTGTTTTCCTTTTTTGTAGGAATCGAGGAGGAGACCATTTTGATTCAAGGAATATTACATTGCCAAACCGATTCACCTGTCATTCAAAGGAAGAATAAGGAACTATTTGGGAAGTTACTGTGGAAGAAACTGCGTGTGGAAGCAAATTCCCTGAGAAAATGTTTGTATCCCAAAACCATGTCTCCATAGAGATGGATTTTTCGTCCATTAGGTTCTTGACCGTTAGACGATAACTTCAGGCATTTACGCTGATTGAAGCTGAATCACATTTCCTCGGATTTGGAACCTTCGATGCTCTCCTGCTTAAGGCTTATTAGGGTAGAGAGTTACTTCGGTCTAATTGCCCATTGCGCAATTATGCGTTTGGTACGATACTTCTGTTCAAAATCTACCGAACAAAGTCAATAAGAAAGTGTGATATGAATGTTTGCACCCATTATTCTCAAAAAACAAAAGAGTGAATTCAATTGCGTTTGAATGGCGTTTCAATGCGTTAGGCCGAGTTTAGAATCCGAAGACCGAGTTTGGGGTCAAGAAGCAGGGTTAGATTTTTAACAATATCTCAAAAATGTGTTACTCTTTATCAAATCTTACGATACGTACGGAAAGTTCAATAAATTTGGAAGGCATCTGCAGTGAGAACATTCCATTTTGAAAAAAATCGTTCTAAAAATAGAGGTAAAGGGCGGGTTGTGCTTACTAGACCTAAAATAAGATCTAAGCCGTATTAAGGCTGGACATAATCAAACCCACATATTCGCTCCGTGTTAATCAAGGAACCGTTCTCTAATTGATTCTATCATTCATCAGAAACGGCTATGTGTTAAAACTTTAATTTGGACTGTTTGGGGAATGGTTGGAAATAAATTCATACATTTTAACTTACGATTATTTTACATGAAATTGGTATAAATTAGTAACGTTTTGGAACTAAATCGTTTTATTTGGTATATCAATGATTTTATATAAATTATAATTTCAGAACAGATTAATATTTTTCTTATCCTTACTTACTGGAAAAAGTGAGAAATTCATGTTGATTACACATAAAGCCTTCGGTTGCTATCAGGATACTCACTCAACTCCCTCACCAGTCCGTCATAACTCATATTTACCAATGTAAATTTATCAAAACGCGGTACGATACGACCACCAGTGGCAATTGCAATTAGTTCAACTTTGAGCCCACCAGCACAACGAATTGCTGGTAGCTGTGCTTCATTGTCATCTGGTAAATAACCAGCGTAGTCCTAGCATCCTTGGCCTGCTTAAAGTCAAGAATATCATAATCATGCAGCTTGCGATAGTTCTTAGCCGAATTGACATTCAACATACGCTTTCATTTTGGCAGTTCAGTTTGAAATCTAGTTACGAGTTCGGACGACAACGGTACCATTAACCTTCAGCTAAGCAATATAATTCAAAAGTTTGATATCGTACTAAACAGCCAGTTCGAAATCACAAATAATTCGCTATCCCTGCTCCAACTGGTTCGCTGAAAGTACAATGTTTTTGATGAACTATTTCTTAGCTAGAATTGAAATGCTTACCTATAAACATGATCACACTACTTCATTTAATTTAAAACATATTGAAACTAGTATAAATATGCTTTAATACGTGATTAAAAGTAAAACATTGACGGAATATACAACAATAAACAACTACATTAGTAACCGGTCACTACGATTAAACAATCCAAATCTTAAAATACTTAAAATACTTAAGAATACTTATCAGATACTTCGAAATACTTAATTGATACTAGAGCTATAGTTTAGAGTGGGATGTGGATGGATTATCTTCAAGTTCTTCTCCATTCGCACGTAAGCATCTTCTCCATCTTTCTACCGAATATATCTAGAATAAAAGGCAATCTGTTACAAGATAATATTTCCTTCAAAATATTCCCCTGTTTTACCGTTATTATTATGCAAAATAGTAGTCTTCTTCAAACAATTATAATCCAGTTAAAATTTTACAACACAATGCTTTTTTGCATAATTTTATTTGTAAGCGGTCGTCCAACTAATTAACTAGATTCACAAGTCTTTTTGACAGTTCATGATTTGCTGGTTTTCGGCAAAAACAACTGATTACTGAATTTTCAGTAATTAAAGAGTTGTTAGTTGTTGTTTCAGGTCAAATCGTTTTGCTGGATCATTTTCAGTAAACCATTTTGCTGGAAGATGAAAACAGAACTTGGTGTGTAGGAATTTCGTTTGGTGACTGCTCCAGTAAAACATTTACATACAGTTCGAAAAATGTAAAACAAATTTCCGAACAGGGAAACCGTGATTAAGTTTGTATGTATTGTAAAAAATTGCTGTTTGATTTACATAAGAAGTAGAATATTAAAAATAATATCAAAAAAACTATGGGAGTAATAGCAACAATCAATACGAAACTAACGATTTTAAATTGGCTCACTACTTGACTAGCCTATTGGTCCCAAGCAAACGTTTAACGTACCCCATTCTAGTCGAAATTCTAGTACTACACTATGTTTTTTTTTGATTCGCTATGAAAGTTTGACAGATAAAATGAGGGGTTATTGGTTTTTCTTATGTTTCGAGGGGTGAATCGATTAGCTTGGGACCGAAGAGAGTACCAGAGCTGAGCCAAAAAGGTGAGCACGTTATTTCGGGACCTTCTAGTCTTAGAGTTACCTCTATGGTAATAGCAAAGTCAGTTGTTGCCATATCTAATTAATAGCAAAAACCATAGCAGATTAGTGTCATACTTTGCTGTTAAATTTCATCAGGCTATTGGTCATAAAAAAAACATTGATTTTCGTATAAAATGGCACCAAAGAAAAATCATACAAAACGTATAATTTTCCAGGTAGCTACTGTTCGCCGAAATACGAAATACGTGTCTTAAGTGATGGATCGTTGACATATAACTTTCATTGGATTTTTCAAAGCGATTCTTCATTGGACATCCAATGAAATTTAAAGGATTTCGCCAACGGCGATTACGTGAAGTTTTGCTACAGTGGGGCTTATTTTGCTCTCAGATCAAGGTTAGCTCTTGAATTCATGATACGAACATATTATAACAATAGCAGATTATGCTGTGATAGCGGAATAAGCTAATGACTTGCTATAGCGCAGGCATGCTGTGATATTGATAGTAGGGAAAGAAATAATATTCGAGTTTTAGGAAAGACGTGATTATCGGAAATCCATATAAAATCCTTCTCAAGGGCAATTGACTACGACGGTGAGGTCGTCGCAGGGTTTAAAAAACAAATAACAGCAGTTGAACGGGAGCTTGATCGTTATTGTTTTGTGTGACATAAGGAGCTCAGTGGCCTTGTGGCGACCAATTTTGCTTACTGAGCAGAATATCATGGGTTGAAATTCAAGCTTCTTCACATTATAGAGTTATAGCAACCGGTGGAAACTAACTATTTCACTACTTGACTAGCCTATTGGTCCCAAGCAAATCGATTGACTTACCCCATTCTAGTCGAAATTCTAGTACTACACTATGTTTGTTTTGATTCGCTATGAAAGTTTGACAGATGAAATGAGGGGTTCGTGATTTTCCTATGTTTCGAGGGGTGCATCGATTAGCTTGGGACCGAAGAGAGTACCAGAGCTGAGCCAAAAAGTTGACCACGTTTCTTCGGTACCTTCTGGTCTTTGATTTACCTCTATTGTTATAGTGTAAATCGTATTTTTTCTTAATACTCCCAATACGGTGGGTAAAAAACTTTACGCCGACTACAAAGCCTCCGAAAAACGTGTAACGGCATGTTTGCAATGACACAACTTAGCAATTTCTTAATGAAATTCAAAAATTGTGGTACCCTTAGAATTCCTAGGGTTTGTAGATGATATTGATTGTAAAATATTGCAAATAGAGTCGTCTACTTTATAAAAAAAAAGCGAAAAGAGCTGTTACACGTTTTTTTGAAAGGTGTATTTGTAGGGTTTTGCAACTGGCGCAAGATCTTTAATTTAGATAAATGGACACAAATGTTCACAATTAGCCAGAATACAGTCATGGTTCCTATATATGGATCATGGAGACAACGGAACGGTCCTCGAAAAATCCGGAACATCCGTAAAACTGGTCAATCCATGAACCTGATCCTAGAGCTCTGCGGTTTTTTTTAAACATTAGGAACTGTGATAGAAAAAAAAAAACATATTTTGGGTTGTGACATAAACATGTACCTGGGTGGCCATGGGAGGGTTCTCCGGAAGATCCGGAACATCCCTAAAAGTGGTCAATCCATGAAACTGATCCTAGAGCTCCACGTTTTTTTTTTAACATTAGGATCTGTGATATAAGAATTAATTTGGGTGTTGGATCCAGATGGCCATCCGGAAGATCCGGAACATCCGTAAAAGTAGTAAATCCATGATTCTGATCCTAGAGCTCCCCGTTTTTTTATAAAAATTGGGAACTGTAATGATTGAAAGAATTTGGGGTTGTGACATAAACCTGAACCTGGATGTCCATAGGACCGTCTTTCGGAAGATCCGGAACATCCGTCAATCCATGAAACTGATCCTAGAGCTCCGCATGTTTTTGAAAAAACACTAAGAACTGAGATGATAGAATGAATAAGGGGTCGTGACATAAAAATGGACCTTGATGGCCATGAGACCGTCCTCCGGAAGATCCGGAACATCCGTGAAAGTGGAAAATTCTCAAAACTGATCCTAGAGCTCCGTGGTTTTCTTGAAAACGTTAGGAGCTGTGATATTAAAATGAATTTGGGATCGTGACGTAAACATGAACCCAGATGGCCATCGGATCGTCCTCCGGAAGATCCGAAAAATCCGTAAAAGTGGTCAATGTATGGAACTGATCCTAGAGCTCCACGGTTTTTTTTCGAAAACACTTGGAACTGTCATATATAAATTAATTTGCGGTCGTGACATAAACATGTCCCTAGAAGGCCATGGGCCCGTCCTCCATCGAAAGTGATCCTATTGTTCTACGGTTTTTTTTCGAAAGCATGTGGACCTGCGATATAAGAAAGAATTTGGGGTCAAGACATAAACATGGACCCAAATGTCCATGTGGCCATCCTTTGTAAGTCCAGAACATCAATAAAAGAGGTCAATCAATGAAACTGATCCTAGAGCTCCGCAGTTTTTTTTTCAAAAACATTAGGGATTGTGATATAAGGCAGAATTTGTGGTCGTGACAAAAACATGGACTGGATGGCCAATCAAAATTATCTGCAAACCCTAAGAATTCTAAAGGTACCAAAATATTTTAAATTCATTAAAAAATGGCTAAGTTATGCCATTGCAAACTTGCCATTACACGTTTTTCGGATGCATCGTATTGGGAGTGTTAATATGAGATATAGCGTATTGAAATTCGAGGTTTAGGAAAGACGTGTTGATTGGAAATCTAGAACAAATCCAGTAGTTGCTATCGTCATCGGTGAGGTTGCCGCCCGGATCGAAATCTAGTAACAACAAGTTGAACGGAAACTTGATCGTAGTTGTTTTGTGATATAAGGAGCTGGTGGCCTAGTGGCTACCGATTTTGCTTACTGAGCAAAAGACCGTGGGTTCAAACTCAAGCTCCTTCACGCTATTGAATCGTTAGGACATCAATTCAGCATACACACTTAGAAAAAATCACCGACTTCGGTAATTCATTTACCGAATTCTCAACAGCTGAACGGTCGGTAATGTTTTCGGTAATCGAGAACATTACCGAAAAATCTGTAAACTCGATCAGCAAAATTAGCTGTCAAATTTACCGAACGATCGGTAACGTTTACCGATGTGCATTGCTTGATTTGTAGTCGACTTTACCGGAGAACTGTAATTTTGAGGACGACATGCAAATCGGAAATTACCGAGAGATTTGTAATTTTTTAAAAAGTTAATCGACTCAACTGTAATTTTCTTTAATATTATTTCAAGGTGGCGGTCACTGCAACCCATGCAAAAATTTAGCTGTTGTCGTGATCAATAAGTTAGTGTTACAAATTGCACCACCAATGAACAAAACCAAGTTTTTGTCGGAATGATTCGGCGCTACACTGAAAACAAGGAAGCTTTGGAAGAATATTCCAAATGCTGTTTTCAGACCGTCGCCAACGGGAATGGAACTTGGACCGACAGAAAAAAACAAGCAACAACATCGGCCATCTGTAATCGGTATTTATTTAGATAACGAAAATTAATTATTTACGGAAAATATCTGCGATTCACTCATTTTGGTGTTGAATAACAGACTCCATAATTTCACCTTTTTATTTTTCACAAGCACGAACGCTTTTAAAGTCGATCGAAAATAACAATATGGTGGATTTGACGTTTACCTAGACCATTACCGAACTCAGTAATGGAACGCTTTGTTTACCGAAACTTCAGTAAAATATTTCACCGAAGTCAGTGATGATGCTGATTTACAGACCTGCCGGTAAAAATGTTTACCGTTTTCGGTAAATTAAAATGAAATTACCGAAATTCGGTCATTTCATTTACAGTTTTCAGCAATAAAGCGAGAAAATACCGAAACATCTGTAATTTTTAGCATTACCGATCTAAGACGGTAATTTTTTTTACCGAACTCAGGGTCTCTGTTTAAGTGTGTATCGTCTGCCTAAACGAATCCTGCTGTAATCCCAACTCATTTATCCATCATCCCAGTGACTTCTCGTGGAAGTGCAGGCAACGTCTATTGATTCTCTGTGTAATTACAGCTGATGTGGAAATAACGGAGTTGCATCCTCGGCTGGTCAATCATTATGCTCATGCTCAAAAAATGGCAAAAGACGCGAACATTCAAAGTGACCAAACCTGCGCCGAACGAAGTAACCGTCTCCATTGGTCTCGGTCCTGAGCCGCTTCCAGTCGCCTTGGACGTTCAAGGACCTAATGTCCTCCTCAACTGCACAAAGCCAACGCGTGCGTGGCCTACCCCGAAGCCAACGTCCTCTTCCGGGTTCCCTGCTGAATATTGACTTCGCTTGACGCTCTTCCGGCATTCGTGCCACATGCCCAACCCACCACACCCACACGGCATTTATAAGCTTCACAATATTCATGCCGTTATATACTTGGTACAACTCGTGATTCATGCGACGCCGCCAGATGCCATTTTCCAGTTTACCGCCGAGTATTGTTCGCCGCAATTTACGCTGGAAGACACCGAAAGCTCTCCGATCGGCCTCTTTCAATGCCCACGATTCGTGGCCATAAAGGGCTTCCGGCAGAATCAACGTCTTGTACAGCGCGAATTTCGTTTTCGTACGCAAGCTGCGAGACTTCAGTTGGCTACGCAACCCGTAGAAAGCCCCGTTCGCGGCTGCAATACGCCTTTTACCTCGCGGGTAACATCATTATCGCACGTCACTAAAGAGACAATTGACACCGTTTTCAACCAGAGGTTGTACAGACTGAATATTTAACACTAGACAATGGACAACACACAACACCCAGTAGACCAGTAGGGAAATTTACGGGTAGTGAAAAGTTCCACCGGCTGGAGCGGGAATCGAACCCTCACTTCGTGGCACTTACAATACGCCTGAACGATGGGTGACGCCGCTAACCGCACGACCACGAAGCCCACTAAGTACCAAGATAAACAAATTCGTCAACAACTTCAAAATTTTCGCCATCTAGCACCACTTCACTACCAACACCACTATTGCTCCCACGATTTCTACCGGCGACCATGTACTTCGTTTTGGGAGAATTTATCGCGAACGCCTCTTCCACTGCTCTACGGTCGATTCCGATGATGTCGATGTCGTCCGCAAAACCAAGGAGTATGTGCGACTTTGTGATGATGGTACCGTTCCTCTGCACGCCAGCTCTCCTAATCGCTCCTTTGAGGGCGATGTTGAATAGCAAGTTCGAAAGTGCATCTCCCTGCTTCAACCCAGCTAAGGTCACGAACGAGGCCGAAATCTCGTCTGCAACCCGTACACATGATTTCGAACCATCCAGCGTTGCACGAATCAGCCTAATTAGTTTCGTCGGAAAACCGTTTTCTTGCATTATCTGCCATAGCTCGTTTCTCGTTACTGAATCGTACGCTGCCTTGAAATCTATGAAAAGATTATGAGTCTGCAAGTTGTATTCCTTGAACTTCTCAAGGGTTGGACGCAGGGTAAACATTTGATCCGTCGTTGATCGACCCTCACAAAAACCAGCCTGGTATTCGCCGACGAAGGATTCCTCAAGCGGCCTCAATCTGTTGAACAGAACACGTGATAATATTTTGTACGCCGAATTCAGAAGCGTGATTCCTCTGTAATTGACGCACTCTTGTCTGTGTCCCTTTTTTGTAGAGGGGACAAACGAGACCATCCAACCAACTAGCGGGCAATTCTTCCTCCTCCCATATCTTGAGCAGTATACGGTGGATCATCTGGTGCAGCTGCTCACTTCCTTGTTTGAGAAGTTCGACCGGGAGCTCGTCCGTCCCCGCAGCCTTACTGTTTTTCAGCTCTAGTATCGCCTTTTTCACCTCTTCTAGCGTTGGTGGTTCCACAGCTTGACCATCGTCGTCGATGTGTGTTCTGTTTGTAGATGCTCTCTCGTTCTCTCCGTTCAGCAACGTCTCGAAGTACTCCTTCCACCTGGCAGCCACCATCGTTTTATCTGTCAGCAGATTACCTTCACGGTCATAGCACATGGCGGGAGACAGCGCTGTCTTACTCCTCACGCCATTGACAGTTTCGTAAAACCTTCGCATCTCATTCTGCTCCATACTTGCTTGCGCCTCAGCAATAACGCGTTCCTCGTACTGCCTTTTTTTCCTGCGATGGGTTCGTTTCTCGGCTGACCTTGCTACCCTGTACCGCTCTCTGTTCTGACGGGTACCAGACACCAACATCCGGCTTCTGGCGACGTTCTTCTCCTCTGTCACTCGCTGGCACTCCTCGTCAAACCACCCGTTCCGGGGGTGCCTCTGAGCTGTACCTATCACCTCTCGTGCTGTTGTGCTCACCGCTCTGTGAACAACTTCGCACAGATTGTTGAGATTCTCGTTCACGTTGATTTCCGCTATCCGCTCATTCAGCTTCTGGTGGTACTCTGCAGCAACACCATCTACTGTCAAACGCTGGATGTTGAAACGCATCGATCTCCGGTTTCTCGAACTCGTAACGATCGATAGACGCGCTCGAATTTTCGCGACAACGAACGGTAGTGATCCGAGTCGAGGTAGTGATCCGAGTCGATATTGGGACCCCTGAAGGTCAGGACATCTACGACATCCGAGAAATGCCGACCATCCACCAACACGTGGTCGATCTGGGAGCAAGTTTCGCCATTAGGGAGTCTCCAGGTGTGCTTTCGGATATCCTTGCGTGCAAAGTGGGAGCTACCGATGGCCATATCACGAGCAGCAGCGAAGTTTATCAGCTTCAGGCCATTATCATTCGTTGCAGAGTGAAGGCTCTCTGTTCCAATGATTTGGCGAAAGAATTCCTCTCTTCCGACCTGCGCGTTTGCATCTCCGATGACAATTTTCACGTCACGTAAGGGCACCCATCATAGGTTTTATCCAGGCTTTCATAAAACGCGTTCTTTCATGCCATCGGATTTATCGTTAGTCGGTGCGTAGATGTTGATCAGGCTGTAATTGAAGAATTTGCCACGAATCCTCAAAACGCAGATGCCCTCGCTAACCGGTTTCCACCGCATGACCCGCTTCATCTGTTTCCCAATCACTACGAAACCAACTCCGTGTTCTGCTCTATCGTCACCGCTGTAGTAGATATGGTATTTGAACGATGTGTTGGCGATAGGATTTACCGCCCTGAATTCACGTTCTCCAGATCTAAGCCACCATACTTCGTGAATAGCAGCCACACTCACATTCACCTTTTGCAGTTCACGGGCCAGAAGGCCCACTCGTCCAGGTTCATTTAACGTTCTGACATTCCAAGAACCGAGTTACCATTCATTGTCCTTATTTCGTTGCCGTTGGGTCAGTTGCCGAAAATTCCGTTCGTTTGTCTTCTTCTTACTTCATTTTTCTGAGTACTTTTATAATTCAGTATGCTACCGTACCAGGGTCGCGATACCTACATCTTGTTGATGGGGTTGCCATCTTAGGTTTAGCTGACACAATACAGTATTTCTTTTTCAGCCGCTGGATCCCAGACAGTCGCTGTTCGAGCCGCACCTCCTGGTGGACAGACGCTCGACGATTCGCACCTCCTCAGCCTCGCTATTATCACGATATGGGTTAATCGTGATGGCATTGCCCACACCTCGCTACCAGCACATATATGGGCATTAGACTGATGCAAAATTTGAAATTTTCGCTCCACAAACGGTTTAAAATCGTGTCCTGATTAGCCTGCGAAAGTTTAAACTCATTTGATAAGAAACTGACTTGGCACAAACCATTTGTCTAACGGCGCCGGTGGTGAACTGGTAAATTTTGAGATAGATATGAACCGAAATTATGGTTTCTTCATAGTAATTCCCATATAAACTTCAAATGGTTTGTGCCAAATCAGTTTCTCACTAAATGAAATCAAATTTTGGGAGGCTAATCAGGGCCCAATTTGGAACCGTTTGAGCACTGTGGAGCGGAAATTTCAAATTTTGCATCAGTCTAATGGGCATATACTGGCTGTCATCATCCGACACGTGGAAGCGTGAGGTAGGAGCTTGTGAAGATCAGAGCTATGTTGGACGCTCTTTCCCCTGTGGTCCTCACCATTTTGGGGTGCACGAAAAGTACACACGTGGAAATAACTACTTTTACACGAGACGTAATCCATGTAAACGTAAATCATGGAACGTAAACAAACATTTCATGTAAAATTAAGTGTTCTCAAACCGAAACATAAGCAATTTGACGAAGAGTACGTTTAATTGAATCGATTTTCTCATTTCTTTCAACTGATTCTTATGTCAAAAAGGCCGCTTACATTAGGGTTACCATATCAAAAACTTGTAAAGGAGGACATTTCATTTAAGGTTTGGAGATTAAGGAGGACCTTCCTTTTCTAAACATTAAAGGAGGACTATGAGTTTTTATCAAACGTTTTAATAATATGTGCGCTATCACAAAATTCATGATTTGCGAAGGTTCAATTGAGATTGTTCTTAATTTGTAGTCGTTATCAATTCAATTCATCTTCTCGTTATATGTACTTCTGAAAAATGCATCAAACTAGCCTTCATAATTCATTTTTGATACTTGGAAATGATCTAGTCTAGCTGATGCAAATGAAAACTGCAGCTTTACAGCCTTCCCAAGTAACAATTTTTGATTTTATGAGGGTTCTGTAGACCATGCTTTAGACTTGTCGAATGCTTTAAAACTTTGATAAAACTTGCAATGTTATTTGGGTTAAAACCTTCCCAACTTTTATCATGTACAAAAATCAGGATATATTCAGGATCCGCTTCGCTCACAGTATGGCAGTGGCCAAATCAAGCGTAACTGGTTGGTTGTTTGTCTTTATTAATACCTAAAATCCCATAGAACTAGAACGTCACTCTGTGTGGCTGTGTTTCATTTAGTGAATTTTATCTTAAATTTGATAGATAGATAATTTTCAAATAAACCTGATATTGTACCAGACTTATTTCTGGCATACCAGGACTCAATTTTGGCAAACACCTTCTTGAAAATAACACGATCATGAATTTTTCTGAGAGTTTTTCGAACATTATAATTTATTTTCAAAATGTAGAATTTAAGTAAAAATTCAGAAAAATTGATGATTTTTCACTGATTTTTCGAAAATACCTCTTATGTTGATCGTCTGATTTTCAAGAAATTGTTTGTCAAAATTGATTCCTGGTTTGTCTGATATAAGTCTGGTAGAATAGCAGGTTTATTTGAAAATTTTCCATCTGTCAAATTTAATTTAAAATTCACGAAATGGACAGCAACCTTGACCGTAACCTAAATGTAGGGGGGTTGACAGCTGTAGTATACTCCTAGTCCCACCATCGGATGGCATTTGTGACATAATGAAACAAATATGTCACTATGTTACTGGAAAAAATGCAACGATTAAAAAGGAGGACATTTATGGGCAAAAGGAGGACGTTGAAAATTTATTGAAAAAGGAGGACATGTCCTCTTTTAGGATACCATATGGTAACCCTAGCTTACATGTGTTGGTGTCGACTTTTTCGTAGTGTGTACGTTTGATTGAGCTATATTTCGCGTCTGTTACTCAAATTTATGTCAAAATTGACGCTCGTATATGCCAGTCTCAGAGCACTTAAAACGATCCATATATCCAAAACTATTAGACATAGAAATGTACATAGTTGGAGATGCTTTATGTCAAACATCAGACTTAAAGTGGACATTTTATACACACTTAGAAATCTATATTTTTAGACGAGACGTAATCCATCTTTGACGTAAATCATGGAACCTAAAAAAACAAATCATGTCAAATTAAGTGTCCCAAAACCTAAGCATTAGCAAATCAACGAAAAGTGTGTTTGATTGAATTGAATTTCTCGTTTCATTTACCTGATTCTTCTGTCAAAAGGGCCGCTTGCATGTGTCGGTCTCAGGGCACCGAAGTTTACATGACTTTTTCGTAGTGTGTAGGATAGATGAGGAGATGAAAGTATAGAGTTGATAGTTCCGTTAGAGTACGGTAGTGTTAAAATTGTGTATATAAAGTAGAAAGCGAGCATAAGATTATTTTGAGGAACTATAAACGCTATGCTATCATCTCCTCATCTATCGTATAAAACATCCACTTTCAGTCCGCATCGTGCTCTCTTGCTGTGCGGATCTATTTGCTGAAGGAAGTGTTACTACTACCTAAAGCTACAACAAATTTAAACAGCACTTTTCAGTGCTCAACCTGTAACAAATTTTCTACCTTGTTCAACTCTTATTCCTCTTCGATCCTTGTTTGGACCCTACCCGAGGTAATCCTTCTTGGATATCGATTTGGAAAATTCCTCTTCGATCCTTCAGATTCTTATAGTAATCTGCTTGGAAGTCGATTTGGATAAAAATTTACTGCCGCCATGGCGCCTAAGCGCAAAAGATATGGGCAATCTCTTGATCTCTCTTCTGATGAAATTAATTTGATTTGCTCACGGATGATGAGAATGATCCATCATCCAAGAAAAATTCTAGTAAACTTTCCCGGCTTAATGCCAAGAAGGTGATAATCACTTCCGATTTCCATGCTCTTCGCATGGAACTTTTGAATTTCGTGAAAGTAAAGTTTTCACTACAAATTGGACGTCGGGGTGAATGCCGTGTATTGGCTGAAACCTTGGACGGATTTAAATGTCTTCTCAAGTATCTTACTGAGAAGCAGCACAATTTTTTTACTTACGACACCAAAACTGAACGTGTGTTCAAGGTTGTCATGAAAGGACTGCCCAGTGGTGAATTCCTGGATCAGATCAAAGATGAACTGGCAAAATTACTTGGAGTTGTGCCACTCCAAGTAATCAAAATGAAAATGAAATCCCATCCTGGCGATTCGCGCAACGGGATTTCTAATGATTTTTATTTAGTTCTCTTCAAGTCTAGTGAACTAACCAACCTTAAGGCCTTGGAAAAAGCAAGCCTTATGCTCCATGTCCGAGTGAAGTGGGAACACTTCAGGAAGACTGGAGGAAACTTCCAAAACCTCACCCAGTGCCGTAAGTGCCAGGGATGGGGTCACGGAACTAAAAATTGCTACATGCCAGCTAAATGTATGAATTGTGGTGATTCCTCTCACGCAAACGACGACTGTCCTGTGAAGGAAGATCCTAAGAAATTAAAATGTTCAAATTGTGGTGAAAACCACAAATCCAATTTTTGGGAATGTAAGACTCGCAAAACGATCCTACAATCTCGTTCTAAGCGCCAGGTAGGAAACGCTCCACGTTTCCGAACAGGTACAAATTCCTCTGCTGTTAACAACGGTCAGCGAGGAACAAATTCTACATTCGTACCCGTAGGTACAAATATCACCCCTGCTTCAAATGTTTCATCTGTACCTACTCCCCTCGCTGCTAACAATGTTCAGCGAGTTAATGGAGCTACCTATGCTGCTATTGCAGCGGGTAGAAATCAAAATACTAACCAACGTAATTATAACGGAAATTTTGACAATTTTGACTTAGAAAGCATTACTGCCCCTAAAATGGAATTTTTACAGAAATCATTAATTGACATGATTTCTGATATGCTTAAATCTAACTCCATGTTTGATGCTATTCAAACTGGGGTAAAATTTGCTAATAATATTGTCATGACTTTAAAATTCAAGATAATGAAGACGAGCTATTTAACTTTTTAACGGCGCCGGTGGTGTAGTGGTAAGCGTGATTACCTCTCACCCCAGCAGGCCTGGGTTCAATCCCAGTCGGCGCCGCCGGGATGTTCTGAGGCATAACATCTCTGATCACGCCTTCCTTCGGAAGGGAAGTAAAACCGTTGGTCCCCGATTCATGAGTTGATGGGTCGATAGGTAGGTTCCAGGTGTGGGAGCTGCCTTCCTGGCACGTCGGTAGCATTGGTGCTTAGCACGGAAAACAAGATCAACGGAAAAAAAACAAACCTATTTAACTTTTTGAGAGTTCATAACGTGCAAATTGCCGTTATAACTGAAACATTCCTTAAACCTGACCATAAGGTTAAGAAGGACGCAAATTATTTGATTTATAGAAATGATCGTCTTGATTGACCCTGTGGTGGCGTTGCCATCATTGTTCATAGACGAATCAAACATAAAATTCTTTCTTCATTTGAAACCAAAGTTTTTGAAACTTTGGGAGTTTCTGTTGAAACAAATTTTGAACAACGTTTATAGCTGCCTATTTGACATTCCAATGCGTAGGCCAGCAAAAGAATTTTCTCAAGAGTGACCTCCAGAAACTTACCCGTCATAGGTCTAAATTCTTCATTATTGGTGATTTTAATGCAAAACACCGCTCATGGAATAATGCTCAAAGCAATTCCAAGGGTAATATTCTGTTTGATGATTGTTCTGCAGGTTATTACACTATTCAATATCCAAACAGCCCAACATGCTTTTCTTCTGCAAGAAATCTCTCCACTATTGATTTGGTCTTAACTGATTCGTGTCAAATTGGTAGCCAATTGGTTACCCATGCTGACTTCGGTTCTGATCACCTTCCAGTAACTTTTGAAATATCCCAAGAAATAATTTGTAATCCCAACAGCTCTACTTTCAATTGCCATATAGCTGATTGGGAGCAATATCGAACATTTATGGAATATAACTTCGATCCAAACATTCCTTTGCAAACCAAAGATGAAATTAATTATGCTCTTGAATCTCTGACTACTTCTATAGTTGAAGCAAGAGCTGCAGAGCTGCCTCAGTACCAAAATGCGAGGTTAAATTCGATTCAATTATAATAGACGACGATCTTCAGCTCTTGATCCGTCTTAAAAATGTCCGTAGGAGACAGTATCAAAAAGCGCGCGATTCAGCCATGAAAGTTATCGTGCGGGATTTGCAAAAACAAATTAAAAAGCGATTCTCTGCCCTGGGGTACAAAACTTTTGAAAATAATGTTTCTAAATTAGACCCGAGTTCCAAACCCTTTTGGAAACTCACAAAATTTTTGAAAAAAACCTCAAAAGCCAATTCCAGCGCTTAAAGAAGGTGGTAAAATTTTGATCACAAATTTGGAAAAAGCTCAGAAACTTGCTAAGCAATTCGAGAGTTCCCATAATTTCAGTTTGGGTCTTACTAGTCCTATTGAGAATCAGGTTGCTCGGGATTTTCTGAATATTTTCTCTCGGGAAAATATTTTTGATGATTCCTGGGGGACTGATTTGGTCGAAGTAAGGTCTATAACTAAAAAGTTTCAAAATATGAAAGCTCCAGGTGATGATGGAACTTTCTATATCCTCATCAAAAAACTCCCAGAGAGTACCTTGTCTTTCTTGGTAAAATTATTTAACAGATGTTTCCAGATGGCATACTTTCCTGATAAATGAAAAAAATGCAAAAGTTGTTCCAATTTTGAAGCCGGATAAAAATCCAGCTGAAGCTTCTAGCTACCGCCCAATAAGTTTGCTTTCTTCAATGAGTAAACTTTTTGAAAAGATAATTTTGAATAGAATGATGCTTCACATCAATACGAACTCAATTTTTGCAGATGAGCAGTTTGGATTTCGCCATGGGCATTCAACTACTCATCAACTCTTAAGAGTTACCAATTTAATTCGTTCAAACAAATCTGAAGGCCACTCAACTGGATTTGCTCTTCTAGACATAGAAAAAGCATTCGACAGTGTTTGGCATGAAGGTTTGATTGCTAAATTGAAAAAGTTTAATTTTCCACTTTATATTATGAAATTAGTTCAAAATTATTTAACTGACAGAACTCTGCAGGTAAATTAACAAAATTCCAAATCTAATCGACTGCCTGTTAGAGCAGGAGTTCCTCAGGGTAGCATTCTTGGGCCTATATTGTATAACATTTTCACTTCGGACCTCCCTGATTTGCCTCAGGGTTGCCACAAATCTTTGTTCGCTGATGACACAGGCATTTCCGCTAAAGGAAGAAGTCTTCGTGTTATTTGCAGCAGACTGCAGAAAAGTTTAGATATTTTCTCTTCTTATTTACAAAAATGGAAGATTTCTCCCAACGCTTCCAAAACTCAACTTATAATATTTCCACATAAGCCTAGAGCTTCGTTTTTGAAACCTAGTAGTAGTCACATAGTCACTATGAACGGAGTTCCAATTTCCTGGTCAAACCAAGTGAAATATCTTGGATTAATACTTGACCATAAATTAACTTTTAAAGATCACATTGAGGGCATTCAAGCCAAATGTAACAAATATATAAAATGTTTGTATCCTCTTATAAACAGGAAATCCAAACTTTGCCTGACGAATAAACTTCTAATATTTAAACAAGTTTTTAGACCGGCCATGCTTTACGCTGTGCCAATATGGTCTTGTTGTTGCACTACCAGGAAAAAAGCACTTCAAAGGATTCAGAACAAAGTTCTGAAGATGATTTTGAAGTTGCCTCCCTGGTTCAGTACTACTGAGGTACATAGAATTTCGAATGTTGAGACTTTAGAACAAATGTCCAACAAAATAATTAATAATTTCAGGCAAAAATCGTTGCAATCCTCAAACAATACAATATTAAAGTGAACAATTCCTCCGAAAACATTATTTTGATTAAGTCAATAGTTTATATCCACAATTCAATTATGTTCGTGAGTTTGCCATCTCCGACCACTGTGCGCTGGTAGAACGAGTGAGAGATATCGTTTTTGTTATATCAACTAGGGTTGCTTCCACTTATTTCGCGATACAAAATGTTTTTCGGAATTAAAAAATCATTAGATGTTATAATGAGATATTGTGCCTGTAAATTGCAAGAAGTGATTGATAAGTATGAGCTTGGCACATAATTAACAATCTCTTCTTGTAACTTACAAGCACAAAGTATCATTTAATAATTCCGAAAAACAATTTTTTTATAGCGAAGTGAGTGGAAGCAACCCTGATGAACAACACTTAAGATCTTTGATTGATTCGCTTCTGATTCATTTGCGTTGGCACTTTGATTTCGATTGACGACAACGACAGCTAGAAGTTGATTGCGGGTCACGAAAGGTGCCACTTCATTCCAAATGCGGTCGAGTTTATTGAATGGAGTGCTTATTGGGCGGTTATTTATTGTTTCATATTTACTTATGATGCCTTTCTTCGGTGTTTGTTATTGAGCTTAGGGTTTTTATTGCATCGATCAAACGAAACGGTGCGCGGAAGAAGTTGGGAGGAGTCATAAAGCCATAAACTGCTACGCGATAAAATGCAAATAATAATCCGATAAATGCAGTGGCATCCAATTCGATTTCAAACCGCTACGGCGTGCAAATATCTAGACTTTTGAATGGAATATCCAACAGCATTGAACAGGAACATCCAGCCGAAAGAGCCCTTTTGGTACTCCGTTAGATATACATAAGTTGCCAACCACATGTGGATTACATGTGGCGAGTTTGATGATACTTTTTCCGATTTTCTCCCTGTGCCACCGAATACCATTAGGTATCGACAGACACCGGCACCAACCAACATCATCATTAGGCAATTAGCGGCTCGGTGTAAAGTTTGCCGTCTGGCTGATGGTCGGACGACGTCGCCGCTCACTGTAATCGAAACTGACCAACAACTTCGCGGAGAGAAATGGTGTTGTCACAGTTCTTTTTGAGCGCACTTTTGCGCACACGTCTTTTGTTTATCATTCCATTATTTGTTTGTTTATTTCTGGACATTTCTTCCGACGAAATACTGCTTGCACGATGAAGTGTGCTCGAGAGGAGGGCAAAGTTGGTTTATTTAAAAGGGTTTCAAAAGTGTTGATTCAAGTAGTCTAGAATGTCTTCATCAATCGGCTACATAGGCGAACAGCAATGCATGCATGAATAACGACTTGAATTAATGAATTTGCATTGTAACACATTCAAAATTGATTGTTGATAATGACATATTTAAAAACACATTTCCCAAATAACTACAGTTGAAATCGTATTGGATGTTTAATAATTTAAGTGACATAAACTACTCGAACAATTACCTACTTCAACAAAACGAGCATTTTACAATGTTTCTTTAAAGCTCTGTTCTGTTTGTTTTAATTACCCGATTTTGTCAACCCTCTTTTGCAAAATCTTTTCGAATGTTTTAATTGGCGTTTCTAAAGTATACCTTTTTAGGACCTTATCAATCTTGAAGATCAATGAGAAAGATTTGGAATTACGGCTATGCGACATTTTTGAAAGTTAAAAGTCTGATGTGCGAAGTGGCTGACAAAATCGGGTAATTATTGTATTATCATAAAGACTCGAAATTCTAACACTTTTAAAAGTTGATCAGCAATAGTCACTCAGATTCAGTAGACGTAGTAGTTAATAATAAATGTAATGTTCGGATTAATGCCCCGTCAGATGTTCGACATCACTACGTTTAGCATCCTATACCAATAATCGCTCCAGGAAGTGTCACAATACCGTTTCCTTTGTGCTAAAAAACATTACTCATGACATGTGGCACCGATGTTTTGTGAACGAAAAGTACATACTGTATACAAACAGGATTGCCACTTTTTTATAGCTCCCGCAAACAAACAACATGTCATATTTTTCTTCAAATCACCTCAGAAGAACAAAAACCCCCAATCCAACGGCAACTGCTTTACCACATGCCCTATTGTGTTGTTCTTGAGTTATGCATTTCAACTGCGTTTGTTTGTTTGTTTTTTTTTCAGCTTGCAGAAAAGAATTTTTATCCGCTGCTACATTGGAAGTTGGTGGTGGTTGTCGTTCTCACATTTGACTGACAGCAATTTGCACTATACTGTTCAAGATATTGCTAAGTGCTACAAGAAAAAAAGGCGGGGAGATTTTAGCTTGTAGGAACGTACAATTGCAATTCCAATTCGTCGTCGTCGGTTGCTACTAACCAGCACAATTCTCGCAAATGCTTGATGTGAGAACCAAGTGATTACTGTTGCGTGGGCGAAGGTAACGAGAGAAGAACTGAAGGCATAAAATTACACTAGAAGAGCTGACACATAAAACATCACACGCCATGCCATGGCACCGTGATGATGATGATGATGATGATGATGAATGAGTAGTACCATGCTGCAGCAACAGAATTTACGAGAACAATGGAAATTCACTACCTAAATAACTTATGAGATCATGGGTAAATCTGCAGTTTGTTTCTTAAAGGGTGATACGGTCAAAATTTGGTCAATATCAACTTGACGTATTTCTTTCAATTTTGCATTTAAAAAACCTGAACACCCCTCATTTTGAAGGTGTGTGTGTGTAGAATGTTGTTCCTATTTTGATTTTGGAATTCACTCTTCAGTTGTCAAAATGCCGTCCAAGCAAGAAGAGCAGCGTATCAAAATTTTGCTCGCGCATCGCGAAAATCCGAGCTACTCGCACGCAAAGTTGGCAAAATCGCTAAAAGTTGCCAAATCAACCGTTACAAATGTAATTAAAGTGTTTGGGGAACGTTTGTCGACAGCCAGGAAGTCTGGATCGGGGGGAAATCGAAAACCGGAAGCCGCTGAGGCGACAAAGAGAATTGCCGGTAGTTTCAAGCGAAACCCTAACCTCTCTCTCCGAGATGCCGCAAATAAGCTGGGTGTATCGTCTACAACCGTGCATCGAGCCAAAAAACGAGCCGGACTATCGACTTACAAGAAGGTAGTGACTCCAAATCGCGATGATAAACAAAATACGACGGCCAAAGCGCGATCCCGGAGGCTGTACACGACGATGCTGACGAAGTTTGACTGCGTGGTAATGGACGACGAAACCTACGTCAAAGCCGACTACAAGCAGCTTCCGGGACAGGAGTTTTATACGGCAAAAGGAAGGGGAAAGGTAGCAGATGTTTTCAAGCACATGAAACTGTCAAAGTTCGCAAAGAAATATCTGGTTTGGCAAGCCATCTGTACCTGTGGCTTGAAAAGCAGCATTTTCATAGCTTCCGGGACTGTCAACCAAGAAATTTACGTGAAAGAGTGTTTGAATAAACGTCTGCTGCCTTTCCTGAAGAAACACGGTTGTTCCGTACTGTTTTGGCCGGATTTGGCATCTTGCCATTACGGTAAAAAGGCCATGGAGTGGTACGCCGCCAACAACGTGCAGGTGGTTCCCAAGGACAAGAACCCTCCCAACACGCTAGAGCTCCGCCCAATTGAGAAATACTGGGCTATTGTCAAGCGGAACCTAAAGAAGACCAAAAAAACTGCTAAGGGCGAGCAGCAGTTCAAGGCAAACTGGCTTTCTGCGGCGAAGAAGGTGGACAAGGTGGCTGTACAAAATCTGATGGCAGGGGTCAAGCGTAAGGCCCGGCAATTCGGATTTGGAAAAGCGGAAGCCTAACTGAATATTTTTCCTGAATTTTATACTAATTGAACTTGAAAAAGAAATTTAATTTGATTTTTTAAATAAACGATTTCACCGATTTACACGCGTTTTCCCTTGACCAAATTTTGACCGTATCACCCTTTACTCAAAGAAGTGGAAATTAACTACGGTGAGTTTAGCAGAACGTTATCAGATAAGGAAATGACAATGACATGCCTTATGGATAAAGCAGGCCAACAGAGGTCATGTCTACTTTTAAATCATTTTCCATACATTCTTTCATTCATACATTCCAATAATTTTGTACCATTCTCAATATCTTTTTTTAAACCTTAAGCTTAGAACCCAACTTAATGTGTTCAGTTTTGCTACAAATACAATAAAGGTTAAAGCTTAGCTTAGCTTAGCTATGACTGACTGCACATATCAATGGTTGCTACTCCGTGATTGATCAGAATCAGTGAAATTGTACAAGGAATCAATTGAATGGGGCTGGGAGTGACTGTCCATTCTCATTGTACAAGTTTCAGTGACTCTATATTTTGTAGATCAATAACGGCGCCGGCCACGTCCTTGCAATCAGGTGGGAGTAGGGAAGGAATATTAGAGTGACCTTTGTTGTTTGTGGGCCGTGTTTACCTCTGCACCCCAACAAAGACACAGGAAAGGAGATTTTGTTAGTAAGTTGGATTCGTTGGATCAGGATTCACCTTGTTAAGTGATGCGACCATGGTTTTAAATGAATCAGTTTTTTCATGCATTATACTTGGATTTGCCTGAAGCCTAAACAAAATGGTGGATCATTGTTTTAATATAAATCTGAAGACTCCATCATCGAAAAGCTGAAAATAAACTTAGAGCATGAGCATCAGCAAAATTGACCGCCCGCGACTGCCAACACCAAGGAGCTGAAAACCAATTCAAACAAATCAAATCAACAGACAAAACCAGGGTGATAGCTGTAAAAGTGAATCATTACAGTATAAATCTAATGATGTTCCGTTATCGAAGAGCTGGAAGAAAACTTAAATAATTTAAATCAATAGATCAAGTCTAAATGAAGGCTGAAAAAAGAGAATAATTATACAGCAATGACCCTATTTTGCCAGCTAGCAAAATATGTGTATCTTAAACATCCATCTTGAAGGAGGAAGTGAATCAAAATAACATTGAACTTTGAGTGCTATCATGCATTAGACTATTCTTGAATTAACCTGAAAGAATGCTGAAAGAAGAATGAATCATTACACTGCCAATCTAAAGATGTTTCTCATTTGAAGAGCTGAAATAAGTTGAAAAAGCTGAAAAAAAGCGAAAACAAAAGGCTACGGCAAAAGTATTTAGGCTTTGATTAAATTCCACTATCACGCGACGTTCATGTTTCGATTTGCTCTTTACACACAGAGATTATTTACTGGGGTCAGTAATTTTCTACTGGGTTTTCAAACAGCTGAAAAAGTCAGTAAACTGAAAATAACGGTCACACGTAATGCAACGAACAATTTTAACATATTTTATTTTTATCATCAAATAAATGTAATAAGAACACAGTCTGTATAAATTTCAAGAAAAAATCACTTTTATACAAATTTTTACAATTTTTTTTAAGTTTACTGACTTTTTCAGCTGTTCAAAAACCCAGTAAAAAATTACCGAACAGGGAGGCTGTGATTTTGTGTGTACGCATTGTTCAGGCAATCATAACAAGCTATGACCGACGTGACGATTGTTTAAAGTAATATGAGTAATATGAGTATTATTGTACAAATTACAGTACATTGTAGAACTTACCTCATTATTCTGCAGCGTCATCGGTTTTTATTTCTGGATCTTGAGTTGTTTTGGTGATATACTTACTTGCGGCATACTATTTTGGGCGCCCATATAGGCGTGTACTATGTAGGGTAGCTCATCTCTCGTCGTAATGGTGGGATATAGCAGACAAATTAGAGACGAAACATTAAAGAAGAAACAAAGAGGTATTAGTATTAGTTATATCTAAACAAACAAAACAAAAGAAGAGCAGAACAATAAAAAGAGAATAAAGATAAAATGGAAGACAAAGAAAAAGAAACGTAAGCAGATTATTAAAAAAGTATAAAAACAATATAAAGAAGCATAGGTCAATCACTAGGAAAACAGAACTACTTTATAACTAAAAGTGCAATTAATGAGCGTTAGTTTCGGGATCATTTTAGTGTTAGAGTTATGATCGTTTTGATCCGTAGTCAACCTTGCCAGCCTCTCCAACACTAGTTGCAGGCAGTGGTTGTTCATTCATGCGACACTGTAACTACTACTATGTTAGAGGTATGGTTCGTCAAGTTTATACAACTCAATGTTTCAATTGACGTAAACTATTTATCGTTTAAAGCAAACCTAACATTACAATTATATGGCAATATTATATTTCTTATATAAATAACTTTGATGAAAACAAAAACAAATGCAAAATGAAACTTGACAAACCATCGTCAAACCCCCATTCTAGGGCAGGGCAATAGGGAGGATTATTGTCACAAGAGACAAACACAGCAACAACGAGAGATGAAAAAGAAGGAGAAACAGGATAAACAATTGAGCCATATGTATGAACTCAAGGCAACGGAGGCTTAACAAAGTAATCAAACAAGTTGACATAAATCTAACCAGGGTCCAGACCAAGAAAAAAGCAGCCACCCAGTATAGAAGTGTTTCACGTTGGCCCCATGCGTTACAACAACAACAACAACAACAACAACAACAACAACAACAACAACAACAACAACAACAACAACAACAACAACAACAACAACAACAACAACAACAACAACAACAACAACAACAACAACAACAACAACAACAACAACAACAACAACAACAACAACAACAACAACAACAACAACAACAACAACAACAACAACAACAACAACAACAACAACAACAACAACAACAACAACAACAACAACAACAACAACAACAACAACAACAACAACAACAACAACAACAACAACAACAACAACAACAACAACAACAACAACAACAACAACAACAACAACAACAACAACAACAACAACAACAACAACAACAACAACAACAACAACAACAACAACAACAACAACAACAACAACAACAACAACAACAACAACAACAACAACAACAACAACAACAACAACAACAACAACAACAACAACAACAACAACAACAACAACAACAACAACAACAACAACAACAACAACAACAACAACAACAACAACAACAACAACAACAACAACAACAACAACAACAACAACAACAACAACAACAACAACAACAACAACAACAACAACAACAACAACAACAACAACAACAACAACAACAACAACAACAACAACAACAACAACAACAACAACAACAACAACAACAACAACAACAACAACAACAACAACAACAACAACAACAACAACAACAACAACAACAACAACAACAACAACAACAACAACAACAACAACAACAACAACAACAACAACAACAACAACAACAACAACAACAACAACAACAACAACAACAACAACAACAACAACAACAACAACAACAACAACAACAACAACAACAACAACAACAACAACAACAACAACAACAACAACAACAACAACAACAACAACAACAACAACAACAACAACAACAACAACAACAACAACAACAACAACAACAACAACAACAACAACAACAACAACAACAACAACAACAACAACAACAACAACAACAACAACAACAACAACAACAACAACAACAACAACAACAACAACAACAACAACAACAACAACAACAACAACAACAACAACAACAACAACAACAACAACAACAACAACAACAACAACAACAACAACAACAACAACAACAACAACAACAACAACAACAACAACAACAACAACAACAACAACAACAACAACAACAACAACAACAACAACAACAACAACAACAACAACAACAACAACAACAACAACAACAACAACAACAACAACAACAACAACAACAACAACAACAACAACAACAACAACAACAACAACAACAACAACAACAACAACAACAACAACAACAACAACAACAACAACAACAACAACAACAACAACAACAACAACAACAACAACAACAACAACAACAACAACAACAACAACAACAACAACAACAACAACAACAACAACAACAACAACAACAACAACAACAACAACAACAACAACAACAACAACAACAACAACAACAACAACAACAACAACAACAACAACAACAACAACAACAACAACAACAACAACAACAACAACAACAACAACAACAACAACAACAACAACAACAACAACAACAACAACAACAACAACAACAACAACAACAACAACAACAACAACAACAACAACAACAACAACAACAACAACAACAACAACAACAACAACAACAACAACAACAACAACAACAACAACAACAACAACAACAACAACAACAACAACAACAACATCTTTACTCCTTTCATCATTCCTTGTTCCTTAAATCCAAACGTACATCTAAAAAAGTCCCATGCAAAAAAAAAACCCGATTCAAAACCTCCAACTTTGACTCCACAAAACCTCCCATCTACACAAAAATTCTCACCACCTTCATAAAGGACAAGTTTCCTCCTAACTGACGGTGGTAAAGCCCCGCGGAGTAGGCCGTATCCATGGGAAATCAACTCCGTAAGCCCTGCACTGTCACTGCCCACAAAATCAGATAGGACACCCCGAAATGCTCATCCAAATATTTTATCACACACTTACTCACATTCATAAGCCGCACACTCTATCAATAACTAACGGCGCCGGTGGTGTAGTGGTAAGCGTGATTGCCTCTCACCCCAGCAGGCCTGGGTTCAATCCCAGTCGGCGCCACCGGGATGTTCTGAGGCATAACATCTCTGATCACGCTTTCCTTCGGAAGGAAAGTAAAGCCGTTGGTCCCCGGTTCATGAGTTGATGGATCGATAGGTAGGGAGCTGCGTCGGTAGTATTGGTGCTCAGCACGGAAAACAAGATCGACGGAAAACATATCAAGAAAAAAAGTAAAAGTTTCTATCCAAGACAGGACCGTAGATTTGACGTACAGCTAAAAAAAGTAGTGTAAATTTCCGTTACTATGATGCACATAAATGGAGCGTCATATAGGGTAGAGCGCTACTTCGTCGTAATCGCCCATTTCCGTTCTATCGATCAGAAAAGATCAATATTATCAATTCCGGAGTGATTTGAGATTTGGGCGTAATTGTTTTTGTAAACAAACACGCCAATCGCCGATTTATCATGAATAAAAGCTCAATATCGTAAACAAACTATACCAAATGATAAAAGAATCATTCCTCTACCTCATAATGTTATTAGTTTTTGAGATTGAGCTTTTATTCGCAAGAAATCGGCGATGGACGTGTTTGTTTACAAATGCAATTACGCCCAAATCTCAAATCACTCCGGAATTATTTCACCGTGCACAAATCAATAATAGGTTTGTTCCGATGCGTTAGTTCATTAGCTACAACATAAATCCTGTTAGAGCGCATTGTATGAATATTTATGCTCATTGTTCTCAAAACAAAAGAAGCGCTCCTAGCGAATCCCCTTTTTTTACGTTTATCCATAGGACGAAGAAAATCTAATGGCGTTTCAATGCGTTAGGACGGAATTGAAACTCGTAGAACGAATTTAGAATCAAGAAGCAGTGTTAGATTTTAATCAATATCTCAACAATTGGTGACTCTTTATCAAATCCAACGGTACGTATGGAAAGGTGAATAAATTTAAAAGTAATTTTTGACAGAAATATTCCATTTTTTGTTTAAACTCGTTCAGAAGAGAGAGGTAAAGCGCGGGGTGTGCTTAGTAGGACGGAAATTAGATCAAAAACCCTATCATACAAGTTTAAATTATAGATTGTGTAAATTTATGAGACATGTCACGCAATATTCCATATATTGTATGCAACTGTCCACTTTTGTTTGCAACATTTCTTACAAGCTGCAAGTTTACGTGAAAAGTTTACATGTATGAATGTTTGCATGCATGGATGTTTACATCGCCAGTAAAATTCAGAATTTTTTAGTGTGTAGAATTACGAAAGGTAGTTTTAATGTCACAGCAAAAGTATAGTAGGGGAAATGACGGCTTCGGCATGACAGACTATTTTCGGCAACACAAATTGAAACACTATTTTCACTGGATTTTCTTATGAAAACACTTCACTGAATGCATGCAAACGATTCTTTATGCTTTCAGGTTCAATTTGACTATATTTTTACCACTTAGAAAAAGCAATCTAGCAAGGTTTTCTTGAAATGCAACACACGCACTGTAGCTGATTTCGAGTTGCCGATAATAGAACAGCAGATTTACATGCAGTTCAAATGAGACGGTTGCCGAAGAAAAACTGGTTGCCGACAATACTCGCTCTCACTAGAGAAGATTGGAGCTTTGTAAAAGCGTTTCAAAACAGTTTTTGACAATTCTTTCGACTGAAATTGTTAGAACAGCTGGCAGCAAAATATTGTAAACAAACCAATACTGCATATCCAGAACAACATGTGAAAAGGGCATACAAGCTTTTTGTAAACAAACCTTCTTATGCCCTTTTCTCGCCACCCATATGACACCAACGCAAACCTTTAACATCACCGGGTAGGGGACACTTTCCCCTTCCCGATGATATTGCTGGTTTGCGTGGGCGACCCGCGGTTGGTGAGAAAAGGGCCTACAAAGGTTTGTTTACAAAAAGCTTGTATGCCCTTTTCACATGTTGTTCTGGATATGTGTGCGTTCCTTAGAGAAAAAGGCTATAGAAAGAAGGTCGCTGCTTATTTAGGTTGCCGAGAATACGTAAATTCCCCTATATATTAAATTGATTTAATAACTCGTTATCAGAGAAAAAGTTAGATAGGTTGAAATTCGGAAGCAATTTGAGAGTTCTGTTTGTGAGCTGCTCTGATGATGAATGTAGTACAAGCCAATCTTGGACGATATGTCTTGGATCCAAGCTCTTTTTCTTTAGTTAACTCTTTTATCAGTCATTTGTGGTCCTGAAAAGGACCGATGGATTTGAAGCTTGAAAGCCAGTTTAGAACAATGCTGTGGAAATTTGTCCTCGATGTTCTTGGTGATGATAGCGGTGCCGAAATGAAATATGTATTAGGGAAAACACATCAATCACAGAATTTGAGTCTACCGGACGTTACCTACACACGTCAACATGACGTCACACGACGCGAAATATAGCTCAATCAAACGTACTTTTCGCTAAGCAACAAACTTTTCAGTCTCGGAGCACTTAATATTACATGACATGTTTGTTTACGTCTCACCTTTTGTGTCAAAGATGGATTCCGTCACGTGTAAAATTAGTTATTTCTAAGTGTGTACGTTAATGTGTGTGTATTTATTTGATAGGGATTTTAACCTTAATGGTCATTCGTCCCTACCTACGTTAATGCTTTTTGATGCAAGTTTTAAGTCTCTTCTATTGAGAGAATTCGGCCAGATTTTATTTTTCGCATAATTCAGATAGGTACAGTCTTGCATGCTCAGTGCTTGGAATCAATATTCGGCGACTGTGTTAGGAAACCCACTTTTACGCAATTTCGTGCACAAAACGCACAGAACTTTAGGTTTATTCAATAGATAATAAAAAAGCGGAAATTGATTGGAGGAATTTCTTGCCAAAAAATTTCCAATCGCCAGATATTCGCTATCAATCAAAAGGATTGTTTTGCTTTTTCTAGCGTCCTGGAGAAAACCTTACGAAGTGTTTCTGGTTATTTGACGTGGTCATGTTGTATTCGGTCATAGCAAGAATTTGTATGCACCATGTGACCACAAACATTTGGTTGCTGGGTACATTATCAAAGAGCTTTGGGGGTGATGTGGCTGGCAGCAAGGCGAGCGAACGTTCAATGAAAACTAACTCTTAAACAACAATAATTTATGGAGGTCCTGAAGAGAACCGTTTTGTCGTTATGGTTGAACAATGCTGAGCTATTAGGGTGTTCAACACGGATGAGACTGGCGACCCAGACAACCAGAATGCACGTATATTCAAAGTTGTTTTCGTGATATACAAACATATATACAAACAAACAAATCGTATAGAATGCAAAGAAATGGATTATACGTACAAAAGTGGAGGCCATATACGTGAAAATTTTAATTTAATTGTAAACGAGTTGATTTAACATCATACACGATTTAATCTGTAATAACAAATTCACTTTGAAAAGTCTTACGATGTAATCCGATTTGATTTGTGATACAGTACGACGGAAAAATGGATCATCGCATATAGGTCGAAAATTTGCATTCCATACTATTTAACTTAAACATAATGCGATGCATCTCATTCTTATATGCGATTTTGACATAAACTGTAGCAATTTACGATACTGTCTGCACATTGTTATACGACTTCTGGTTGTCTGGGGAGCTGTATGTTGATTGGAGCAAGTTTGACGCGCTCGGCATAGATGGCCCACAGCGACTCACGAAGATGGATCCCGATCAGTAGTGGTGAAGCTTCTTCCTCTTTCTTCTGTGAATGGACGCTCATGTGGGCTGCAGCTCACTGCTTGCGGGCAGCCTTTCGTTGTTTACAATGTTCAACTCTACGCGCCGAAAGCACTGCTGCTACTGCTGACGACCGACCGGACACCACCACACACGGTGATTGAATAAGCACCGTTCAAAGAGACAGGATCGAATTTGATTTTAAAATCTGTGTTAGGGAATGCGCTGTTTGCAGGCAATCGGTAATAATTTTGATCACTATTGCAACAGTTAGACATTTGTGTAATTTTCAGTAGTGACCTATTGACAACTAATAAAGTGCAGATTCGTAACAAAATTTCTAATCGATTGGTTTGTTCAGAATTAAAATACATCCGCTATTGACAGAGTTACATTTGCTCAAAACCTGACTACTTTTCGTGATGCGGTCAATTTTGGTTTTTTGAAATTGCACTCCCAATATGTTGCCGAAAGACGTAATCCTACGTCAAAAATATCGATATTGCTCTACCAAGCTCAATCGATTTCAAATCAGGGCCTTATTATTCTCTCAATATGGAACTCATTTCGATGTGAACTCATACTGCACTGGTTTTTTGAAGTTGATATGAGAAAGTGGACGTTTTCTTCTTATCGATATAGCCTTTCGCCATTATGATTAACGGAAAAGTTTGCTATCGCTATTTATGTGAAATTTTCCCAGCTACAACCTTGTTCCAGTCCATACTTTAGTTAAACTTCAGCATACTTAGTGATAAATTGATTACGAAGATGATGTTTTTCTGACATTGTAACTTGCCCGGACGATCCGACTTAAAACGCGTGGCTTAAGCGGGAGACACGCCCAATGTAAATTTGCTCGGTTGAGGGCGAGTCCATTAAATTTCCTAGAAAGGATTTACGGATATTCGGTGAGAGCTCACCCATACCAAAAAGACCTCTACGAAAGAGAATCTATCCTCATCGGCAGTCTCGTCACTTGCCACTAGACGTCTCCCCGATCTGGAACTGGACTACTCTCCCCAACATTCAAACTCTCAACAGGAGGACGGGACCCGAAAACTACAACGGTGAACGCGAAGTGATGTCGAATGCATTCAATCAATTAAAGCTATGGAGATGGTTCGTTTTAGAAAACATATATTGTTACGAACTATTCAGACGGTATATTGACGGAATAAAGGGTATTTCAACATTACTTAACCTACGTAGATTTATTTACATGTAATCTTTATCGATTTCTATTTACTTGTGTGTGTTCGTTCCTCTCTCTTGTGTGTGTGTACGATTTCTCTCTCCCTAACTAAAGTGCTGATATGCTCTTATATGTTCATTTGTGTGACGTCACCTTATATCAGCAACTCAACTTTAAATGAGGCTGCGCTCCTGGCGACAATGAAGTGGCGTCGGAAATCTTACGCGCGTATATTTTACAGACGGGAATGCCATATCACGAGTTCCAGAAAAGCGTGTCACGGAAACTCGGCGCTATTCGCTCCTCAGTTTTAGACTGGCAAAAAATCACTCCGTGGCGTCCGGCGAGGGTAGTAAAGTAAAAAAAGACTTGACTCACCAGATGATCGTTGGCTTACGTGATGGTCACAGTCGATGACCTATCGACGGGATCGACGCACTCGTTAGTGGTCGTCGATGGTGATCCGATGAATGGAGCTCGAGCAATGGCGATTCACACGCCGGTGCGATGGAAGTTACTCTGCCGTGCCGGTAGGTTGACGAACCGACGAGTGGACCGTGTCCACGTGGAGATCCCCTGTGTCTCCTCGGACAGATTTTTTTTTAACGGATCCGTCCGCTTCCAGCCGGTTGACGATTGCCGGGGAAATTTCGTCCATTGGGGAGAAGTTGCTGCACTCGGGTACGGTGAATTTTTCTGCGAACGATTTAAAGATGGCTTCACCAGAACAGTGAACACAAGCACGGGCACGTGCACGGACATGGACAGCACATATTGAGCACATCTTATCACCTGCAATACCTGTGTCATCGACGAATAAAGATTTGTGGCAACCCTGAGGCAAATCAGGGAGGTCCGAAGTGAAAATGTTATACAATATAGGCCCAAGAATGCTACCCTGAGCTATACATCTTACTTCGTCCAAATCAGTTCCCCAGTATTCATCAAAAATATTTTCCCGAGAGAAAATATTCAGATAATCCCGAGCAACCTGATTCTCAATAGGACGAGTAAGACCCAAACTGAAATTATGGGAACTCTCGAATTGCTTAGCAAGTTTCTGAGCTTTTTCCAAATCTATGATCAAAATTTTACCACCTTCTTCACCTTCGACCTAGCGCTAGAATTGGCTTTTGAGGTATTTTCAAAATTTTTGGGAGTTTCCAAAAGGGTTTGGAACTCGGGTCTAATTTAGAAACATTATTTTCAAAAGTTTTATTCCTCAGGGCAGAGAATCGCATTTTAATTTGTTTTTGCAAATAATATCATAACTTTCATGGCAGGATCGCGTGTTCTTTGATATTGTCTCCTACGGACATTCTTAAGACGAATCAAGAGCTGAAGATCGTCGTCTATTATAATTGAATTGAATTTAATCTCGCATTTTGGTTCTGAGGCAGCTCTTGATTCAACTATAGAAGTAGTCAGAGATTCAAGAGCATAATTAACATCATCTTTGGTTTGCAAAGGAATGTTTGGATCGAAGTTATATTCCGTAAATGTTCGATATTGCTCCCAATCAGCTCTATGGTAATTGAAAGTACAGCTGTTTGGATTAGAAATTATTTCTTGGGATATTTCAAAAGTTACTAGAAGGTGATCAGAACCGAAGTCATCATGAGTAACCAATTGGCTACTAATTCGACATGAATCAGTTAAGACTAAATCAATAGTTGAGGGATTTCTTGCTGAAAAAAAGCATGTTGGGCTGTTTGGATATTGAATAGTGTAATAACCTGCAGAGTAGTCATCAAACAGAATATTACCATTGGAATTGCTTTGACCATTATTCCATGAGCGGTGTTTTGCATTAAAATCACCAATAATGAAGAATTACGACCTATGATGGGTAAGGTTCTGAAGGTCACCGTTGAGAAAATTCTTTTGCTGGCCTACGCATTGGAATGGCAAATAGGCAGCTATAAACGTAAGTTGTCCAAATTTTGTTTCAACAGAAACTCCCAAATTCGTCTATGAACAATGATGGCAATGCCACCACAGGCGTCCTTCTTAACCTTATGGTCAGGTTTAAGGAACGTTTTAGTTATAACGGCAATATGTACGTTGTGAACTCTCAAAGAGTTAAATAGCTCGTCTTCGTTATCCTTAAGAGATCGAGCGTTCCAATTTAAAATATTTAATGCTTTAAAATCCATTACTGAATTTCAAAGTTATGACAATATTATTCGCAAGTTTTACTCCAGTTTGAATAGCATGGAGTTAGATTTAAGCAGATCATAAATCATGTCAATTAATGATTTCTGTAAAAAAAAATCATTTTAGAAGCAGTAATGATTCCTAAGTCAAAATTTTCAAAATTTCCGTTAGAATTACGTTGTTTAGTATTAGTTAGTAGCAATAGTAGCATTGGTAGCTCCATTAACTCGCTGAACATTGTTAGCAGCGAGGGGAGTAGGTATAGATGAAAAATTTGAAGCACGGGTGATATTTGTTTTTACAGGTACGAATGTAGAATTTGTTTCTCGCTGACCGTTGTTAACAGCAGAGGAATTTGTACCTGGACGGGAACGTGGAGCGTTTTCTACCTGTCACTTAAGAACGAGATTGTAGGATCGTTTTGCGAGTCTTACATTCCCTAAAATTGGATTTTTGGTTTTCACCACAATTTGAACATTTAAATTTCTTAGGATCTACCTTCACAGGACAGTCGTCGTTTGCGTGAGAGGAATCACAACAATTCATACATTTAGCTGGCATGTAGCAATTTTTAGTTCCGTGACCCCATCCCTGGCACTTACGGCACTGGGTAAGGTTTTGGAAATTTTCTCCAGTCTTCCTGAAGTGTTCCCACTTCACTCGGACATGAAGCATAAGGCTTGCTTTTTCCAAGGCCTTAAGGTTGGTTAGTTCACTAGACTTGAAGAGAACTAAATAAAAATCATTAGAAATCCCGTTGCGCGAATCGCCAGAACGGGATTTCATTTTCATTTTTATTACTTGGAGTGGCACAACTCCAAGTAATTGCCAGTTCATTTTTGATCTGATCCAGGGAATCACCACTGGGCAGTCCTTTCATGACAACCTTGAACACGTTCAGTTTTGGTGTCGCAAGTAAAAAATTTGTGCTGCTTCTCAGTAAGATACTTGAGAAGACATTTAAATCCGTCCAAGGTTTCAGGCAATACACGGCATTCACCCCGACGTAGTGAAAACTTAACTTTCACGAAGTTCAAAAGTTCGGAAGTGGTTATCACAATAAGGGGAATCTTTTCCTTCTTGGCTTTAAGCTGGGAAAGTTTACTAGAATTTTTTTTGGATGATGGACCATTCTCATCATCCGTGAGCAAATTAAATTGATTGCTCAAATTAATTTCATCAGAAGGGGGATCAAGAGTTTGTCCTTTTCTTTTGCGCTTAGGCGCCATGGCGGCAGTATAATTTTTATCCAAATCGACTTCCAAGCAGATTACTATAAGAATCTGAAGGATCGAAGAGGAATTTTCCAAATCGATATCCAAGAAGGACTTCCTTGGGTAGGGTCCAAACAAGGATCGATGAGGAATAAGAGTTGAACAAGGTAGAAATTGTACAGGTTGAGCACTGAAAAGTGCTGTTTAAATTTGTTGTAGTTTTAGGTAGTAGTAACACTTTCTTCAGCAAAAAGCAAATAGATCCGCGCGGCAAGAGAGCACGATGCGGACTGGATGCCGAAGCCATCATTTACGATTACCCTTCGTCTAGTTTAATTAGGGGAAATGGCTCTAATGTTGGCCTATGGATCTAAAAGTGGACCCATCGCTAAAAATCTGCTTTTTATCAATTTTATCTAGATGAACGCGTCATTGGTCACTATTGAAAATTTAGTCAATTGCTGAATTTATGAATGGGCCCAAAGTAGGGGCATTTAGGCCGATATTACATCCATTACCCCAATATAAAAACAAATTACGCTCATCAAAAATACTTACCGAATCCAGGCTCAATATCAATTAATCTTCTATCAGAAGTCTGTTAACATCCATTATCAACTTTCTATTCTCAAGTAATGTTGTATTCAGAAGTTAATTTTATCATCTACGTGCACGTGCCTACAATAAGCCACACATCCCTCGAGACTCCCAAAGCAACATGGTTCCTCCATGGCACGTGCACACGCTTTCAACCGAAATTGACAAATGGTTCCCACGATGATACTTACTGGAGAAGAGCTTTCACGCCAATTCCACTGTGAATAGGCACACACGTTTCGGTGATTACGGGCATAGTACCAACGATGTTGAAAATGATAATTTAATTAGAACACAACTTTTACTCCCCCCCCCCTCCTACAGCACGCCACGAAGAGAAAGATGTTGTGTGAATAAGCGGTAAAGTAAACGTGATTCACCTTGGCGCGCTAAAAGTCAAGCAGCCATCAATAATGGCATTTTCTACACCCGAGAGAGCTCCCATCCCCTCCCCCCACATGTCGATGGGTGGCATCCGAATGGGTGGGAAAATTATGATGAAAAATCTGCCGCTGCTCAAAGCGACGAGAAAGAAGGAAAAAAAATGCAGAACGCTTTCGTGAGAGTTTGGCACAATGGCAAATGGGGGGAAAAGTGAAATAAAAGTAATGCGTCGTGAAAAGTGATGCCATGAAAATCGAGAGTGCTTGCAGAATTATCCAGATCAGGTGAAATCGGTAGTGTTTTCATTTTCTTGCCCGACCATTCCATGAACACGCGTGCCTATCTCTCCTGCCGAGCGACGTTAGATCTTCTTCCCAGCTGCCGTCGCGTCGGTCGGTTTGAAAGTGCTCAGGCGCGCTCTACCTGTTGATTGTTGAGCAGGTCGTACGGTGCCGGTGATGATGATGATTGTTATTATTATCCACTAACGTTGGCTAATTATGGATCATCAAAAAATTTACGGCCGTTTGAGGCAGCTACTGCGGGCTTGCTCGCGTGTGTGTGATCCACTGCTGATGGTTTTTTTTCACTGACTCTTTGTCTGACCCCTTCGGTGTGACCTCTATTTACGTACTATTGTGGCTGCGTCGAGCAGCAGGTAGCTGCGAAGAAATGCTACAAACTAGACGACGATGCACGGTGTGGAGCGCAGATCGGAAGGATAAATGGCAAAAACTTGCTTTAAGTTAGATATGGACTAATTTCTGCTCGTCAGTGGCAAGGTAATTGAAGTTTTCCGTTTGTGAAATCGTGTGGTCCATTTCAAGATGCACAGATCGGAGCGAACTCAAGGTTAAGTTCAAATCACAGTCAAAAGCAATTCATTTCGTTTGTTTAATTTTTCAGCTTTTGCTTTCGAAATCCATTACCTGCGATCAAATTAGAAGGTTCAAGCAAGTGTTTGATTTTATTTTACTCACAATAAAAACCAGCAAGCGAGGGCAATGGACATATATAATTGAATCAACACTTAAATTAATCTAAAGCCCTTTTTTGTGAAACCATTCACACCAAATACAAGATATATGCAAAAGTAAGTTAAATATTTGAAAATAATGATGAGCAGAATTTTAAGGGGAATTTCTGGAGAATCGCAAAACAATGTTGAGTAAGATTCCCGGACTATTCTGTAGTGAATGTCATGTAAACTCCAAGGTACTCGAAGGTTTTCATAGGGTATTTAATAGAGAGTTATGGAAAAAATGTAAACTACTTCTTGTGAGAATTAGTGAGAGTTCAAAAAGAGCTTTTGGTTCAATATGAAGAGTTTGATGTTATATCTAATAATACTTTCTACAACAGTTGTCAATGTTTCATTTCTTCATATGGACCCGCGCTTCAGTCCATACTGAAGGCCAAGAATATTGTTCATGGGAACTTTCTTAATATGCTTTTAATCCCACCTCTTACCCCTACAAAGGTTTGAGCTGAACGATTTATCTTTAAGATAATTCAAAATGACATTTTAACCTGGTTAGCAAACAAAATCGAACTGGTTTCAGTTACAGATATAAATTCCCTCTAGAGTTTACAGTTGCTTCACAGCGATATAAATGTGGAAAAGCTCAGGCGCCCACGTAGTGAGAAAATTCCGAACTTCTGACCACCAACGATAAGGTCTTGATCCACTGAACAACTTTGCCGAAGACAGTAACCTTCTATAAGTCAAGGATCGCGAGATATTCCATGTTTGTCCCTATTAGGTCAAATCCCATATGCTACGTGTAAAGGGCGAACACGAAATTATTGCGACACCGAAGATGTCATGCCAATTTTCTTATAATGTTTAGAATCAAACCAAAATTTTAGGGTAGTTTTATACATATATTTACTTCAAAAATCAAATGAAAAGTTAATCGATGGAGCCTTGAGTGTAAAATTGAACGCATTTTCGCTTGATGCCTTCCATCAAAGTCTTTACAGTGTCATCCGGTACCAGTTTCTCAGTTTTTTTTTCCATTTTCTTAACATGTCCTTCTCGTCTTTGACTGTCTTCCCGCATAAACGATAACCATAAGGAGTGCCTAACAACCTATTCGGGATATCATCCCAACAATATGTGGTACGGTGGCATGATTTGTGGTATCGTTCATGTATGGTGCTCGTTTATTAGGGTTCTTGCTCTTCCGAAGTTCCCGCTTCATTATTGCCCAGTACTGCTCCACCGGGCGCAGCTCCGGACAGTTTGGCGGATTCATGTCCTTTGGAACAAAATGGACAGAATTGGCCTCATACCACTCCAGGACACTTTTAGAATAGTGGCATGATGCCAAATCTGGCCGAAATAGCGGAGCTTCGTCGTGCTGCTGCAAGAACGGCAAAAGCCGCTTCTCGAGGCACTCAGATTTGTAGATCTCACCATTTACTGTGCCCTTTGTCACGAAAGGCTCACTCCTCAGTCCGCAAGAGCAGATGGCCTGCCAAATGAGATATTTGGAGGCGAACTTCGACATTTTCTTCTTCTTAAATTTGTCGTCCACATCGAACTTGCTCTTGCCGGTGAAAAACTCCAACCCCGGAATTAGCTTAAAATCGGCTTTTATATACGTTTCGTCGTCCATCACACAGCAGCCATTTTTTGTCAGCATCTTCTCGTAGAGCTTCCGTGCCCGAGTTTTAGCCCTCGATTGTTGCCGCTCATCGCGGTTTGGGAAGTTCTGTACCTTGTATGTATGTAGTCCAGCTCTCTTCTTTGCATTCTGGACGTAGCTCTGCGACATGCCGATCTTTTTAGCCAAATCACGGCTTGAGACGTTGGGATTTGCTTTAATCATCCGCTACACCTTTCCCTCCGTCTTTTTGTTCTCCGGTCCCGGTTTTCTTCCAGCTTCTTTGCCGTGGTCCAACGTCAACCGCTCCTGGAACCGCTTCAACACTCTGGAGACGGTTGAATGGTGAATGTTCAACATTTTTCCCAACTGCCGGTGCGACAGGTCAGGAAATTCCAGGTGTTTGGAAAGAATTTGTTCTCTCAACTCGCGTTGGTTCACCTCCATTTTCGTTGAATCGAAAAACACGACTTCGAGTTTGACAGCATGTACACAATACACATCAATGAGAATGTGTGCAAAATTTGGTTGATTTTTACCCAATGGTAAAAAGCCCTGTTGAATGTGTCGCAATAATTTCGTGTTCGCCCTTTACTCTTTTTAGCATTCCACACTGCGATGCTAAGCGTGAAAGAGTAAGCTGTTTTGTTCTGTTTTACCGCTGTCTTCTTTCCTTTATTTAACGTCGGTCTCTGTTCCGCAATCTAGTGCAAATCACCGACCGACATCGATTGCCATCCATTGACGGCAATCGAATGTGCAGGAAGGGAGCTTCCACACCTGCGTAGGATATTGCACCCATTCAACACACATGGGCCAGGACCAACGGCTTACCTTTAAGGAAGACGTGACCAGAGATTGTTATGCCTCAGAAAAATACCACCGACCTCGGCTGCGATTGAACTCAGACCCATTGGGGTGAGAAAGCAGTCACGCTTACCATTACACCACCGGGGCCGTCAGTTTTACCGCTGTCAGTTTGTCCAAAAATGTCAAAATCATGTGAGCTATGGCGCATCCAAGGTGACTACATATAGGTGTTATAATGTGTCAAATTCATGATTCAGCCATATTGGATTTTTGTATGGGACAGCGATCGAATTTGTTTACAATTTGCTCTAAAACCGCACTTTTCCCCCAGCGATCTCCTCGCCCATATTTTGACAAAGCTGTATCACCATGGGTGCATTTTTGAGTCGAAAATCACTTAGTCCAGCCAAAAGGGAAGTTACTCAAAAGTAAGTAAACATGCTTTTACTCAAATTTGAGTAAACGTGCCTATGTAGGAAACTGGGTAACGGTTACTCAGGTTATGACATTTGTCAACTGAGTAAATCTTATCTATTTCGGTAGAAACGAATGAATTCCCCATGAATGCTTTATGTATATAAAAATTGTTTCGTCCAGGAAGAATATTAAAAAAAAACAATAAGAAATCGATAATTTTGTATTTATTGATACCAACGAACTATTTGTTAGAGTTTTATACCTTACCAACTAGCTGCTGATAGCTTTCGCCATCCAGGTAATTACATAACTGCTTCACTTCTAAAAACCAATTTTAAACTCATTGCGCAAAAATCGCCTGTTTACAACTTCAAAGTGTGTCATGTTGAACTTAGGAAAAAATGATATCAGAACCATTTACCCAGAATCTGGGTTGATCCCACTAATCGGAGCACACCAGTTTACTCATTTTTTGACAACTCCATACAGCATACACAAATAAGTGCGATCTACCCAGTAGCTGAGTAGCCTTAAAATAGCGTGCACACCCCTCAACATATATTAGCCTTCTGTCAGTTGGCCCATCTAACGAATCAAATTCGTTAGTTGGGCCGAGGTGGTGGCCCAATCAGCGAATTTCGACTGTAGTGAGATTTTGTTCAACGTACCCTGTAAACATTATCAGTACCTACAAAATGCAGGATTTCACTAGCCACCTGTTCAAACACTTAGAATATCAATTTCATGCGCCTCCATGTCAGTACGTAACTGACATTGACATCGTAAAGAAAACCATTGATATTCAAATTTCTGCCGCAAATGTTTCTAATTTATGCCAGCTAATGGAGTACCGATGTTTAGAACACAAATCAGTAATATTAAAGCAATGCAACGGTTACACAAAAAGTTGATTTATTGAGATAAAAGTAAGATTTTCAACTTTCCCTTAGTACTTTGACTATATGTTTTTAGTATTACTTCTACGTGAAGTCAACGATTTACATAGTTTAAGATGAATTTAGCATCTTCAACTATGTAAATCGTTGACTTCACGTAGAAGTAATACTAAAAACATATATTCAAAGTACATAACTCTGGATGGGAGCATACCATCAATTACTGTCAATGGTCGAAAGGTACAGTAGCAACACCTACCCCACCCGTGTCCCCTCGAGATCGTCAAGTCGACGATGACAGGAGCACATATCGTGGTAGGGGTAAAACAATAGTTGCAATTTCCAAACCTACGACTGGATGCCTTCCTTCAAATAACAATTGAAGTGCGGTAAAAATCGGTAGAACTGTTTCAAACACACAGTTGGTACTTGAACGGGTCGGTTTTCATCTCTTTTTGCCAGTGGTGGCGGGGGGGGGGGGGGACACCCCTCACCATCCCTATCCAAAGGGGGAGTTTGGTAAAGAGAGATGAAAAAACCGATTTGTACCTTCCTTAAAAGTTGTCCTAGTTCGCTATTCTAATATCTATATACAATCTTCACACTGCCTTACTCTAACGGAACTATCAACTCTATGCTTTCATCTACTCCATCTATCGTATAAAAATTACCACTACAGTCTGTTATTTGAATTTAGCATCTTCAACTATGTTTCCCTTAGTGTTATTCATATGGCTAGTTATATCAAAGCCGTTTCGCCCGATATCATCATCCTACGAATGCAGTGTCGCTATCAGTGTTTGCTATGGGCAATGCTTTACATTTTTGCTAAAACTCGGCCAATCGTAATTTTTTAAAACATTGTAACACGGAAACGGCACTATATGACGAAAAAAGAATGTAGGGGAAATGGCTCTACTGTTGGCCTATAGATCTAAGATTGGTCCCATCGCTAAAAATCTGCTATTTATCAATTATATCTAGATGAACATTGGGACGGTACTAAAATTTAGTCGATTACTGCATGTATGGGCCTAAATTAGGGGCATTTAGGCCGACATTACATCCATTTCCCCTAGTAATTTTTTTTTCATAATTTCTTGGTGGCCTTTCAAAGAAAGCATGCAGAAAAAGCGAAAAAAGTTTGGGCAGTAGAGGGTTAATGAAGTCCACCTTCCCAACTCTAATTGACATTTCTATGAAGTCATTAACACGACATTGCCTGAACGCTTGCTTGTTAATAACGCACCTGTCCGTGACAACGCATTCAATGCCATTCGAATCAACATCACCCATTTTCAACTCTAGTCCCCTCCTTCAACAGAGCTGCATTCCGATCGCAGTGGAGTGAACCTAATTTGTACACCAAATGATCTAAAAAACACTCGATAATGATAGGTCATCAGCGCTGCAAAGTGGGATCTAAGGAATGTAAATTATAAGCAACCGAACCCTTAAAACATGGACATCGGCTGGGATGATAGATGGTTTCCAAATTCAAAAAGACAACAGTTTTTTTCCTTCTTGTATTGTCTTGAGCGAGGTCACCAAGCTATATAATTAGCTGGAACGAACGACACACTTTAAAAGCGCGTCCTATGCGTCTACACACATTGCACCTGACAATGGACAAGGACGCTCACTGGTGGGGTGTAACGAATGAAATTAACAAATTTGCCTCTAATTGGAACTGTTTAGAGATGCAGTAATATCGGGGGGAAACCTCATACGAATAAATGATATCGTAAACGAAGGGAATTTTCTACGACAAATTCCTTTGCAAATATAAACGATATCAAACGGGCGCCACTAGTCTGCCCTAGTGAATCAGTAATACATTTCCGGCTCTTGAGTAACGAATGCAAATAGATTGAACTTACATAGAAATGAACGTCGTCTCGTCGTCAGCCCAGACCAGGCCGGGAGAACATAAACTGATAAGCATTGATGCTTTGCGTGCGACCTCTGGACCTTGACTTACGCACACGATGCTCCCAAACAAGGTTGATAATTTTCAACCATTCTGTGATGAATGCCGCCCTTTGTCTGTTTGTCAGTTTTATTGAACCCGCGTCGCGGATGATGAAATTTCAAACAAAACAAATTTCGTAACAGTCATCATCATAATCTCTCGTCACGTTACCGTCACCATGTCTCTGCTGGCGAGTAAAACTTTTCAGCAACTCAATTTACCACGTTTATGGTTGCCCATTTTTCACCACACGGCTGCCATCATCGCCAAGTTCAAGCGGAACTGCGCTCTTGGGATCCAGATCCAGGAACCAGCTCTACATGTTACTCAACTTAATCATACGTTAGCCACGTGCTCATTTAGGTACGTTCTCATTTCTGCTTCCAGCGGCCAACCAGTCGTCGTCGCCGGGTTGTTTGCATTGTTTATACATGCACGTAAGTATAGTTGAACTACATCATTGGACGAACGTGGAACGAAACCCTCGTCGTCGTCGCCGTCGTCGTCGTCGCCGCCGTCTCCAGGTTTTTAATGTTGCGCGAGGTAGCAACAATTCGGCGATGTCCGTTCGTTGCGCGTCCAGAGTATGTAATTTAAATTCCACGCCAAATGGCTGATCGCTTGTTTCCGCTACAAATACAGTTGCTTGTTGTTTTTCGGACTATTACACATTATGTTGATTGAGCTTATGGTGATGTGTGCAGACTACTTTGTGGCATATTAACCAGGTTGCGAAACCTACGAAAATAAGGATGTCATGCTTCTGAAAAATAACATCATATTAATAAACCGGGCGAATGCTGAAAAGTAAATTATAAAAGGTGTCCACAGTTAAATTGCATCACTTAGAAGTACTCGCCAAAAATAAGGCTCTCAACCGATTGTTATGAAATTTTCAGGGAATGTAATACTATATAAAAACTTGGTTTACGTTTCTCTGTTTCACTCTATTTCTTCACTAAATCCAAATGCCTGAACCATTCCACACATAAGGTTTTGTACAACGGTTGAATTGACACTTTTTTTCTGCTTTCAACAATGATTTCAACATTTCCTGCTCCGTAGTGACAAGTTTAGGATGCTTACGGAGTTCGTGCTTCATTATAGATCAGTATCTTTCGATCGGCCGCAACTCCGGCGTGTCTGGGGGATTGAGATCCTTCGGCACGAAATTGATCCCATTCGTCTTGTACCACCCGAAAACGTCCTTGGAGTAGTGACAAGAGGCTAGATCCGGAGCATATCGACATATTACAAGCGATGACGTCAGGTATATCAAGTGACTTGAGATGTTTAAGCGATGAAGTTAATAAACTCTCAAGTCTCACTATGGACCTGACAACTAGTGCTTCTAAAGGGTGATACGGTCAAAATTGGGTCAATATCAACTTGACGTATTTCTTTCAATTTTGCATTTAAAAAACCTGAACACCCCTCATTTTGAAGGTGTGTGTGTGTAGAATGTTGCTCCTATTTTGATTTTGGAATTCACTCTTCAGTTGTCAAAATGCCGTCCAAGCAAGAAGAGCAGCGTATCAAAATTTTGCTCGCGCATCGCGAAAATCCGAGCTACTCGCACGCAAAGTTAGCAAAATCGCTAAAAGTTGCCAAATCAACCGTTACAAATGTAATTAAAGTGTTTGGGGAACGTTTGTCGACAGCCAGGAAGTCTGGATCAGGGGGAAATCGAAAACCGGAAGCCACTGAGACGACAAAGAGAGTTGCCGGTAGTTTCAAGCGAAACCCTAACCTCTCTCTCCGAGATGCCGCAAATAAGCTGGGTGTATCGTCTACAACCGTGCATCGAGCCAAAAAACGAGCCGGACTATCGACTTACAAGAAGGTAGTGACTCCAAATCGCGATGATAAACAAAATACGACGGCCAAAGCGCGATCCCGGAGGCTGTACACGACGATGCTGACGAAGTTTGACTGCGTGGTAATGGACGACGAAACCTACGTCAAAGCCGACTACAAGCAGCTTCCGGGACAGGAGTTTTATACGGCAAAAGGAAGGGGAAAGGTAGCAGATGTTTTCAAGCACATGAAACTGTCAAAGTTCGCAAAGAAATATCTGGTTTGGCAAGCCATCTGTACCTGTGGCTTGAAAAGCAGCATTTTCATAGCTTCCGGGACTGTCAACCAAGAAATTTACGTGAAAGAGTGTTTGAATAAACGTCTGCTGCCTTTCCTGAAGAAACACGGTTGTTCCGTACTGTTTTGGCCGGATTTGGCATCTTGCCATTACGGTAAAAAGGCCATGGAGTGGTACGCCGCCAACAACGTGCAGGTGGTTCCCAAGGACAAGAACCCTCCCAACACGCCAGAGCTCTGCCCAATTGAGAAATACTGGGCTATTGTCAAGCGGAACCTAAAGAAGACCAAAAAAACTGCTAAGGGCGAGCAGCAGTTCAAGGCAAACTGGCTTTCTGCGGCGAAGAAGGTGGACAAGGTGGCTGTACAAAATCTGATGGCAGGGGTCAAGCGTAAGGCCCGGCAATTCGGATTTGGAAAAGCGGAAGCCTAACTGAATATTTTTCCTGAATTTTATACTAATTGAACTTGAAAAAGAAATTTAATTTGATTTTTTAAATAAACGATTTCACCGATTTACACGCGTTTTCCCTTGACCAAATTTTGACCGTATCACCCTTTATGCGCAATAATCCAGTCATTATCAGCAAACATTATGACAGTACATGGTATCTTTGACTCTGTCTCCGGATTTGAGTCCCAGCCTGGACTCAGAATTAAATAATAAAAATAAAAACAAAAACAAAAATGATGCCACTGACTCAGGGTGGAGACTTCTTGGTACCCGGAAGGTGTGTAGGCCAGATTGGACGAACTACTACGCTCGTGTATCACGCCGCTTGAGTCAGCAAAAATTAGCTAACAAGACTAAAAAACGGAGGAAGCAGAATACGGCACGTCAACATTTAAGCTACAACAATAGCAACAACAACATCCGCAACAACAATATCCGTAATAACAACAACAACAACTACTACTACTACAACAATAACAAAATCAACAACCAGCTCCAAAATCAAAGCAGAAACGACAACTACGATGTCTACTTCTACAACAACAGTCGTAACAGTGATAATAGTGACATCAATTGCAGTAACATTGGACTGAATCGCACCCACTTACTTCCGTCTGATAGAGAGCTTCTTGCAGTAGCGAAAGATTGCTTCTCCAGGCCACCGACTAATTATCGACCAATCGATGCAATTTCATCGAGGTGAAATTCTAAACCAATATCCGGCAAGCGAATCTCCATGTACCGTTCCTACCGGATGATTTCAGCTGCTGCACGTGAGACATGTCCAAGTTCATTCAGGCATTCGTGTTTTCGACTAAATTGACCAGTCATCTAGAGGAAAGTCCCAACGATGACAATGTTTTTGAAGAACTGGACAACTTTCACGATTTGACGACCTCTCGACACAAGGAAATTCCGAAGGATAGTCGAGCAATAATTCTAGCGATTGCCGACTGAGAAGAGGAAAATGAATGCGGTTCACGAAGCACTGAATTGCTTAGGCGCTTAAAATTTATGGGAATGCACAAAATATTGTCGATGCTGTCTTTGTCACGACCAGCCATCTCCAGAAAACCTTCCCCAGACAGGGAACTTCAAAAGCTGTCAGTCAGCTGGAAATTGGCTGCCTTACGAAACATAGCGGCGATTTCAGTCGGCAAATAGGTTAACTGTTCCAAAAAATCCAAGCAAGCGCACATAAACTTCATCACATCATCCGGGAGAAAGGACACTTATCGGGAACGATTGAACTTCCACCTGCTCCAAGTTATGTGGACACACTTCCTGAGTAACTGCTTCCAATTGATGAAAATCGTTCTTGTCAAGGATGATTGCACAACAAAACTATCGAAAGAAAAAAAAATTGACGTTTAATATTTTCCAGACAATTTTGGCAGCCTGCATGACGGCATTAATCGTCATAAAACGAAATGGAATAGGATCAAGGAAAATGGCTTCAAATACAACAAAAAACAAGCTGCAATTTATCTTCATAAAAGCCACAATGAGACGTTTTGCATTTGTTTGCGATTTCATGTAAGCAAAACAGCTTTTTAACAAATGGCCTATGGGCAATTAATGTTTATGCTACTGTTATTATTCCATTTATTTGCTTAACATCTTCGTTTTTAAGATATTTTTCTTTGAAAATAACTTTATTCGCATCAATTCATCAATTAGCAGTTATAGAGATTACGGAAATCAATACATTATCTTGACTGGGCGTAGTGATTAATTTTTCGATTTTCCGATGCACATCTTGCATTTTATCTGGCACCTTAAAGTAGGCCATAATATGAGAACTGTTTTGATTATTTTGAAAAAAAAAAATGATACCACTGGTGTAAATAAAAAAAAAAAGATTTTAGGGTGACGAATTATAATGCTTTTACCTGGGGGCAAAACAACTTTTGATCATGAGTTAGAACGGAGTTAATTTTGAGTTACTCTGAGTAACTCGAGCTGCTCAAAATTCTGTTTCTATTGACTCAGTAGCCATGTATTTTTCGTCCTGTTTTGTTGTGCTTTTCTCCCAGTTGTCAAACAACAATTGACCAATGCACGGAATGAACTGCATGAACAAATTTGATGTTTGAGCGGTGCCGTGTTTACTAGAAATTAACACATGAATAATACTCGCGCATCATTTAAAAATGGCCTATCAACTTATGTACACAAAACTTGTTAGACATTTTTCGCGCGAACCGAAGTACGCCCATGCAAACCAACAACACCATCGGGTTTGGTTTGCGTGGGTGTTCTTCGGCTCGTGAGAAAAGGGCCTTACAAGTTGTTTATAAAAGTTGAAAGGACCTTTTCTAAAGTTTTGCGAGCATTACATCATGTGTTCATTTTTAGTAAACACGGCACCGCTCAAAAGTCATTTTTTTTTCTTGAGTTCATTCCGTGCATTGGTCAATACATTCTAACCCCGTTTGATACCGGAACATCATTCTACAGATGATTTACAGATTAAGCATATGCCTTCTAGTTGGACATATTTACTAGAAGACGTTTGGTTTACCTGGCCCTTGAATTAAAAAAAACCACGGCTCTCAAAATATTCTAATGATTTTTACGGGGGCGGTTATAAAAATAAATGCAGCAATGTATCAGTTTCTGGGTTACAGGTTATATTTAATTATTTTTTTATTATTTCAACTGGACATTTTACATTACACATTAATTAAATTGCAGCAATAAATTTCCTTTTGTTGATATTTGCAAAATGCCATTTGCTAGGATTTAATGAAAATAAGAAACTGGCATTCATTTATTTTTATAAATCATTTTATTACTCGATTATCCAATGAAAAATTTCCCATCCTTCTTGAATAGGTAACTCATCCTCTCCTTGGTTCAGTACTTGTATCAACTCAATAAATTACACAAATAGAATTTAAATCTAAGATCTTAGCGAAATTGCGACACGGATGTGCAGGTGTTTGGTTCTGCGATGCTTATCCGACGTCCCTACTCAGTAAGGAGGAATCCCTTTATCGGTTCCACAAAGCGTGGCCTTGTTTTCAACGACCGACATAGTCAGAACGAACCACCTCAGCATCGGAATCAGTTCCACATAGCCACGAATCTGCCATTCCAGCCCAAGATGGAATGATGTATAGGTAACACAGTACTCACGGTCCGCTAGTGTTGGCGAGTTGTTTTCCGTTAATGTTCATAAAAAGTTTACCATTATGCCATAAACGATGCCAAAAAATCAAAATACGGACGGATTTGAACCTGTTTTATACGACCGGAAGGTGTATACTGGTCACAAATGCCTTGCTTAATTGATTTCCTACGCAAGTGATCAATTTTTGATGTGAATTCCGCGAATAAACACGAGGAGGATTGATAATAGCAAAACTTGCCATGTTTTTTTTTTATTAAAACTGATGACAGATGATGTTTATTCAAAATGTTTTCACTTGTTGACGTAAGACTACTTTGATCACTTGTGAGTAATTATGAGTAACTCAAATTTACTCGATGCAAACATATTAACTCGGAGTACAGCTGGCTTGCTCCTACACTGAACCAATATGACATATTCCTGTTATGTGGAAATCTTATAAATTTGCGCTATAAGATAATCCATTGAAAATTATATGATTGAAAATGTGCCAGGTAAATTCTATATGAATATCTGATACATTTACAATGCTGATAATTTGGTAACTTTTATATGATCGTCGTATGATAAATGAAAATCGATCAAATTATAATAATTAACTGAAATGGATTTGAAACCCATAAGCATAAGCTACACTTTTCACCACAATATAATATATGTGTCATTAATCAATCGAAGTAAAGTTTGTGTGAAAATCACATGAAATTTACTTCTTCTTTTGACACATATATTTAATCGATTTCTAAAAATAAATCGAAAAATAAACATCAGGCAGTGGGAGCTTTCACAGTTGTGCCTTTTTTTATTGTAGCTGATTTGGGATTCGATCAAGGACTGTTGAGGTGTGATGCTTTCGGTGTCTGCGCTCGATTTCACTGGGCCACGACTGACTTCAAGATTGAGCTCGTTCAAATAGCATGAAGTAAGAACAGCTCTCCCGACATGGAATGCAGTGCAACGTTATGCTCGTTTTGCTAGAGTGAAGACAAATAGCACTGACAAATTTATGTTCCGTTTCGGTGGTGTGGTTTGTTCAAATCTTTCTTAATGCACCTGTGTGCAATAAATCAACGACTAAATTATATAAGTTGATGTAACTGGTTCATGAAGTTCGAGTACTAGGGCTGGAATCTGAATTAGCCGTGTAGAAGGCTTACAATTAGAATCATAGCAAAGTAAATATTGCAGTAGAATCATTTTTTTTTTCAATCTCAATACATTCTTTTCCGGAAACAAACAAAGATTATTCAATACAGTATCATTGTTGTTAGTAGTATTTAGTTCAACTAATCATTTTAATGAGTGTACGATAACATCGTTGAAAATTGTTTCAATAATTTATAAAGAACAATCATGTAAGATGTATTTTATTGGGAGTGATATTCAGCCCAGAAAAACATGCAAAAACAAACGTTTGCTGTTGGATTTCTTAAAAGGCATATCTATATGACTATTAAATGATTGGGATGGATCTGTTTACAATCTTTAAACCTCAAAAATCAAAGGAAGCTATTCCAATGAGATATACATGTTTTCCTATACTGCAAAGTTAAATGACAGTCCAATAGTTTCTTCATGTCTGTTTACACGCGACATATCAACAAACGTCAAAAATCATTAAAAGCAACTCCAATCAAATATACATCATTATCTTATAAGATATACATTTTAGTGAGCAATATTCATCATGAAAACAGGTATATTTTACTGGATTTTCTCATAGTGCAAACTTATATGATTTTCCATTAGTTTCTAGATGTCTGTTCCCACCCATGACATATCAACAGTTTTTCACCATGAAATATATCAGACAATATTCATATACTTATTACCTATCGCTAACCACGTTCGAAGCAAAGTATTATCAAGTACTAAGTATGTGAAATTACGATAGAAATCATTCCATATCGCAGTCATAGTTTTTAAGTGATAATGCAATGGAATCTATCAATCATCACATAGAATGAATAAATCTGCTGACATTGCTATGTTATAAGATGGATCCAATAAACGGTACATGTCGATTTGTTTCAGTGTAGGCTTTTACCCACTAGCGTGCACAGGAATCTTGTTAAGGAGGGCCAATTTTTTTTCTATGGTGCATTTAATCTGGGGATGGGGAGTACTCCAAAGTGCGTGGGAGATAGTACTGTCCACCCACCACTGTTTCCCTGTTAAATTTAGCTAATTTTATTTATTTTTTGCTCTGGTGGTGGTTCATCTTCTTCAATGCAAACTGCTGTCAGACAGGGATGGAAAATCATTTACATTCATTTCGTGCATTCATTTACATTCATTTGCCTCTAACTTTTTTTACCAACAGAATTTTGTAAAATAGTGTTTGAAGCTTTTGTAGGCTTTGATATAAGCTACATCTTTTGTAAACAACTCAAATCTGTATCTCTTATGCACGATGAATCAGAGCGATAAGAACCCACCGTTGTTTTTCAGTGAATGTAAATTGCATTCACTGAAAAACAATAATATGTTCTGCCAGCTCTATTTCGTCATGCATAAGAGATTCAGATTTGAGTAGTTTACAAAAGTTGTAGTTGATATCAAAAGCTACAAAAGCTTCACACATCATTTTACGGTATTCGGTTTATGAAAAAAGTTAGAGGCAAATGAATGTAAATGAATGCACTAAATGAATGTAAATGATTTTCCATCCCTGCTGTCAGACAGCCAATAGAAATTGGCAATTTAATCCCATCGATGATGTCGATGATGATCGGTTCGTCAAATGGTTGCGATAGTGGGGCTTTAACCGAAATAATACATTTGCTGCAATGTTGTTTCCTTGGTGGTTGGATTCAGCTGAAGTCACTTCAGATGGGGGTGATAGCACCGAAAAACCGACAGGAATGACCAATAAGAATCACATTCTCCTTTCACATGCACACTGCGTCGACAAGTACAAGGTTCAAACAGTGCGTATAGCAGTGAACAAACAGTATATTGCTCTTGAGCAATCGAACCTTGATCAGTGGTGTTGAGTACTTGGCACTGATGAAGTCTGCAAGTAGTAGACGAAATACGCGTATTTGTCAAAAGATAAGCAATTATAACGGAATTACAAGGAAATTAGGCAACACACTCAAAGCTCTTCATAAAAGTATATTGCTGTTTTTGTCCTTGCACTTGGCTTGTACTCTAGCAGTGCTGCCAACCATTGGACTGGAACCGTCAAAACATACTGCCATCACCTGCTCCCAAGAAATCTGCATCGCTGTCACGACCTCAGCAATAGTATTGAAGATGGTCGTCGCGTCTGTTTTCAACACCCGTCTCACACCCATGAATGTTTCCGTCGGCCGATCATTATCAATTTACCTGATAACAATCACCAATTCATGCAATTATTGCCACTGGTTGTAATAATGTTTTGTGTCATGCTCTTCTTTGTAGGCTAAAAATATAAACCAAAGAAAATATATTCTTCAAGGTACTGGTATCATCTTTTATTCAGTTACCTTTCTGAAATTTTGTGCAGTACGTTTTTGTATATTTTGAAGGCATCGTTACAGTTTATTTTTTGACGTAGGACTACGTCTTTGATTTCTATATGGGGGTACACTTTGTGAAAACCGAAAATGGAACATGTAACAAATTAAGAAAGATTTTGATCGTTAATAACTCAGCTGCCCATGGTCCAATTTCAATAATTTTATCACCAATCGATCAGAAATATGGCTACGCACCGATAACAATGTTTTCGAATGTTGATATTCAACAAGAAACTATTGAAAAACTGGTAAATGTCCAGCATTGTCCAAAAGCGTCGAATCAACTAACAAATCCACCAATTACCTACATGCATATGCTGCTTCCCCAGCACAGTCGTCAGAGAGTAGTAAGTAGACGAAACAAGTCGAAGTGGCATTCGCCTCCGATCATCGGGCGCGTGCGAATAGGGAGGATGGAATTGCGTAATATTTTGCACACTCATCGCCATATTCAGAACCAAACGCCGTCTGGCTCGCCGTGGTGGTGTCTGACGTATATCCGGTCTGATTTACAAGGTGTGCTGAAGGTGTTCCTGAAAAATGAGATCCGTGATGCTGTCACCTACACTAAACACGCCAAGCGTAAGCGGCCATGGATGTCATCTACGTTTTAAAGTGACAGAGACGCACTCTGTTTGGTTTCGGAGGTTAAATCATCACCAACTTTGGCAACAAAACGGTTCTTTTCAGGGCCACCAAGCTTATTACAGTATAGAGTAGGAATAGAATTCATCTGTCTGTTTGTCCATATTCATCCTTGATCAATCCTCATTTGATCATCCTTGATCATCCTTGATCAACTTTGAATCGCCACGGCCGGATATTTTCGACGGAAGAAGCAACAATCTAGCATCTAATTCGACGAAGACGACAGGAAACATTTGTGAAGCCGAGTTATTTACGAAAGAGAGTGTCGTTGAAGAGAATCGATCAATGTAGATAGGACTTATTGAGTGTTTTCCGTACTGAGCTCCAATGCTACCGACGCCAGGGAGGCAGCTCCCACACCTGGACCCTACACATCGACCCATCAATTCATGAACAGGGGACCAACGGCTATACTTCCCGAAGGAAGGTGGGATCAGATATGTTGTGCCTCAGAACATGCCGGTGCGCCTGAGATTGAACCCAGCCCTGCTGGGATTAGAGATAATCACGCTAACCACCGGCGCCGATATCTTTCAAGGTGATATCACGGCGAATGAGAACGACCCAAATTTGAGTTTAGTTATCTCAAAAATAAGAAATAAAGTGCAGGAACTCAGCGATGAGTAAATTTGCCTCGTGTTTTTTCCAGGTTTTTCCAGGGAAAAATTTCCGAATTTGAGAAAAGTACGGATTGGATTCACTCAGTCTATGGGTACTACTCCGAGACTGAATAAAATTTTCGTCAATTTCCTAATTTTCTGGCAGATTTTTTAGGTTTTCCACAGGAAACCATGAGACAAATTTACTCATCGCTGAGTTCCTGCACTTTTGGCGATTATGAGTGAACTAATCTCAAATTTGGGTCGTTCTTATTCGCCGTGTACGCAAAGGAAAATAGCCAGTGTCGCTACTTGATAGCAAACTACTCATAATGGGAGGAGTCTTTGTAGCTTTTATACCACATGGTTGCACATCATTCTGCTTTAACCTGAAAAGATATAAAAAGATATGGAATTAGCTCATTTTCGATTATTACAGTAAAAAGTTAGAATAGAATTTATCTGCCTGTTGGTCCATATTCAGAATCACATGCCCCCAACAACCACACAAAATGCTCTCCGGAGTTGTAATCTTGTAACCAAACTTGGAAGCAGGGGTGCAAGTGATTTTGATTGATTCTCTTAATCAACTTTCTTTTTGAAAAAAAATTACTACAAATTTGGTACGCCTTCAATTCAAAAACGAAAAAATTTGAGGTAATAGATAATTGATCAATTAAAAGAACTAAATGCTCTTCACATTTATTCCGTCCACTAGCGGTCCTACGTCAACCTTCCGTTCGTGCCCCTAGGTACAGACCCTTCTACTTTTTTTTGACTATTTCAAGGTTTTGTAAGCCCTTATATGCTGTTGTAGTTACACTTTACCATTACCGTTGCGAGTACGTCATATGGTCATTTTCAGCATAAATTGTAGTTCTAATTTTTCTAATTTTATTCAAATTTGAACCTAAATGCCAAGGCTAAAACGATCATTAACCGCCGAACATTCAACGTGTTTTAAAGATGATATTAACGACAAACCCGAATTTATTGCACATAAACAGCTGTAACTTTTTAACCACGGTAACAAATGACTGTAAATTTTCAGAAAAGATTCTTAGACGAATTTTTAGCAATGGCAAACTAATAACCAATTTGTAAATAAGGGAATCCAAAAGCTGTCTTTAAACTTTGTACAGTTGCGAAAAAGTCCATCCTCAGAATTCCTTGAGGTTCTTTTCAAAATTTTTAGAACCCTATGAGCTCTTTTGAAATTCTTCTCAGAAGACCTCTGCAATTATTTTTAAAAATCTTCTTGACTTTTACTCAGAGCACATTGGAACTGAAATTCCTATAGAGTTTCAAAAGAATTTCCTCTGTATTATCCAGAAATTATTCCCAGAATGAGGTAGAAATTATCGGTACTCCGTTGAAATTTTCCTCAACATCCCTTGGAATTTCATTCAAAATTCGATTCTCTCGGTATTCTTTTTAGAATTATCTTGGAACTATCTGCAGGATTCACTAGAAATTATTCGCAGAATTTTCTTGGAATTCTTCCCAGAAATCTTTTGGAACTGTCCTCAGAATTCAATATCCTTGAGGTTCTTCTCGGATCTGGTTAGAATTTTCCTAAGGGCTCTTTTGAAATTCTTCTCAGAAGCCCACTGGAATTATATTTAGAACTCTTCATGATTCCCCTAAAGTTTCAGAAGAATTTCTTCTGTATTCTTCAGAAATTCTTCTCAGAATGAGCTTGAAATTATCCTCGGCATTCCCTTGAAATTTTCCTCCACATCTGTTTGGAATTTCATTCAAAATTCGATTATCTCGGTATTCTTTCCGAAATTATCTTGGAGCTAGCTGCAGCATTCACTAGAAATTATTCGCGAAATTTTCATGGAATCATCCCCAGAAATATTTCTTTTGGAACTCTCCTCAGAATTCAATACCCTTGAGGTTCTTCTCGGAAGTCAAGTTTAAGTTGTCCGTCCATTCACCAAAACATTGTAGTTTTTTCTACCAGAAATGTTCAATAAAGCTTGCCCCTCCATTCACCAGAACTGCGCAATTTTTACATCAGGAATTTTCAATTCAGCTTGCCCCTCCATGCAGCAGATTGTTGCAAATTTCACACCAGTCCCCCAGAAAAATTTTCACCAGAAAATTTCAATTGACCAGAACGATGCAAATTTTCCACCGTTAATGTTCAATAAAAATTGATAGGTGCAGATTTCCTTTTTTCATTTTCCACCAGACATTTTCAATATAGCTTGCTTCTCCTATCATCAGAATGTTGCAGGTTTTCCACCAAATAAAGCTTGCACCTATTGTCCAATTTTTCATCATAAATGTTCAGTAAAGCTGCTTCCGTCCAATCATCAAAATGGTGCAAATTTTTCACCAGAAATTATTATTAAAGTTTATTTCTCTATTCAGCAGAAGAATGCAACATTTTTCCAAAAAGCTTGCCCATCCCACAGAGGGGAACCGCTGGCCATTGGACCAAATTGGAAAATTTGCATTTCCTCCTCCATTATATTTTTTCTATCATTCTATACTTTTGACCCGTCCAAATCCAAAATTTGAACGCATTATGAGGTAATTTGAATTTTTGTAGCTTTTTGGAGTTGGTCACCTCGCATTTTTTTGGCATTTTTACGAATAAAGTGGCAATATACTCAATCAACTAAAGGTTTAACGGGAGCTTGGATTATGATGACGTCTGAGAGAAAGTTGTTTTAAAGACACTGAAGAAGATGTTAGTTTCATTAAATTTTGTAGAATCTTATTAAAGTAGGCCTAAATCTTCATTGGATTAAAAAGTAAAAAGTGTTTTTACTCAGGTGGCATTCTACAATTTTAAAATATGATTTTTTCATTAAAATTAAGCTTTGAAGTTATGAAGCCAGGGTTTCCCATGGTTGAAACCAGTTGCAAAAGGTAGTTTAAAATGTAAGGCTTCGAATGAGCACAGCCTGATCTTTCGCAGACTTGCGCAGGATGCTGATAGTGCGAAATGAAAAACAAAGTCTTTTTACTCAGGTGGCATTCTTCAATTTTAAATTTGAATCACGATCAGCAGATTGGTTGATTGCTCATTTTTAGTGCCCAATAGCAGCCAATTTTGCCTTAGCCATGCAGCATTCATCCACCATTTTCTGTTATTAGGGTCATACACTAATTACGTAATGGTTTATGGAAGCACAGAGAGTTCTAAGATTTTCCTATGTGCCATATTTTTTTCGGATCCGGTAAAAAAATGTAAGGACAAAAAATGTATAACGCATTTAGTGTACGACCCCTTAGGCTTAATTTATCTTCTCCTAAAAACTTGAACACTGCAGCGAAAAATAGAAATTAATCAATTTGCACCAAAACTGATCTACTAAGGCCCGTTTTCTCATTATTCTTTGTGTTTTTCAACAAGCAGAGGTAAGGCAGAGAGTCTTTTTAGTGAGAGGAATGAAAAAAAAAAGATCGACACTCTTTATCATACCACTTCATCTCTCTCCCAAACGTAGTAGCAGCAGCAGTAACAAGATAGCAGCATCAGTTTATCCATATATTTTACAAATACGTTTTTGTTTTTTTTTTTTTTTTTTTTTTTTTTTTTTTTTTTTTTTTTTTTTTTTTTTTTTTTGGTTTGTTTTTTCCGTCGATCTTGTTTTCCGTGCTGAGCACCAATGCTACCGACGTGCCAGGAAGGCAGCTCCCACACCTGGACCCTACCTTTCGACCAACGGCTTTACTTCCCATCCGAAGGAAGGCATGATCAGAGATGTTATGCCTCAGAACATCCCGGCGGCGCCGACTGGGATTGAACCCAGGCCTGCTGGGGTGAGAGGTAATCACGCTTACCACTACACCACCGGCGCCGTTAAATACGTTTTATCAGTTTGAAGTTATTGTTATTATCAGTTATCATCGAAATTAATTATGGAATCCAAATCAGCGATGGATACGGATAATGTAATTACAAGTAAGTTGCCGTTTTGAGAATAAATTAATCGTGATTAACTCTGAATAACCACAAGAGCGATCGTCCGTACCGTAACAGTGTTTAAATCCTTTACGGTTTATGTTGTGAAATAGTGATCTAACATTTCGTTTTAATTCATTTTTTTTTTTTTTTTGGTTCGTTTTTTTCCGTCGATCTTGTTTTCCGTGCTGAGCACCAAAGCTACCGAGGTGCCAGGAAGGCAGCTCCCACACCTGGACCCTACCTATCGACCCATCAACTCATGAACCGGGGACCAACGGCTTTACTTCCCATCCGAAGGAAGGCGTGATCAGAGATGTTATGCCTCGAAACATCCCGGTGGCACCGACTGGGATTGAACCCAGGCCTGATGGGGTGAGAGGCAATCACGCTTACCACTACACCACCGGCGCCGTTATAATTCATATCTTGTTAATACCGGTATAAAAATCTTTTTTTTTCATTTAATCTAAAGGAAACGGACTAAAAGAAAACAGATTTACGAAACGAAGAAACATCTAGAATCACTAGAAAAGATGAAAGCAGCCGCGGAAAAATGCTTTCCTTCAAATGCGAATAAAGCGTTTGAGATTTTTTGGAAAGCAATCAACAGAAACTTTCTGCAATCAAAACGGAAACGCTTCCGCTTTGAGAAGGACCGTTCAGATTGGTTAGAGGAATATGCAATACCACACCCTGATGCTCCTTGGCGCCTAGGAAAATTCTGAAAAAAAAACTTTTGAAGAATGCAGAGATCGATCGAAACGGTGCCATAATGAGGAAATTAGAGCAAAATATTCGTCAAATCAATTAAGAGTGTGTTTATATGATAAATAAAAAAAATGTTTTCTAAGCATTGTTTAAACAAAAATCTTCATTGTATGACTTGTTTCATGACCATCATTCACAGTTACAACGTATAACAAATTTAACAAAAAATAAAAATACATTACAAATAAATCGTTTATAATGCATATTTGGACTCAGCGTTCTACGAAGAAACTAAACCCCTTAAATGATTAGACACGGAGTTAATAATTTATTCCTGCTAAGTTTCAGTTTCGGTCACAGTGCATTGTATCCAATATCAGAAAAGATAGCATTTTTCAAGTAATGAAATTGGGTTGTTAGCGGAATGCTTAAATAACACAGCGAAAATGGTTATCATCCATTTATTTCCACTTAAATAATTTTGATATCCATGACAGATGCGTATTTCGACTACAATGTGCAGTCTTCATCAGTGTCATTCCCACTAAAGGCTTTTTAAAACCTTTGGTTATTCTTAGTTAGGTAGGCTCCGATTCTACACATTGTAGTTTCATTTATATACCTGTGATCTTTTTAACTTTTTTAACAAGGGGATGAGTACTTAAGGGGGTTAGGTTTTTGATTAGTCTATAGTGGGAATGACACTGATGAAGACTGCACATTGGAATCGAAATACGTATCTGTCATGGATACCAAAATTATTAAAGAGGAATTAAATGGAAGATAACGTTTTTCGCTGTTTTATATAGCATTTTTGATAAACTTTCAAAATATGAGATGATCTATTGAAAAAAAACTATATAAGTATAAATTCCTAAAAATTTGGTTTTTGTTATAGAAGTTTAAAACAGTTTTTTTTATTCAGTGTCTGACGAAATTTGTGATTTTTTCAGAATTTATTTAAGAGAAAAAAAATTCAGTTTCCCATAACAGATTAAATGAGCCGTTTTTGTGCTATAATTTATTGAAAAACAACGGGAACGTCATTTTGAAAAATTAGGTGTTAGTCATAATGGTCGAATTATATGCCCAAACTAGGGGAGTGAAGAATTATGCGAAGTATCATGTAATTCGGAGAACGTAAAATAAAATCGATTCGTCAGTTGCGTGGATTTTCTCTGCACTAAAACCCACCTCAGTATCCAGGATTATAACGGATATTCATGATCTTCACGTAAAATTATGATATTTTTGCCTGTTTTGAAATGGAACTAGTTACAAGTGTAGCAACTTGTTAGTTTTTGCGTTTTGATCGGACTATTTTTTTTCTTAAAAATTGTTATATTTGTTCATTTTTATGCTATTTTTGTGAAAGAGTTGGTAATTTTTGGGGTTGTTACCCTACATGACAGTTGGATCGGAATTCGATTCATTAGCGACACTAAATTTTTTTTATTTAAATGCGCAAAGCAGACAAACAAAAAGCTATACATATGTAGCCCTGGCAGCAGCATGGCATTCTCCAGAAGATTATCGAGCGAGAACTCCAGAAATTCCATCTTGAGACAAACTGAAGGATGGAAAGACAATCAAATGAGAAAAAAAAAACCAGATAATTACTCTCCTACACACCAACAGAAGTGAAAACTTCCGGGTTTCTGTTCGGGAGCAAAGGAAAATGTGACTACTTACGGTAAATTATGTATCCGTTTTTATTTTGTAGCATGAGTAGCTGGAGATGGAATGAAAAGGACTTTATTATGTCTTCATTCGTCATGGTGCATGCATTTTCACATTACTAATTGTCCAACCGGTCGGATGCTGCGTGCAGTAGTGTTACATGAAGTGACTTTTCGATTTTATGCTGGTGTCCTGCTCAGCATGAAGAATCACTTCCTCTTTCCCAACACAATGTGATCTTTTGTGTGACGAACTTCTGCAATGAAGTACATTTTTGTTTTTATTTTTGAGTTTTAGTTTCGCCGATATCATTGCCTGAGATTTAGCTAGGAATACGCTCATGAATTTCATTTGCCTGCGGTCACACGATATGTGATGAGCAAACAAACAACTCAGGTAACAGAAACCACCAGCACCGTTCCATATTGTGCCACGAAGAAAATTCCATTAGCAGACCTAAATGGCTAGAAATGGTCTTAAATTACGAAATATTATCCCACATCAAACAGTTTCACACCAGCGCGTATCTCTTCTTCCTCCTCCTCCTCCTCCGAGAGCGCCGAAGAAATCCAAGAAGAAAAAAAACGTTCCAAATTATGAGCGCAGCATCCGAAAGCAAGATCATTGCGCCGTTGTTCCTGATTGAACTCACAAAGCATTCTTCTGTTTTTAGACATAAAACCTCAACCAAACCGTTCCGTACACACCTTGTCTTCGACACTCTTTGAGATGGAAGAAAAAAGAAGCCGAGAAGTGTGAGAAAAAGCGACTCATCGTCTCGCACTCATTTTTGGTCGCTTTGAAAGATTCTCCATATAGACGGGAAATATACAAGCAAAACACCGATCGACAATCAAAACAGAAAGCGAAGAATTCCTTCGGTCGTTGTTTGGTCCGCCTCCATGGCGAGGGAATCGAAATGGATGCGGACTTAGAACTTTCTTATTTTAGGTTTTATTTATTCACCGGTATGTTTACCTTTCGGTCCAGGCTACTTTTACGAAGATTGCAGTGACCTCCATGGTTGAAACGAACAACACCACCAGCTACCCAACCGATTTATATTCTATTGCTTAAAGTTGCTTTGTGTCTTACTCGTTGAGGGTGTGCGGTATTTCGAATTGGTCGGATTATTTAAATAATCGAGACTTGCCATTATGGTGAAGCTCCTTGTTTTGAAACCTTAAAATTAATGAATTTAAATGCTTGATTTAAGCTGTTGGAAGTTCGGTAAAAATGACCGAAGTCTGTAATCGTTTCTAAGTTTGTGTAAAAGTCATAAACACATTACAAAGAGCAAAATGTATAGTTTGAGAAATTTAAGATAACTATTTTTACCATGCACTGAAAATATACACGATACAAACTTTAACTAGATCAGGAAGAGGAAATGATCGTATCGGATACCCTCATTTATGGATCGACGACCCCTTTTATTTTTCTTCTACGCTTTTCAGGCTTCTGTAGTGAGCGTTTTTCCGGCTCTCAACTCAGTGTTCTAAATGCACTTCCACAGTTATTTGTTGAGAGCTTTCTGTGCCAACCAATGCATGAATTTGAATATTCTGTGGCAAGCACAATGATGTCCAGGAAAAAAAACGAGATATTTTCAAACCCAAAAAAATTCTTCGACCGGCTTGGTAATACCGTTGATGCCCCATGAGACGACCCCCCACGGGTTATTAATAGAGCATATTGACTTTTAAATAAATATAGCACATGAATGGACGTTAAATACACAGTATACAACCGAGCGGCTCGCATTGTGATGCTAACTCATTACAATTACAATTCCAGCTTGGTGAGCCATATCAATCTAATCGCATCATTGTCACCCGACCGAGCCAACATCCACGCTACACGCTCGCTGGTTTAACCGCAGCCGAAGGATGAGTGGTTATCCAGCAGTTGTGACATCCATTTCCGATAATCATCATCATCAGCAGTAGCGTCGTTGCCATCGGCGCGTAATCATCCGGAGATAGATAGGTATCTACACACACACAGGAAGCGCCTCGAACGAACGTGTGAAACGGCGTCGAAGTGCAGAATGAGCCAACATTTAGGGTAAATTTGCCTTTTATGGACTCTTTCTTTTTTTCTACGACTCATCTGAATCGAATTCATGGAAAATATTGGTCAAATACTATTTAAAGCAAGGATAACAACTTTCTAATATAATGTACTGTCAGCTTCTGCAGAGGGTCTATATTAGGGCACGTAATCTGAATGTTTCCTCTAGTGCATTTGTTTTAGGTGCCTATTTTCAGATGCAGCTAAGCCCATCTATTGATTGTATATATAAGCTGAATTGTTATGTTAAGTTCAAATTTATCATAGGATGTAAACAATCCTCTAATGAACTCCGTGTGGTCAATAAAAGGTCAATTTGTGACACAGATTCGCGTGGGTAAAATAAAGTAATTTATTTACAGTACGTATCAGCCACACTAAGTAAAAGATCAACAAAACAGTGCTGCAACAAGAATTAAAAGGTCATGGATCCATAATAGGCCAACCTACCCCAGGTCTGATGGCATCGTCCTCATTTATGCCACTGCTTTTCGCTGTTATCCCGTCGCATTGCGTTGCTGATGAGTTTGGTCTGGTTTTACAGTTTGTTGATATTTTCAATTAATTAAGAGCTCTTGCAAGTGACAAAAACGGCAACAACAAACCAAATGCAGTGGAAAGGGCGGTTTTGGCGCCGCATGATGAGCATCGGGCTTCAATTATGCTTCCGTTCGTTGTCGTTGTTTTGGTTGGCTGGTGGGCTGGGTGGTTACCCGCACCCGACCCAGACTATCGTTGGATGGGGCTGATGATGGATGGGATCGAATCGTAGTTTACGTGCAGATCCGATCATGCATGTGATGATTGTGGAAGACGGGTTCACTCGGAAGGAATGGATGCTCAGTGATGGGTGTGGCGTGACGTTGCTGCATCGACTGTGGGACGTTGGTGGCACTTTCACAGCTTTGTTGATTGTTGGTTCTCAGCTCTCTGCTAGTGCGGACGGAAGCTTCATGTTGAGGTGGTTTATCACTGAGGATAGGATGAAGCCATGCGGTGGATTGATTGTGCAATAAAGAGGTAATTAAAAATTTCTCTTGTACCTCACTCCGTGTCATTTTTTTTTTTCCGATAAGCCGAGTATGCTGACCGTTCGTATTATGGGATGGAGAGATTTTTTACCCAAGTATTTCCACCTGAAATTTATCGTTTTGAAGGCAGATGCACTTTTAACATTTTTTATTAGACCTTGAATTTTGTAGTTGCTCGTCCGTGATTGATCAGAACTAATGCACTTGAAGTGGCTGTTTTGGGAGTGATCGGCTCTTTCAGTCTTCCACAGCTTTGGAAGACTGAAAGAGCCGAACTCCCAGAGACAGTCCCTTCTATACACAAGTCGTGAACTCTAAAATACTTTTAATGCACTTGCACAGAGAACCACACAGATAGTGCATGGGAATTAATGGAAAGCTATAAGTACACTAATTCAATCTATTATTATTATTTATCTTTATTAGGGAGGCTTTCAGCCTTGGGCTGGTTCGCCTCCACTAATTCAATCTACTTTTATAGATCAATCACAGCGCCGGCCGCGTCCTCGCGGTCTTTTGGAGAGGGTAGGATGATTACAACCTGTCCACATTAAATTTCGGACACTAAGATAATGTCGGGAAAAAATCTACACATAATACAACAAAACCGATTGTTTATTTCAGTAAAGTAAACTTATATCGATAGCAAATTAAATCTTTTGTCTGTAAAATTCTCGAACTTTCTGTAGGATAGCCGCCATCAGGTTCCATACAGTATCCTCAGTTACCTTAGTGGCGGCGTGCCTCCATCTCCTCTTGAAATCATTGATGTCATTTGCTTTCCTTTTAGTTTCGAATAGTTTCCGCTTAACCAGAGCCCAGTACATTTCTATTGTTAAGTTCTGCACGGTTAGAAAAAAGTACCCAAAATTAAGTTCTTTTCACTCATCTCGGCACTATAGTGCAGGAACCCAAAAGTAGGTAAAGCGGGTCAAAGCAATTGTGTGCAGTTCATATGGAATTTTCCACTGGCTTTTTAACCAAAAGTAAGTTAGATGTACTCAACAGTAGGTAAATATGATTATACTCAACGTTGGGTTCCCACACTTTACTATCCCTGTTGGGTGGTTTTGCTCGTCCGTTTTTGACAACATTAGTGGGGAAAAGGAGACAAACTAGTCTAAAGTAGGTAAAAGTGAAAAGTTGGGTACTTTTTTCTTACCGTGTGGACAGTTTGGACGGATTGGCTGTTTTTGGCACGTATTTGACCTCTTGGGCATTATACCACTACAGGACGGATTTAGCATAGTGACAAGAGGCTAAATCAGGCCAAAACAGAGCTGGAGTGTCGTGGCTTCTGAGGAATGGTATCAACCGCATTTGAAAACATTCTTTCTCGTATACAATTCTTTGTTGATTAGTGCCGATAGAGATGAAACTTTTGCTTTGCGTAAACGTTTGCGTACTTCCACTTGATTCGACGCCATTTTACCAAACTGAACAAGAATCTAAACATGTCGTACCACGAAATAAAGTGGAGAGCTTCAGCTGTCATACAAGTGAAACGTTTCAGCGGTTCGTGGAATATTTAATAAAAACTACACTGAAAGAAAAGTGTCCGAAATTTTACGGGGACAGGCTTCCTAAGTAACCAAAAGTTCCACATTCAACGATTAAAATCACTTCCAAGTTCCATAAAGTTCAAATAAAGTTCTGACCGAACCTTCAAGTTCCATAAAGTTCAAATAAAGTTCCGTCAGAACTTTCAAGTTCCATAAAGTTCAAATAAAGTTCCGACAGAAATTTCAAGTTCCATAAAGTTCTAATAAAGTTCCGACAGAACTTTCAAGTTCCATAAAGTTCGAATGAAGTTCTGACAGAACTTTCAAGATCCATAAAGTTCAAATAAAGTTCCGACAGAACTTTCAAGTTCCATAAAGTTCAAATAAAGTTCCGACAGAACTTTCAAGCCACATGAAGCCATCTGCACAAGTTTTTATTAGTAACAAAATTTAATGTACGTAAATATGAAATGATCAGTGGCCCGAATAAATCATAATTCTTTTATTTATGAAACATAAAAAAATTTAAAAAGTAATTTCCTGGATTCGAACACGTGTATTCGGCATGCGATCTACGATTGCTAACCACTGCACCACAAGTGTGATGGAATACCTTGAGGGAAAACACCAATTTAAAATTCATCAATTCATGTGTTTCGTATGCAGGCGGGACAAAAGCTCACTTTATTATATCTCAGATGACGCAGCGGTTCGTGCTGTGGCTCTCGCGCAGAAGGACTGGCTTTAACTCTTCAAACAGCTCCAATTCTACTACTAATGCTGATAAATCAATACACATTAATACCTACCTTTAGAAATAACTTTCATATAAGTGCGAACTAAATATAGAATTGGTGTAAAGGACAAAAACCTTTTTTAATTTATTTTCTTAAAGTTCCGTCCAAGTTCCACCAGAGGCTGCTTAGAATGCTCTTCAATTATGGTACCGGAACTTTCAAGTTCTTATAACGACTTAAAAATTAGGCTGCTTAGAATTCTATAGACCACCTCCAACCAAGCTGCTTAAGCCATAAATAGCCTTTTATCAGAACTTTTGGTTACTTGGGTTTAGTTCGACGTCCGTTGTTTCTAGAGACTGAATTTACGACGAAATTATTGAATACATCCATGTAGCATATTGATGTCTTCTAGGTTTATTTTTTTATTTTTTTGAGTGCTTCATTTGAGTGGTGAAAAATTTTCATTAAGGGGGGTATACACTCAGATATAATAAAATAACTTTTTTATGTCTTGTTAAAATTGATGAATGGCCATAGAAACATTGTAGATGAAGTCATTTTAAGAAACTTTGTCCAGCATGACAGTTTTCTATCTTGACTAAGTTATAGCGTTAAAATGGAATTCAAACTATAGTGGTTTGTAGTTATGCTGTCCCAACAGTAGAATTGAAATTTTGCACTCTTTTTTTCATCAAAACAATCACACCACAATCAGAGATGTCATATTTTTTATTACTCAGGAGAGAGGGCAGAAGGCTGGAGGATCCGTCTGGGACGTCTTACCTCAACCCGTTGATGGTGAATCACCCTCTGCGGTCGATTTTGAAGCAGCAGAACGAAACACACCGCTCACACACAACTCATCTACCACAAGTACACCCATAGCTCAAAATTCATCGTCAGAGTTGTTTCTGGCCAAAATGAGCCACCACACATCATCATCGCCACAGCAACGCACGATCTAATCGAACCGAACCGATAGTGAACTGGTATCTCGTAATCGGCGTGGAGAAGGAGAGCATGTAGTTAGCTCCCCCCTTCCCAGAAGGGGAGTGGATGTCCGGGGGGATAAGAGTGGGACCAGTTACGAGTGCCTTGCACCCTCCATTTCCTCATGGAATCCGGTCGATCCATCAGCTCCAACGCACAGGTCGTCATCATCATCTGTGTCGTCAGCAGTCAGTAACAGTCCAGCCACGAAATGTTTTGCCCTCCAGTGGAACATACGTGGTCTACGTGGCAACATCAACGAGCTCAAGCTGCTCATCAGCCAGCATGAACCGTCCGTTATAGCGTTACAAGAGACGAAAGTGGACAACCCAGTCATTGCGCCAGACTTTGTCGGCAAGAACCTTGCTTCTTCAAACCGGTAATCGTCGGTACTGGCAGCAAGGAATGGGCCTTGCCATCCGTGTAGGAGTTCCATTCGAGCGACTGCCAGCGCCACTGCTGCTACTTGGCGACTTCAATGCACACCATCCCGCCTGGGGATCCACGATGTCAAATGCACTCGGCCGCTACATCGCCGAGAAAACGCTAACTAAGCAGATGGTGATCTTGAACGACGGATCGCACACACGAATGGACCCTGCAACTGGTTCATCTTCAGCTATAGATATCTCGATCTGTTCGGAGGTGCTAGCTCCCAGATTTATCTGGCAAACTCTTCCGGACACCCACAGCAGTGACCACTTTCCGATCACCGTCTCTTCACCTGAATACTCACAGGTCACAACGAAGCGGAGAAGATGGCTCTCTACGACCAAGCGGACATCGTTTGAACTGCTAATTTCCCGCAGCATCAAAGCAGACGACGAGCTTGGCGTTGATAAGTTCGTCGATCGAGTATTATCAGCAGCAACAGCAAGCATCCCTCGAACATCAGGACGAGTTGGTCCCAAATTGGTGCCCGGAAGTGTAAACGGCGATTAAGCAGCGCCGAAAGCTTCTGAGAGCATTAAAACGCAGCAGAGAAGCGGGATTAGACACGGCGGATGTTTTGGATCAGTTCCAGAAAGCGAAGGCAGCGACTTAGAAGGCAGTGAAGAAAGCTAAGGAACGTTCATGGGAGGACTTTGTCGTAAAATATCTCCGAACAGCACAACGGCAGAAATGTGGCAGACGATGAACACTCTGAGAGGTAAGCGGCAGCACAACAAGGCGGTTATCAAACGACCCGACGGTTACACAGCTAAGGCAGAAGAAGTAGCAGAAGAACTGGCGAAACACTACTGCGAGAGATCGGCGACCTCTAGCTATCCCCCACTGTTCCAAGCGGCGAAGGAAAGAACGGAACAGGATCGCGTGGACTCTCTTCCAAACACCAACGACATCTATAATTCGGACTGCATCCTGGAAGAGCTTCTGTGGGCACTGGACAAAGGACGTAGTGTCTCTACAGGTCCTGATTCGGTAGGGTATCCGATGCTCCGACGTCTGCCTGTATGCGTGAAGATCGCGTTACTGGAGCGTCTAAACAAAGTCTGGTGTAGTGACGTGTACCCTATCAGCTGGCGAACCGGAATAATAGTGCCGATTCCGAAGCCGCATTCATCTGAGTCCTGCAGCTTTCCGACCTATCTGTATCGCGACCAACTGTATCGCAAAGGTGTTCGAGCGCATGGTGAATTGTAGATTAACGACGGAGTTGGAGTCAAAAGGACGATTAGACAAAAGGCAGCACGCTTTAAGAGCTGGACACGGGGTTGAAACTTACTTGGCGGAGTTGGGTAGGTCGCTTCCCAATCGTGATGAACACTGCTTGATAGCATCACTCGACATATCGAAGGCATATGCCACCTGGAGATACGGCATTTTACGCACTCTGCGGAACTGGCAGATAGGTGGGCGGATGTTCAATGTGTTGAACAGTTTCCTCGCCGACAGAACATTCCGAGTGAACGTGGAAGAACATTTATCGAGTGAAATACCATTGGAAAACGGAGCTCCCCAAGGGTCAGTGCTGTCGGTCACGTTGTTCCTCGTCGCGATGCAGTCAATCTTCAGAGCGGTGCCACATACTGTCAACGTGCTCTTATATGCGGACGATATTTTGCTGGTGGTACGGAGAAATAAGGAACGACCGCTCTATCGCGATCTACAAGCCGCGGTGAAGCTGTCGATAAGTGGGCGAAGAGCGTTGGGTTAAAAATATCAGCTACGAAATCGAACATCTTCTACGGCAGTCCCAACGCCCGTCGAGAACCTAGCAGCAATATCAGCATCGATCGTGTAGTTGTACCGAAGACGAATCGTTTGAAAGTCATCGGTGTCACCCTCGACCGGTCACTAATTTTCAAACAGCATTGTAAGACTGTGAAAACTACATGCGACTCAAGGCTGCGAATGATTGGGGCTAAACTTCCACGAGGGCAACGCGAGTCCCTCCTGTGCATAGGATCGGCAATCGTTTCGTCACGCATTCTTTACGGCATCGGACTTGTCAGCAGAGCGAAGGATAAGGTTGTGCAAACTCTAGCACCCATCTACAACCGGATGGTCCAGTTCGCCTCAGGAGCATACGTCACCAGCCCGATTCCAGCGATCATGGCTGAAGCGGGCACAATACCGTTCGATCTCCTGGTTTTCAAGCTACAGCTCGAGTTGCCATTTGCTTGCTGGAAAAGGATCACAGAAATGTCGACCTTCCAGTCTTCCAACGTGTATCCGATCGTCTGGCGGCGGTTTATATAATTTTTCCGACCATCGCTGTATGGTCACGTTTCGCCAATCGAGTGTGGCATGCTCCCAAGCCACGCATTGTTTGGGACGTGAAACGACAGGTGAAAGTGGGAGATCCCCCAGATACAGTACGTCCCATGATTCAGGAGTTGCTGGCAAACCGGTTTCACCGTGCTACGGCTATCTATATCGACGGTTCTAGGTGTGAAGACATGGGAAGGAGCAGGAGTATTCAGCGGCAGCATGCATAGAACATTAGACCTTCCGTCACTATGTAGCGTTTTTTTTTTCGGCGGAGGCCTATGCGATCAAATCGGCTGTCAACGAGGCGAGTACAATAATTGACGCGATCATTCTGTTCAATTCGGCGAGCTGTCTTTCAGCAATAGAGAGTGGAAAATTGCAGCATCCCTGGATCCAAGAAATTGTATGTCTGCTTCGAAACCGTCCGATTCACTTGTGTTAGGTTCCCGTCCACGCCGGCATCCGTGGCAACGAAGAAGCGGACCGACTCACCGGAGAAGCACGAAATAATCCGCCAATCAATATCGGTATTCCAGGAAAAAGATGCCATTAAGGCAATGAACCAAGCCGTCAGTGGGAGGCACAATGGACGCAACTTACAGAAGCCAAGCTGAAGGAGATAAAACGTGACACGAAGAAGTGGATGGACCAGAAAAGTTCTGTCGACCAGCGAGTACTCACTCGTTTGTGCATGGGCCATACCAGGCTGACACACGAATTTCTATTAAAGAAATCATCGCCACCGACATGCGAATGCTGTGGAACGGTTATGGATATCCGGCACGTAATTCTACACTGCAGGAAATTTGAAGCAGCCAGGACGAAACATGAGATCGATCCAACTAGTCTTTATACGGCACTATGCAACCATGATGACAGTGAAAAGCGGTTACTGAAGTTGCTGAATGAAGCTAATAGGGTTAACTATTAAACACACCCCCAACATAGTCTTTCTTAATCTAGTGCAGTTCAGCAATGCAATGTTATTATTACTGATGGCTTCCAAATTTATTTACCTTTCCGTACGTACAGTAAGATTTGATAAAGAGAAACCAATCATTGAGATATTGTCAAAAGTCTAACACTGCTTCTTGACGCCAAACTCGGCCTACGGATTCTAAATTCGGCCTAATACATTGAAAGGCAATTGAAACGTCAATGAATTCACTTCGGCCTATCAGATGAAAATAATAATTGATTCGGTCGGAGCACTTCTTTTGTTTTTGGGAATAATGGGTGCAAACCTTCATATCACGCGTTCTCATTGACTTCGTTCGGTAGTTTATTAACTTAAGTATAGTACTAAACGTATAATTGACCTGTTAACTCTGAAATCATGGATTTATTCGAAGTTTTCTGCTCGATAGGCCCAAAATGGGCGCTTAGGCCGAAGTAGTTCTCTACTCTATCTATCTAACATTGTGAAAACGAGGAAAAGAGAGAAGCGGATTCAGAGGACGTTAAGGACAACAGAAGAAAACAGAGGATAATGGAGAAAAAACATACAAAGTGTGAGCAGAAGAAGACATGAATGAAGAACAAGATGAAGAAAGCGGGGCAGAAGATCAAGCGAAGAAGGAAGGAAAATCAAGAAGACGAAGGAGAAGAGTTGCCGCTACCTAAGGGCAAAAATGAAAGCTGATGAAGATGACAGAAGATGATGCGAAGAAAGCAGAAGAAGATGTAGAAGAAGATGGTTATGCAGAGTATGAAGTAGATTGCGAAACAAAATGAAAAGGGATGAAAGAAGACATAAAGATGAATACAGGCACAAACACGGATGAAGAAGATGGTGATAAAGAAGGTGAAACCGGGTATCAAAAGAAGATTGAAGGGGATGGAAATCCAAGAAGCAGTGATGAATATGTAGTGGAACGAAGCAAGGAAAAAATCTCCGACACCCTCAAGAGACCAGCAACCGAACTCTTTTGCAACCGGTAACGTCTGCCACCGAATCACCATCAAAACTCGCGACGGACACATTATCAGCACTTGCCCGGGCTAATTCACCAATCGGACCGGATTAAAACTCGTCCGCGGTGACGAATCTCTCAATAGAACTACGCGCCGAAAGTGTGGCATCCGAACTCGGAGAACCGGGCTCCCGGGAGGCAATTAAACCGACACCAAACAATTGAACTAAAGCTGCGACGTAGATTTTGGAGGTTAAATTCAAGGTCAACCGAAGCACTCAAGACGGCCCTTTTTTTCTTGCTTCTTTCTTTTGTCACTGCATGTTTCTATTTTTCACTTGCTATATTCTTCTCTTTTTTAATCTAATTTGGCTTCAAAACTGGACGCCTCAACACAGGAAAAAAGCACGATATATCACTAAATGATAACTTTATGAACACTTGAAACTAAATTTCAGCACACAAATTTAAAAATTCAAGTCAAAAAAAGTTTAATTCGCTGACGAAAAATACGCAGCAAAAGAAAAACACGTCAGCTTTCGAGCGCGGCCTACTGCGATCAGTCGATTGCTGAATTTATATATGAGCCAAAATTAGAAACATTTAGGCCGACATTACATCCATTTCCCCTACATAACTAGTTTAATATGAAACGTCATTTCAAATATAAGGGCTCTTTATAAATAATGAGACAATTTGAAAGGGACCAGGTCTAATCACAAATTACGTCCCCATGGTAACCGAAATAAATACGAGTGCTGACCGGTTGGTAGAACCCTTTTTTCCATAACTTGTTTGTTTGAATTTCACATTTTTTTCAATGTTCTACAAAGATATAAGTGCTAAAAAATGCACATTTTTTGTTAGAAAAATTATTATTATTTATCTTTATTAGGGAGGCTTTCAGCCTTGGGCTGGTTCGCCTCCATAGTTATTAGAAAAAGCAAATTGCTATCTATTCGTTTAAAGGATTTACATCCGTATTTATATTTTTAACGCTATCTTTAAGGGTTTTTTTTGCAGGTTAGCAGGTATTAGCAGCTTAACTCAACGCAATTTCGTTAGGCAACATATACCCTACTACTACAAATACAATGCATTGGGGGATCCAAAGGGATTCCTAATTTATTTCCAAATAAAGTACCTCAATGTTTTGAGACGTTTTGCTGTTTTCATGACTATTTTTCCAAGTATGTTCATTAGGGTGGGTTGTAGCTTCGGCTCTGCCTCCGACTCCGCCTCGGAATCTATCTGAAGACATTGGCGTAGCTAATGGGGGTGACAAAGAGGCCAGCCCCCCCCCCCCAGAATTATCTAGGCACCTTCCAGAATTTTTAGTGTTTTTTTTTACTCGCCGGTAATAAAATTGATGCTCAAATTACGATTTTTTTTAAAGTCCTTTCGGGAATCTCTTTTGGAAAATCCGCCGATATTAATTATGGGCAAATCACCCACGACGCAGCTTCTCAATGTCCAAATTACCCATGCAGCAGCTTGAATCCAAATGACCTTTCACCAACTGTCAGGAAATGTGTATGAAAAGTCAAGAAATTTCGTTCATGGATCTTCACGAGAAACGTAGAAGTGCAGCAAACGTTGAAGAAGGAATTTTGATTATCATCAAGTTGATACTAGAATCCATCGTACGGCAGGTTTCTGTTTATGATTATGTTTGATTCTAAGATCAATGACCTACAGTTGATTCATAGTAACAGTCAAGTTTATTCCCTTGTTCCATTTGAATTATTCAAATGGTATTGAAACTAAAAGTCAACGGGCATTAATTGTGCTCACACGAACAGTTATTTGAAACCGAGGAAGGAAATTAATACGCCACTTCTCGCAGTCCCTTGCCTTAATTACGTGCATGTAGGTTAGGTAGTCTATGGGATGCTGGTGCAATTTGATTTCCAACTTTCATTTTCTAGCATTAAAAGCAATAGTTGGTAGCATTGGGTCCCATCATGCATGTCTGAATGTAATTCATAAGGCGAAAGGGAAAAAGTGAAGCTTTTCATTTTCATTCACTGACGCTGGGATCCCCCTTGTGGCTGCTGCTGCTGCACCGCATGGTGCATTGTAGGGAAATTAACGCATGAGAAATACCTTTTTCTTTTCGGGCGGCCTATAGCCCTTGTACCAAGTTTTAGACACGTGTATTATCTGGTACAGCACCATCAACAGCAGCAGCAACACATCGAATGAAGGTTTCCATTATTGGGCGCGATTGGGTGGTGAAAGAAAAGTGAATGGGGCTGGTTGCAATGTAACTCATGATGTGATGCTGCCGACTGGTGGTGGTTCACCGATGATGAAACATCTATAGCAGGTAATGCTCGAATTTCCCTTTAAAAGTGATTGCGTCGAGTTGTTTCAATTTCAACCGTCACCAACAGAGTCGAATGCCAGGGGGTATTGTTTCTACTGAACTGATTTCCCGTCTTTCTCCGCTGGACTGTGACGAGGGTCGCTGGTTCGAATCAAATCTATGTTACTGTGTTAGGATGGGCGGCATTGTTTGGGTTTGCTCGATAACTTGATTTTCAATTTTCTCGTCATCATTCGAGGCACTTTCCTCATGAAGTTCCAATAAAACAACAGCGGAAATAAAATCGATACACACCCGTCTGGGAAAGGCAACGCAATACAATAAAATTCCAATCGGCATTAACAGGCCATCCGTAGGCGACAATAGTGTCATTACCAGTTACGGTCCCATTTCGTACCCGCCACGCCATAAGAAAGGATACCAATTCAATCTGCCTTCTATTGATTACATCCTGAGTTGGTAGACCGACCTTTTTTCTCGTTCCGCGTCCGACTGCCCTCCGCATTTCGTCCAGCCATGCTCCGGCTCAAAATAAAACCAAATGATGGAAAATGTGGCCCAAGACTTCAGAGCATTGTTCATTAGCGGCAGGATCCCATTATCACCAAACGACAATTACCCTCATTTAGTATCGAAAGACGAAGAACTCCACAAGGGAAGATGGATCATCCTTTCATTCTTCAAGGGCCAGGCTTCGAGAGCAGAGCAATCGGATGTGAAAACAATGGAGTAGAATTTTATGAGCTCTTCCTCTCGAAGAAAAGGCACGTAGTTCATTGAAGCCGACTTGAATAGGCGTCTATTTGCTTTTTTTCCTTTTACAGTTACAGAACAGGGATAGGGCTCTGTACACTGAAAATGTATTTTCGTTATTTCTCTGAAAACCGTTTCGTAAAAATGAATATCGTACATACAACACATCTTTCATAAATGGTACGAAACATTCGTTTTTCCTGTCATATGGCGCAATGTCAATATTACGCCTTATTCGTATAATATACAAATACATCTTCGTACAATCAAACCAACAACTGCGCTTATTGTCTCCTAAAGTGCTGATTGTGTGTTGGAGATGGGACATTTTTTTTAGAAATATTGTCGGTTTGACCAATACATACAAGCTACAACAATAAATCAAATTACTCGTCGCGGAGGTTTTATGTTAGAGAAAAAAAAATACATGCAAGCAGCAGAAAAAGCAAGCGAAATCGAATAACCGTTCCATGAGTGCTTCTTATTTGCCTTTAGCTTTACCATGGATAAAGAACAGATCTGACAATCACAAGGTTCATGAGTCGAGTCCGGTCTGAAGCTTATATTTATTTTTTTGTTATATTTATTCCTTCCAATGATGAAGTTATTTTTACCCATCCTCACTAACACACTCCACATTTTTCGGTTTCCACAACCAACACTTGTGGCCCGCTGGTTGGGTGTAGCGATAGCGAGTGTGGCAGTTCTAACGAAACTAGCTTCATACAATGTACGAATCCATTTCGTTGCAGAAAACAAAATTCGTAGAACAAACGAGCGATTTCGTTGTATAAACGAAATTTTATTTTCAGTGCGCTACTGAAAGGCCGGCATCAGGTAGATTGGAGTCGATGTGCAAAACAAGTGCGTCGAGGGTGTCACTCAGGTATTTTGTTGTAGAAATGCAAGTGTAAAATATTGTCCATATGTTGTTTGACCGGAAGTGAACTTTGAGAGTGTCTATAATAGCATATCAGTCCTATATGGGTTTTCGTAATTTTTTAGATAATAACACTATGTTCTATCAATTGGCATTTACTTTCATATTGAGTGATACAATCCAGGGCCCTAGGAATTATCCGATGGCCGATTAAATTGAATTTTTTGTTACATTATTCCGGTGAGTGGTTCTAACATATGTTAGGTGGTACTCCCCCCAAGCTCTGCCCTCTTTTTTATAAATTCAACAGTGTGCTGATATTGGGGTGTTTTTTTTCAAATCTTGATCATATATCTTACCTACCATTGCGATAATATATTGATTTTTTTCGTGGAACTCCCGGAAATAATAGAGATCATATAAAATACCGCATCATAACTCTTAACTGACATAACCCCATGGCTGCAAAATGCGTGTCGATGCATGTTGACATGACTGGTTCTCAGCAATACAATCATCAATCGTTATGATTCAGCCACCAATCGAAAGATATGGCTATCTAATTTTATTTTGAACAGATAGAAAACCAATTGGACCTGTGGTTGGCCAGCCGGAACGGAAAAACCCGGAAAAGTCCCGAGCAAAATGCGTGTCGATTGAAGTTGACATGACTGGTTCTCGGTGATTTGGTTACCAAATTTCAAGATTGAGCCACTATTTGAAAGGTATAACTATCTACTTTCGAACGCAACAGACAACGAACTGATTGCACTTGTGGTTGGCAAATCGGAACGGGAACACCCGCGAAAGGTGGCTCTGTGGAAATTCAGATTCACCGATAAAATGGTCAATTCCTGAAAGTAGCCTAGAGATCCGCGATTTTTTCTAAATTGCTAACAATTATGAGCAGAGAAGAAATATACCATCAACATATCGATTCTGCAACCAAGTGGCCAGAAAACGGTCCTCTGGATATCCGGAATCACCGGAAAAATAGTAAATTCTTGAAAGTAGACCTAGAGATCTGTGATTTTTTCTAAATTGCTTACAATCATGAGCATAGAAGAAATAAACCATCAACATATCGATTCTGCAACCAAGTGGCCAGAAAACGGTCCTCTGGATATCCTGAATAACCGGAAAAATAGTAAATTCTTGAAAGTAGACCTAGAGATCCGCGATTTTTTTCTAAATTGCATACAATCATGAGCATAGAAGAAATAAACCATCAACATATCGATTCTGCAACCAAGTGGCCAGAAAACGGTCTCTGGATATCCGGAATCACCGGAAAAATAGTAAATTCTTGAAAGTAGACCTAGAGATCCGCGATTTTTTTCTAAATTGCATACAATCATGAGCATAGAGGAAATATGACATCAAAATATTGATACTGCTACCGGGTGGCCGGAATATGGTGCTCTGGATATCCGGAATCACCGGAAAAATAGCCAATTCTTAAAAGTAAACCTAGAGATCCGTGATTTTTTAGAACATGTGAAGAACCCTTAGTTGAGAAGAGATATCTCAGTGCCATAGTGATTCGGTCCCCCGGTGGCCATAAAACGCCCTTCTGGATATCCGGATTCACCAGAAAAATGTTCAATTCCTAAAAGTAGTCCTAGAGATTCGCGATTTTTTCTAAATTGCATAGCATCATGAGCATAAAGAAAATATGCTGTCACCATATCGATTATGCTACCGAGGGGCCAGAAAACGGTCCTCTAGATGGCCGGAATAATTGGTAAAATTATCCATTCCTGAAAGTAGCCTAGAGTTCCGCGATTTTTTTCTAAATTGCATACAATCTTGAGCTTAGAGGAAATATGCCATCGCTGAATCGATTTTGCTGCCGGGTGTCCATAAAACACCCTCGTGGATATCCAGATTCACTGAGAAAATGGCCAATTCCTAAAAGTGATCCTAGAGTTCCGCGATTTTTTTCATAAATTGCACACAATAATAATCATAGAGGAAATAAGCTATCACTATATCTATGCGGCTGCTAGGTGACCAGAAAACGGTCCTCTGGATATCCGTAATCACTGTGATCAAGGGCAATTCCTGAATGTAGACCTAGAAATCCGTGATTTTTTAGAACGTGTGAAGAACGTTCAGTTGAGATGAAATACCTCAGTGCCATATTGATTCGATCCCCCGGTGGCCATAGAACGCCCTTCTGGTTATCCGGATTCACCGGGAAATTGGTTAATTACTAAAAGTAGTCCCTGAGATCCGTGATTTTTTATAAATTGCATACAATATTGAGTAAAGAGGAAATATGCCATCACCATATCAATTCTCCTTCAGGGTGGCCAGAAAACGTTCCTCAGGATATTCGGATACATCGGAAAAGTAGTATCCTGATGAATGTGGGCGTCTTAGTGGAATACCTGTATAATGAGAGAGAGAGAAGGATTAGTATTTTCCATTTAATTCCACTACTTTATTTGCTTATCCTTGACAGATACGCGTATTTCGTCTACAATGTGCAGACTTCTTCAGTGTCTTGTACTAATACTCGAGTATAGAAGAGGAAAAGTAGTAATTTTTACAAAGTGGTTCTAATGCTCGGTGAATTTTTAGTTAATGTATTGATCCTTAAGTTAAGTGGAGATATCTCAGTGAAATATTAATTCGTTCACCCGGTGACCATAAAACCCCTTTCTGAATTTGGAATCACCAGGAAAATGGTCAATTAAATTAAAAGTGGTCCTAGCGATCCGCAATTTTTGCAAAATTGCATACAATTTTCATCATAGAGGAAATATTCAATCACCATATCGATTCTGCTTCACGGTGACCACGAAACGGTCAGCTAGATATCCAGAATCACCAGGAAAATGAGCAACTCATAAAAGTAGACCTAGCGATCCACGTTTCTTTTTTAAATGTGAAAAACCCTCATTTGAGGAGAGATATCTCTGCTCCATATTGATTCGATCCCCCGGTGGTCATAAAACGCCCTTCTGGATATCTGGATTCATCGGGAAATTAGTCCATTCCTAAAAATGGTCCTAGAGACCCGTGATTTTTTCTTAATTGGATTCTATCGTGAGCATAGAGAAAATATGCCATCACTATATCGATCCTCCTCCAAGTGATCTGAAAACGGTCCTCTGGACATCCTGAATAAACGGGATCAAGGTCAATTCTTGAAAGTAGACCTAGAGATTTGCGATTTTTTAGAAAATGTGAAAAACTCTTAGTTGAGAGAGATATCTCAGTGCCACATTGATTCAATCCCTCGAAGGCCATAGAAGGCCCTTCTGGATAATCGGAAACACCGGAAAAATAGTGTATTCCTAAAAGTGGTTATGCACCTCTCATAATATTAGCGCTAGCTGGTGTTACTAGCTCGCTGATCGTCTGCCTACTTACGTTGCAGGTTCAACAGCATTTGAGCGACTGCCCTGTTGACGGCATCCCAGGTGCCCTCCTCTCGACGCATTTCCTCGCCGACATTAATTGCGCCAAGGGCAGACATCTCCCTTCGTATTGTTTCGAATCGAGGTCGAAGACCACGTGATGAGTATATGTATGTGTGTTATACAATTTTGAGTAATGTTTTTCTCACTAACCACTGGACCGAATTGCATGCGTCCGGATATGTCATGTGTCCGGATGTGTCCAATGTAATTCTGGGCACTTTTTATAACATTGCACTTGGTTTTAATTCTTATGTTATGAGGTATTATATGAGGTGTTACTGAGAATCCCGTTACTCAAAATTGTTTAACACACAAAGACACACACCACACACCACACACGTGGTCGTGTGGGAAGTCTAGGCTACTGAAGAGAGTAAAGCTGGGTTTAGACAGGGCAAGTCAATTGATCAAATCAGTTGAATTCAACTGACTTGAACGCGAATTGAACGTGTAAACCATGCCATTCAACTGACTTGATCACTTGAATTGAAAAAAGTTGAACCAGGCTCAACTTTTCAAGCCAATTGAATTCAAATGAGTTGATCAATTGACTGGCCTTGTCTAAACCCAGCTTAAGGAGTTGTTTTCAGTAGGAAGGCACTAGATGATTAGTGAGTTCACATCGTGGTCAAGGGTACATATGGGTATAAACTCGATTACTGCATAACAACACCACAAAACAAAGCCAGGTTTTTGAAGCATTTTTATCCATACTATAAAAAAATTAAAAAAAGGGGCAGATCCCTAAGCGGCGGACATCTCTCAATACCGGACATTGCTTTTATCCACGGTTTCATGCGTGTTATTCACGTGTTTTGGCATGTATGCTTCTTCTTATTTCTTGTCGTATACTTCCATTGACCGTTGAAATCATGGAAATCAGCAATGTCCGAGCAATGAGATATGTCGCGCTGGGGGATCTCCCCTTACATATGTACAGACATAGGGGTCCCATAGGCCCCAATTCATGTATTGGTATTGGCATCGACGTCTCTCAATTCATAACTGTGGAAGTGCATTTAGAACACTAATACCCCGTTCACACTACAACCTATATCATGTAATATAGGCTGTATTGCACCGAGCATTCATATAGGATTTCCAGTGAAAACTAAATGTATGAGTGCTCATTGCAAGACAACCTGTATTATATGATATAGGTTGTAGTGTGAACGAGGTATAAGTTGAGAGTACGCAATAAGGTAATATGCGATAAGCAATAAGATTTAAATGCGAAGAAGAAGAAGTTGTACAGACATATTCTGATCTCGGCGAGCTTACTTGAATGTTTTTTGAAACTTGGCATCGGATCAAAAGACGGTTTTCTTAGCGATACGTATACTCTCCTCTGTAAAAAAGTTGTAATGTAATGTGTAAAAATGTAATATAAATCTATGTAAAAAAAAGCAGATACGATATTACATACATGTATGTGAATTTGATCACAGTTTCTTAGTACATTGTACAATGTTATATTACCCAATAAGCCCATTGACAAATGTGCAGATGGTTTTGTGAAATATTGAATAGCTTTGTTGTGTGTGTACTAACACAATTTTTACTGTAATTCTATGTTTGCACTACGGAGTTATAACATGTTACATCAAGATAGCCTTGTAACATTTTATAACCCGTTATGCCAACGGCACAAGTGGTGTTTCTTGTTTTAGCGTGATTTGTTTATTTTTGAAGCCATCCATATTTCAAATTCAATCTATTCGAAAGTGACGTGTTTCGCTTTGTCTGAATAAAAAAAATGAGTGAATCAAGTGATTGGGAAGAAAGTGAGGATGAATCGGAATGCTCGATTGATGAGGAAATGGTGGTGGAAGAATATTCCGAGGAGGAAGACATAATTATTGGTGATGACAATGAAGAAACTGTGGGTGAAAGTCAACTGAATGTGTATACATCAAAAAGTGGTAAGCAATAATGCCAGAAGCAACAACATTCCTGTTACTGTGGCTAATGACAATAAGATAATTGAATGAAAGAGATGCTGAGGATAGCTGTCTGATGTCCTTTGTATAAGATCCTGCTCAACTGGCTTGTTGGTGTTAGTGATATGAGGCAATGTTTAGTGGTGTTTGTATTTTATCATAATGTTTACTTTTTTTTACATGAACTGCAGTGGTAACGTCACGTTGGATATTCGCTATGTGGAACGTTCGTAGGTCTCACGCGTCGTCACTGTACGCTTGCTCAGCAATGTTCACAATATTTTTGCTGCTAATGCAAGCAAGCTATCTGTTGGGCCAGATCTATAATATATGTGTTGTATCGGACATCGATCTATGCCAGGGTTTTGTCAATGTTATGAAGTATAGGAGGAAGGTGGTAAAGTTCGAGAATCTGTTTGTATTACTTAGTAAAACAAAAATAACGTAAACTAATAAAAACATTTCGTCAATATTTGCAAGGACAGGACTGAGATTTTTTTCGGCGCCGGTGGTGTAGGGTAAGCGTGACTGCTCTCTCACCCCAATGGGTCTGGGTTCAATCCCAGCCGAGGTCGGTGGGATTTTTCTGAGGCATAAAAATCTCTGGTCACGTCTTCCTTCGGAAGGGAAGTAAAGCCGTTGGTCCCGGCCCTTATGCGTTGATGGGTACGATATCCTTACGCAGGTGTGGAAGCTGCCTCTCTGCACATTCGATTGTCGTCAATGGATGGCAATCGATATCCGTCGGTGATTGGCTCTAGATTGCGGAACAGAAAACCGACGTTAACAAAAAAAAAAAAATAGAACAGCAGGTAACTCAGGACCATATTCAGAAATCTAACACTTGTCAGAGGAATCCGGATATCCAAGTTAATATTCTATGACTACTACGTGAGTGAATCGATATGACGCAGATAAATTTCAATTTTTCTCAGCATTCTGAGCATTTATTAAAGTCAAAAAGTCATAGGTCCAGGCACACATTCAAAAACTGACCACTTTTATGAAGAATCTGGATATTCGGAAGGGTGTTTTATGGCTACTGGGTGTTTGAATTAATATGGTGCTGAGATGTATCCTCCTCGCAGAGTTTTATGACTACTTTTACGGTGATTCGGGAAATCCAGTTTTATGGTGGCATAATCAATATGGTGATGGCATTTTTTCTCTATGCTCAAGATTGTACGCAATTTAGAAAAATATTATGGACATCTAGGACTAATTTAAGGAATTAACCATTTTACCGGCCTTTTATAGCTTCCGGGGGATCGAATCAATATCGCGCTGAGACATATTTGTTCAAATAAGCGCTCTATTCATTTTCTAAAAACTTGCAGAGCTCTAGGTCCACTTCCTGAAAATGACTAGTTTTCCAGTGATTCCGTATATCCTGAGAACCGTTTTCTAGCAACCCCGGGCAGAATCTATATGGTAGTGGTATATTTCCTCTATACTCAAGATTGTATGCAATTTGGAAAAAAACGCGAATCTCTAGGCCTACTTTTAGGAATTGACCATTTTTCTGGTGAATCCGGATATCCAGAAGGGTGTTTTATGGCCACCGGGGGACCGGATCACTATGGCACTGAGATATCTCTTCTCAACTAAGGGTTCTTCACATGTTCTAAAAAATCACGGATCTCTAGGTTTACTTTTAAGAATTGGCTATTTTTCCGGTGATTCCGGATATCCAGAGCACCATATTCCGGCCACCCGATAGCAGTATCAATATGTTAATGTCATATTTCCCTTATGCTCATGATTGTATGCAATTTAGAAAAATCGCGGATCTCTAGGTCTACTTTCAAGAATTTACTATTTTTCCGGTGATTCCAGATATTCAGAGGACCGTTTTCTGGCCACTTGGTTGCAGCATCGATATGTTGATGGTTTATTTCTTCTATGCTCATGATTGTAAGCAATTTAGAAAAAATCGCGGATCTCTAGGTCTACTTTCAAGAATTTACTATTTTTCCGGTGATTCCGGATATCCAGAGGACCGTTTTCTGGCCACTTGGTTGCAGAATCGATATGTTGATGGTATATTTCTTCTCTGCTAATAATTGTTTGCAATTTAGAAAAAATCGCGGATCTCTAGGTCTACTTTCAGGAATTGACCATTTTATCGGTGAATCCGAATTTCCACAGAGCCACCTTTCGCGGGTGTTCCCGTTCCGATTTGCCAACCACAAGTGCATTCAGTTCGTTGTCTGTTTCGTTCGTAAGTAGATAGTTATACCTTTCAAATAGTGGCTCAATCTTGAAATTTGGTAACCAAATCACCGAGAACCAGTCATGTCAACTTCAATCGACACGCATTTTGCTCGGGACTTTTCCGGGTTTTTCCGTTCCGGATGGCCAATCACAGGTCCAATTGGGTATCTACCTATATTTAATGAAAGACGATAGCCATACCTTTCGAATGGTGGCTAAATCATAAAGATTGATCGTCGCATTATTGAGAACCAACCATGTCAACCATGAATCGACACGCATTTTGCAGCCTTGGGGCTTTGAGGAAGTTTTTATGGCTTGGGGTTATGTCAGTTAATAACAGAAATTTGTATTTATGGTCATACTGATTTTTTGTTTCCAAATGTGTTAAACTCAATAGCGTTCTAGGCGTGAAATAACCAAAAAGTTCGTTGTTTTTCGTCAGCGTACCATCAAAGTGCGACTCAAAATATTCCCAAAAATCCAGTCACCACTGCAACAGACAATACTGTCACCTCTTCTCTTTAGTCTTTCCTAATTCACAGACTGAAAAAAGCAAAAAAAAAATCACGTTCATGGGACCTACTAGTTTTAGTCTTAGTCTTACCTCTATGGTCTTAAGAAGGCTTTCCCGATGCTTGAAACCTTTGTGAGGGGAGGGGGGGGGGGGGTTCTGCTTTAAACGTGTCGAAATCAATATTTCAAATTCTAATGCTAATAAGGTGATCCAAGAGACTTTATCAATGAAACTGGCAGCTAGTAATCTAGAATGTGGGAGTGATCTGGTGTTATTGGTGCTGAATATAAACATAAACAAAGCAGTAATTCATATGAGGATAAACTGCCAGTTCTACTGTGATCTGTCAAAAGTTCTTGGTAAACGAAAAAAGTCAGCTGAGCGTAACTGCCTCGTGGACAGCCTTATTCCGACTACACGGAAAACAGAACATAGGTATTGAACATTTTCCAAGATTATTAAAAATCTGTGATTCTCGGTAGGAAAAGTGAAAAATCTGTAGATTTTAACCTTTCGTCTGTGAATCGGTAGGCATCCCAAAAACCGGTAGGACTACCGATAAACCTGGCCACGCTGTTGGTAACTCACTGTTCGAAATGCTCTCTGCGTATTAGTGTTAAGAGTCAGAGTGCATCGCTAGCTTGTGTGCGTATTCATTGATCGCTAGAAGCGATTTTTTGACATCACTGGTCGTGACATAAACATTAGGATGGGTCATCATGGTCATTTTTTCAGAACAATGTTTTTTTGGTTTCATTTGGGGTCCCAAACAACTGTGCAAAATTTGGGGACGATTGGTTGTAACCCGGCTTTCCGCATTGCATTTGAAATTTGTATGGAAATTAGTATGGGAAAACCTAATTTTTTGCATCATTATTACTAGGGACAACAATTTTGCACAAAAAACGCATCTAAATACGTTAAAGTATAGTCCAGAAAGTGCCTAACAACTTTGCTTAAAAATGTATTGTACTAGAATGCCCCTAAAAAAAGTTATGGCTGTTCAAAGATCAATGTTTCGAATTAAATGCCAAAAATCCCTTTTTCTGCCAACACTGCCGGTGTACCAGTGAAAGTCAGACTCCAAATTCAAAATTAATTATTTTATCGTTTTAGTATGTTCAGATGAAATATTCATGAACAATAGATCTATCTCATATGCGTAGTCGGAGGGGGGTTGGGGGGGGGGGGGGGGGAGTTTGGCTCACTCATAAAGGGTGTCCACGATGAAATTGCCACACTATGAAATTGCTCTAACTTTTTAACAGTTGGGTAGAATTTAATGAAAATTTGGGTGGATTTAGTTCATAGTGCATTATTTACATCCTGCAAGTTTTAAAGTCCTGTGATCAAAACTCGCGGAAATGGAGTCGAAAGAACAGCTCGTGCGTGATAAAATCTTGCGCATTCATCACGAGAACAAGGATCTCTCGCATCGTTCCATCGCTAAAACGTTGGGAATCGCGAATTCCACGGTGTCGCGAGTGATTAAGCGGTTCGAGGAACGGTTGACCACCGATCGGAAGCCCAGAAGTGAAGGAAAAAGTATTCCGTACAACACCAAAAATCACAACCGCGTAGTTGGGGCCTTCAACCGAAATCCGAACGCCTCCGTTAGGGATGTGGCTAAGAAGCTGCACATAAGCCGAAGTTTTGTCCAAAAGGCCAAAACTAAGGCTGGGCTTCGAACGTTCAAGGAACAAAAGGCCCCTAATCGCGACGAGAAGCAGAACAAGTCCGCCAAAACCCGTGCCAGGAAGTTGTACCTCAACATGCTGACGAAAGTTGAATGCTGCATCATGGACGACGAAACATATGTGAAGGCCGACTTCAAACAGATCCCCGGCAACCTGTTTTTCACAGCCAAGGATAAGTTCAGCGTTTCGGAGCATATCCGCACTCAGAAGATGTCCAAATTTGCGAAGAAATTCCTGGTTTGGCAAGCCATCTGCACGTGCGGGAAGCGGAGTGCACCTTTCGTGACCCAGGACACGATGAACGGACAGGTGTACATAAAAGAGTGCCTCCAGAAGCGGCTGCTTCCTCTCCTGAAGGCCCACAACGTCCCAACAATCTTCTGGCCGGATTTGGCTTCATGCCACTACTCCAAGGACGTGCTGAAGTGGTATGCGGACAATAAGGTCAATTTCGTGCCGAAAATGTTCAACCCTCCCAACACTCCGGAGCTCCGCCCCATCGAGAAGTACTGGGCGATTATGAAGCAGCACCTTCTTAAACGACCTAAGGTAGTGAAGACAGTCGAGGAACTGAAGAAAGTATGGGTTTACATGCAAAAAACGGTTGATTCACAGGTTGTGCAGAATCTTATGGCCGGGGTTAAGGCCAAGGTGCGGGCATTTGCGTATGGACTGTAAATAAAATACGAGTAAAATGGTAAAATGAAGTTTAATAGTTATTTCTCAATCCCTGAAAATTTGATGGCAATCGGATGAAAACTCGAATTTTGCGAATCAATTTTGTGTGTGGCAATTTCATCGTGGACACCCTTTATCAATCGAAGTAAAGTTTCAAACTGAAATAACTTCGGAGTTTCTTATCTTATCGATTTGGTATGTTCAGATGAATTATTCAAAAACAATTTTTCAATTTCATAGGCATATTAAGAGATGAAGGGGGGGGGGAGGGGCTAACTATACCTCCGGCTCCTCACTCATATAAATGGAGGTAAGGCTTCAAACTGCAATAACTTCAGTGTTTTTGATCTTGTCAAGTTAGTATGTTCAGATGTATTCAAAAACATGTGTTCCATTTAATAGGCGTAGTTAGATGTGGGGGGCTTACTGTATGGTTTCCGGGGCTCACTTATATCAATGAAAGTAAAGATAAAGACCAAAATAACTTCGTAGTTTCCCATCTCTCGAGTTGGTCGGATGGGTTATTCAAAAACATTTGCTGAATCTCATAAGAGCATTTGTAAAGTGAGTCTCTTCCCTACTCTTCCCTAAATGTTTTTAAATAATTCATCCTGAACATACCAAATCGATGAAATAAGAAACTCCGAAGTTATCTCAAACTGAAAATATTGATATGAGTGAAGAGGATGGGGTAGATTATTAACCTACCCCCCCCCCCCCCCCTCTCCAACTACACATATGAGATTAAGCAATTGTTTTTGAATAATTCATCTGAACTTACCAAATCGGTAAGATGAGCAACTCCGATATTATTTCAGTTTGGAATCTGACTTCCATTGGTACACTGGCAGTGTTGGCAGAAAAAGGGATTTTTGGTGTTTAATTCAAACCATAAATATTTGAATATCTATAACTTTTTTTAGATACATTCTAGCACCATACTTTCTTTGGCAAAGTTGTGAGGTACTTCCTGGAATATATTTGAACATAATTAGTTCATGCAAAATTTGGTCTATAGGGATATAAATGCAAAAAGTTGGTTTTTCCATACTAATTTCCATACAAATTTCAAACGCAATGCGGAAAGCCGAGTTACAACCAATCGTTCCCAAATTTTGCACAGTTGTTTGGGACTCCAAATGAAACCAAAAAAAGGGTTGTTCTCGATTGGTGCGGTAAAGTTTGCGTTTTCCATATAACGATGACCCACTCTAATAAACATGGATCTGGAAGATCCGGCACATCCATAAAAGTGGTCAATCCATGAAACTGATCCATCCTAGAGCTCCTCGGTTTTTTCGAAAACACTTGGAACTGTGATGTAAGAAAGAATTTGGGGTCGTAACATAAACATGGACATGGAAGGCCATGGGACCTTCCTCCGGAAGATCCGAAGCAACCGTTTAAATAGTAAATCCATGAAACTGATCCTAGAGCTCCGTGTTTTTTTTTCGAAAACACTTGGCATAAGAAATAATTTGAGGTCATGTCATGAATATGGACCCGGATGGCTTTGGCGTGGAAATGCTTAATGTATATAGGGGAATTTACGTATTCTCGTCAATCTAAGCAGCGTCCGCGCTTCTATTAGCATTTTTTCAGCGTCACGCACATATATGACGTGTCTGTTTGTTTATATTCATCTGCTACTTGCTTCTCTATCTATTCCAATCGACAGAATTTTTCAAAACGGTTTGAAAGCTTTTTTACAACGCTTCAAACTTCTCAGGTGAGTGTGACTATTGTCGGCAGTCTCTTTTTCTTCGGCAACCGTCCCATTAGAACTGCGTGTTAACCAGCTGTTCTATTATCGGCAACTCGAAATCAGCCCAATTTTGTAGTGCGTATGCTTCATTTGAAGAAAAATCTGGCATAATAGGATTTCTCGGTCGTACAAATATAATCAGATTGAAGCTGAAAGACTAAAGAATCGTTTGGATACATTCAGGGAAGGGTGTTGTTGGGAAAACATAGTTAAATTATCGTGTAAATTTTGGTTGCCGAAAACAGTCAATGTGTGCCGAAGCCGACATTTACCCTATATGTATAATAAAAACAACATGCATTCTGTTTGTCGTCTGGATAATGACTTGCACTTGTCGTAAAACGATTGAGTAATCTTTGATGTGATGTTATTCAGTAATAATCAAGCTATTACCACTATTTCATTTGTAAATAAGCTACCTGGGACAGGTACAAGAATTTAGGAGCCATTAGGAATTTAAATCATCACCTGTGGCAATCAACGATGCCCATCAGTTAGATCCCAATCTATGGACTTTTTACGGCCACGCGTCCATGTCCCATGAGCCATGTTAAATAAATGACATCTGAATTTGCTTTCCACCTCCCCCGGGCAGCAATGAATTGTTTAAACTAAGTCACTTACATATCGCTTTCGGCAGCAAACGATCAAAAACGGACGACGCAAGCACCTAGAAGAGCTTCAAGCTGTACGGTACGTGTAAGTGACAACGTGCCGATTGTCATTCAAATTCAAATCTCGTGCACCCGTTCCGAACAATAACGATCTGTATTCAGTGCAGTCGATGTTAGTCGTTCGCATCGTTTACCCATCGGGGTTTTTTTTTTTCTACTTCTCTGTGGAAGAACAAATATTTACACGTGTTATCAGCAGTCGACCAGCAGGAGAGCAATGCGCTGTAAATGTGTGTACCTTGGGTACCATCAACAGGGGACAAACAGTCAAATCCCTACCAATTCAATGACTGACTGATGGGGAAGAGATGCATTGGTGCTTGAGAAAAGTGGGTCATCTTTGCCGGGATGGGTACTTGAATAATTCATCTCCCTCTTGTAGAACCAATATTGATCGACCACCATCATCAACGGCGAGCAGATTGTGTCACATTCGATTGGGTTCCCTTTTCTTCTTCTTTATAATCACCCGAAGAATGGTACAGTCCGTTGGAGCTGCCACAGTCGATTCCAGGAATCGAAGCCAATCATCTTTCCGTCAGGCAGAGTAAATTTATTCAAGATTCGGGCGGAAGTTTGATTTGGAATTAATTCAACAACTGCTCCCGCATCACTACTGGGTATGGCAATGCTCCACCCGGTAACATCACGAATGAATGAATCGAACATCATCATCATCATCATCATCATCATCATTATGGAATGGACGGCATGCCGAAGGACCATGCCAACAATCAAAACTCAAACAAACAAAAATCGTGAGATGAAGTGTAGACTCTCGAAAAGTTCAACGCGAGCCGCTTGAATGGAAATGGTTCCAATGGCGATGGAGGAAGTTAATTCGCAAAGACCAACCAATTGATTGAAGTGAAGTTTCAGAAGAAAAGCTATATTCGAATCTGCTCACACGGTCGATGAGAGTAACTCAGTAACTGAGTCGAATTCAAATCAAAATGGCTAAAAGTGGGGTTACTCAGTGAGTGACTAAAATTTTTCGCATTTTTCCGGGAAAAAACTGCTTGAATATGAGGAAAATCGACCAAAATTTCACTCAGTCTAGGAGTACACTAATAGACTAATAATTGCAGCTTTTGCAATTTCAAGCCAAATTCGACTCAAATTTGAGCTATTCTCATTGGCCGTGCGCAGGTAAATTGAAAGGGAGTTCGGTTGATTGAGTTTCGTTGGTCAGAGTGGGTGGAGACGAGGCGCCCGGTCTTCGGTAGTAACATCAATAACAATTGATGTTAGTAGAATTTGTATTTAATACAAACCGGAGCCTTGGTTTAAAACGAAAGAGGCTTGCCGATATTGATTCGATGTGGTAGGGAACGATGGGGTTGTGCTGCGAAAATGATCCATAAAGCGTGGAAGATTTTGTGATGAAGCCCAAGCTCGCCTATCCTGCCATACCAAAGCAAAGACTCAAGTTCAACTCGATTCGCCTTCGGTAAAGTTTATTGATTCTTCTGTCCACCGACGGACGTCTTTGGTACATAATGTAAACAATCGTATTATCGTTCGCACACAGTTGAATTCATCTCCGGCAATCGGTTGCTATTTGTGCAGATTCGAAAGAGCTTAGATTGTAATTTAACAACGAATTGAAGAACCGTTTAGAACCCGCTGTCAATCAATCGTAACCGACGGAGATTTGATGTTGCCATAAGAAATACGGCACTCCCACTCGTAGAAAATTAACAGCATGCGGAGAAGGTCGCTACCATCTTCACCTTCAACATTGAATTTTTTGTTTTCGCCAAAGTGCGAAATTCCCACCTCCTGCGTTTTTCGACTAATCTTGGTGCGAAGCGATTTATTCTCTTTGATATAGGTCCTTTGACACACCCCTTTTCCGTATTTTCAAGGGGTTCGGCGAACTCGGTGAACTGAACCGGAGAGGATCAACCGGATTGAACCTTGCTTTGAATTAATAAAGTAAACAGAAATTGTACGAAACGGGCGTTGTACACTCCGAACCCTTTTCAAAGAAGATTTCAAAGAACCGGTGCTTAATGGCGGAAGGTTATCGAGGAGGGATATTAGGATCGAAAAAAAAAGTGCGATTGAAGGTTGTTAATGCGCTTTTTGGGACCGCTTTTTCCTCGATGCCGAGGTGTTACGTCTAGGTAAATAAACTTCAATTGGGTCAAGATGGTGCAGATCCGATAGACACTTGACGGAACGAAACATCGAGGAAGGAGTTAGCTGGCACACCTGCCTCGCTTTTGCTGGAACAAATAAATTGCGTAAAACGATTGAAGGAAAGAAGGGTGGAATTAAACGCGCAATTAGAGAATTGTTATTGTTGTACATATAACAAGCTGCCTTAGTGCAGGGGTCTGACGCAATAGCAGATCCTTGCACATTGTTTTCTTTATTTGAATAGGCAACCATCAATTTTGAAAATGTCTCAAGCTTATGTTTTACAGTATTTATTCCAAATGTCGTTTATTTTTCAATTGAAACCCGTGTAATTATATTAAACTGGTTTATTGTTAATCGTTAATGAAGGGATTTTCCAAAATAAACCCATCAGCTGTGATCTGCTATAGCTGCTCATTGGAAATTAATGAAAAGCTTCGAACGTCTCCATCGTCATTAACAGAGTTGCTGGTACATACTACAATGCCAAATAGTAGTAAAAATACGTTTATTTTCCATTGATTATGATTTTACATTGTTCGTACACTCCAATTGATTAGTCTGAAGGGCTCTTCATCTTTGTTTAATTTGTTAATCTAATTCACGTGGTTACGTTTTTCAACTAGTTTACAGGATGCATTTTGCTTGAATAAAAAAAAAAGTAGAAGGGTCTGTGCCTAGGGGCACGAACGGAAGCTTGACGTAGAACCGCTAGTGGACGGAATAAATGTGAAGAGCATTTAGTTCTTTTAATTGCTCAATTATCTATTATCTCAACTCTTTCCGTTTTTGAATTAATCATTTTGTTCGACCATTTTCCACAGAGATGGCGCTGTTCCGCTGGTAGGAAGTGAACGACAACATAAAGAAATTAATCAGGGACTTTGTCGTTCAGTTTTTTCCCGAAAATTATTGTTAAACAAGCTACAATAAATTAAAAATGATTTTTCCCCATACAATTTTACCTGCTTTACTACCAGTTCCCAGAGAGCTAAAAAAATCAAATTTAAGAGAGAGAATTTGCTCTCACGACCCCAATCGCTCAACATGTCATGTATTTTGATGACACTCAATTTGTGATTTACCTTTCAAAGATTACAAAATAGAGTACCTGACACTACAAAATATGTCTGGTACCTCTATATATGCATTTCCTTTAACATTTGAAGTCCCTCCTTTTAAACATATTCTGTGCAAAAGATACTTTATGTCTCGCCCCATACATAAAGTTCGGCGGGAAATTCTGTGAGAGGTGAGCTATTTTGTGTGCAGAATGTGTAAAAAAGGAGAGACTTCGAATAATAATCTAAATGCATATATAGAGGTACAGACATGTTTTGCACTGCCGTGTCCTCTGTGAACAATTATAGGAAAACAGATTGTGTGTAGTTTCCGATAGATGTCACCGCAAACAACAGCAGTGATACCTGATGGAACATGAATGCAGAAGCTTGACAAAATGATTAATTGTAGGCGTACCAAATTTGTAGTAAACTTTTTCAAAGAGAAAGTTGATTAAGAGAATCAATCAAAATCACTACAAAGACTCCTCCCATTATGAGTAGTTTGCTATCAAGTACCGACACTGGCTCTTTTCCTTTGGCGTATACGGCGAATGAGAACGACCCAAATTTGAGTTTAGTTCTCTCATAATCGCCAAAAGTGCAGGAACTCAGCGATGAGTAAATTTGTCTCATGGTTTCCTGTGGAAAACCTAAAAAAATCAGCCAGAAAATGAGGAAATTGACGAAAATTTTATTCAGTCTCGAAGTAGTATCAATAGACTGAGTGAATCCAATCTTTACTTTTCTCAAATTCGGGAATTTTTCCCTGGAAAATCCTGGAAAAACCTGGGACAACATGAGGCAAATTTACTCATCACTGAGTTTCTGCACTTTATTTCTTATTTCTGAGATAACTAAACTCAAATTTGGTTCGTTCTCATTCGCCGTAATATCACCTTGAAAGATATCGGCGCCGGTGGTTAGCCTAATTACCTCTCACCCCAGCAGGCCTGGGTTTAATCTCAGTCGGCGCCACCGGCATGTTCTAAGGCATAACATCTCTGATCACGCCTTCCTTCGGGAAGTAAAGCCGTTGGTCCCCGGTTGAGTTGATGGGTCGATTGGTAGGGTCCAGGTGTGGGAGCTGCCTCCCTGGCGTCGGTAGCATTGGAGCTCAGCACGGAAGACAAATCTTGCGTCATTTTTCAATAGGTCCTATCTACATTGATCGATTCTCTTCATCGACACTCTCTTTCGTAAATAACTCGGCTTCACAAATGTTTCCTGCCGTCTTCGTCGAATTAGATGCTAGATTGTTGCTTCTTCCATCGAAAATATCTGGCCGTGGCGATTCAAAGTTGAGCAAGGTTGATCAAAATAATTTGTACCCCTGCTTCCAGTTTGATTACATGAGCATTTTGTGTGGTCGTCGGTTCTGAATATGGACAAACAGGCAGATGAATTCTATTCTTACTCTTTACTGTAATAAGCTTGGTGGCCCTGAAAAGAGTCGTTTTGTTGCCAAAGTTGGTGATGATTTAACCTCCGAAACCAAACAGAGTGCGCCTCTGTCACTTCAAAACGTAGATGGCATCCATGGCCGCTTACGCTTGGCGTGTTTAGTGTAGGTGACAGCATCACGGATCTCATTTTTCAGGAACATCTTCAGCACACCTCGTAAATCAGACCGGAGATACGTCATACACCGCCACGGCGAGCCAGACGACGGATGGTAGTTATCTCGAAGAATTTGCGTTTGGTTTCTGAATATGGCGATGAGTGTGCAAAATATTACGCAATTCCATCCTCCCTATTCGCACGTGCCCGAGGATCGGAGGCGAATGCCACTTCGACTTGTTTCGTCTACTTACTACTCTCTGACGACTGTGCTGGAGAAGCAGCATATGCATGTAGGTAATTGGTGGATTTGTTAGTTAATTCGACGCTTTTGGACATTGCTGAACATTTACCAGTTTTTCAATAGTTTCTTGTTGAAAATCAACATTCGTTATCGATGCGTAGCCATATTTCTGATCGATTGGTGATAAAATTATTGAAATTGAACCAGGGGCAGCTGAGTTATTAACGTTCAAAATCTTTCTTAATTTGTTACATGTTCCATTTTCGGTTTTCACAAAGTGTACCCCATCAAAGACGTAGTCCTACGTCAAAAAAAGAATTTAATATCCTACCTAACTACTAATAACTTAACCTAATTAGCAAAATTCTTATGGTCTGGTGATTTGATCTCAGACAGGCGTCTCTGAACCTTTCGAGGCTGAGCGTACGGAGGCGGTGGATCTCAGAATTTCGAGTTCGTGGGGGGGGACTGTTGAGTGTCATCATAAGGATCTTGTTCTGGAACTTTTGAAGTTTAAGGCGATGGCACTTAGCATAGCTCGAGCGTTGCTGGATAATGGATCGCAGGTCAATGTGATGAGCGAACAACTTTGCCAAATGCTGAGGCTTAAACGTCGAGTAATATGCGTTCCTATAACAGGAGTTGGACAATCGGAATCGACGGCGAGACATGCAGTGAATACAACGGTTAACAACGATTTCTCTATTGAATTGGATTTTCTGGTTTTGCAGCGAGTGACATCTGAACTTCCTTCGGTTACGATTCCTATCAAGCATTGGAATAGTCTTCATGACCTGCAGATGGCGGATCCACAATTCAACATAAGCGGTCGCATCGATTTGCTACTAGGAGTGGAACATTTCTTCAGTTTCCTGCGCGATAGAGAGGTGAAAAGAATGGTGTTGGGTCCAAAGCTGTCACCCCTCACCATCCCTCTCCAAAGGGGGAGTTTGGTAAAGAGAGATGAAAAAACCGATTTGTACCTTCCTTAAAAGTTGTCCTAGCTCGCTATTCTAATATCTATATGCAATCTTCACACTGCCGTACTCTACACAGAAAAAAAATCTGAATTTTAACTATCGCGTAAAATCTCCCTTCGTTTAATTTTGAGCTATACTTGGCATAAACAGCGAAATCGTTTACAAGCTTGTATACAATATTGCTAATTTATGTGATATTGCGCTTAAATATACACGAAATATCGCGTAAATTTATGCCAAATCTAGCGTTAATTTTATGTGCGCTATTTCTCGCAGAAATTTACATGAATTTTTCGAACGGTGTAACGGAACTATCAACTCTATGCTTTCATCTACTCCATCTATCGTATAAAAATTACCACTACAGTCTGTTATTTGAAATTAGCACTGTAATTCAGGATTATCTGCTGAGTCTCCTGATACGCTTACGCAAGCATGAAGTGGCGCTTGTATTTCAGGACGCTTATGACACTCTTCGTCTACGAATAACTTTTCGCTTCACGAAGGATGATCTCATAGATGTTTAAGAGTTGCTGACCGTCATCTTTTCTGGCAAACCGGGCACTACAACAGCTGGCTGAAGATGAAGGAGTTGAAGGTACTAAAGCTCGTCTAGCGCTACCAAAGGATTTTTACGTCGACTACAATATTAGAGGGATCCTCCAATAGGGGATTTGCGGATTGCAAATGTCACCGAATCCATCGTAAGCTCGATGGCCAAAGGAGGATTTCCAATCCGGAAATGGTGCTCTAATCAGTCTGAAGTCCTATCCGGTATTCCTGAGGACCAGTTGGGTACTGATCTTACGATAACCTTTGAGTTGAATCCCGATGAAAATGTTAAAACGCTAGGAATTACTTGGGAACCGAAAGCGGACCAGCTTAGGTTCTTATATAAGGTTGGAGAGGAAGAAGGAGAATGGACCAGAAGGTGCATACCCAAGAAACAATTTTAGCTGCAGACTAGCTTATACAGGGAAAAATTAGCTGTATAAGCAGATTTTCAGCTGTATAAGCTAATCTGCAGCTAAATTTGTTAGTTGGGTATTATCTGCAATATTCGATCCCCTTGGATTGATCTCTCCCTAAGTGGTGACTGCAACAATAATTATGCAAGAGCTGGCGCTACTGCAAACAGGATGGGATTCCCCATTACCACCACAACTACAACAAAAGTGGATGGATTTCCATCGCCAACTGTTCAAATTAGAAGAATTCAGCATACCCAGGTTCCACTTCATCCCAGACTACGTCGACGTACAGCTCCACTGTTTCGCTGACGCCTCCGATCTTACGTACGGAGCCTGTTTATATGTGCGTTCCATGGATCAACAGGGCAATGTGCGCATTGAGCTTTTGTTCTCGAAATCTCGGGTTGATCCCTTAAGAAGCTACACATCTATATCAGACTTTTATCGGGGCCCTCGCACTAGATAGAGTGCAGGCATATTTCTGGTCGGACTCAACTGTTGTTTTGCATTGGTTGAAAGTCAAATTCATGGAAAACCTTCATCGCAAACCGTGTTTCGACTATACAAACAACAAATTCCGGACACCCATGGCTACATGTAGCCGGTAAGGAGAATCCCGCATATCTGGATCACGTGGAATGACCATTGAGGATTTTTTGGAAAGTAATCGTTGGAAGCGCGGACCGTCATGGTTGAAGCTGGCGCCGAAAGAATGGCTGACGGAATGTCCTGGATCCGTACCTGAAGAAGTAGATCTGGAACCCCGAGTCGTCGTTCAAGCAACCACTGCTTACGGTTTGCTGCCGATTGCCGAAAATCCATCCAAAGAAGCACATCGTTATTTTTGAGTGTCCATGAGCTAAACTCTGCAAAAATGGCCCTCGAGCGGCTGGTTCAAGAAGAATGTTTCTTGGAAGAAATCTAATACTTGAAAAGGGGCTATCAAGTTCCACATAAATCACCGTTAAAGCTTTTATGTCCTTTCCTAGACAAGGGTGGCATTATTAGAGTTGGCAGTCGACTCCGACACTCGCTGGAGAACTATGCGACAATGCATCCAGCGGTATTACCAAAATCGCAAGTCTTCACTCGTCTACTCATCGAATACTATCATCTTCAAACCCACCTGGCCAATTCATGGCAACAGAGTCGTCAGTTCTGTACTTCGAATGTGCCATCGGTGCTTCCGGTCGAGCCCCACATCGATTCACAACCGATGGGACAGCTTCCTGCTACTCGAGTACGCTCAGCTTGGCCGTTTCCTCGTCAGGATCCTAGAGGAAGCATCCTAATGGACCTACTCGATCAGGAAGACATGACGGTGCTCAACCATGGAAACCCAACATTCTTCAAAGGACGTCACGCCACGGCTATCGACGTTTCTTCGATCAGCCGTTCCATAGCAGGAAAAGTCACTAAAAAGCCTCGCTGGCGGTACGACGAGACTGACTGGGATGGGTATCAGGGGACAATTATGTCCCTGATCCTCGAACGCAATCCATCAACCATCCCGGATTTTGCTAAGTTGGTGTTAGATGCTGCATCCGCTACCATAGTAAAGACCAGTAGCCTACCTGGACGAAAAGCCCTCCGTTGGTGGAGCGAAGACACCAAAAAGGCCGTTAAAGTCCGCTGGAAAGCTCTACGGAAACTCAGGCGAACCCCGAGAGATGACCCAAACAGGGAAGAGCTACTAACCCGGTACCGTGCACTGCATATTCAATGCAGAAAAGAAGTGAGAAGTGTGAAGCAATCCTCTGTTCTCAGCGGTAAACGGCATTCGACACCTTTACATGTACAAGCTAACGGAGTTACCATCTCCGAACCGTCGCCGAAGAACTCGGAGGGTATTTCGCAGAAATTTCGGCCATATCCGATTACGATAGCCACTTTCAGCGGTTGGCAAAGTCTACCCGTATATCAGTCGCTGAGTTCAGCATCTCGCCTGACACGGACAACCTAGAGATCAACGAGCCTTTCTCCTGGGAGGAACTCCAGCACGCACTAAACTGCAGCAACGGCAAATCTGCGGGACCTGACGATCTCGGGTATCAATTTTTAAAAAAGCTGCCTTTTGAGGGCAAGTGTTGCATGGGTCTCGGATACCTACCCGACGCTGTGGAAGGAGAGTCTTGTCGTGCTCATCCGGCAGATCGCTCTCACATCGTGCATGGCCAAGTTATTCGAACGGATGGTGAAACGTCGACTCAAGATGTTCCTTGATACCAACAGCTAGCTCGACCACCGAAAACATGCCTTTCCACGTATTTTGCCACTCTGGGGGACGTTCTCAAGGAAGCTTACGACCAGGAACACCACGTTGAAATCATCTCATTGGACATCTCCAAGGCCTTCAACCGGACGTGGATGCCAGCCGTCGTGGAAAAACTTACAAACTGGGGATTGAAAGGGCATATGATGTATTTCATACGAAACTTCTTGACCGATCGGTCATTCCGTGTATTGGTGTGGAACACGCGGTCGAAAAGCTTTAGCGAGGAGACCGGAGTCCCTTAAGGCTCCTTTATCGCAGTCACGTTGTTTCTGGTAGCACTGACCGAGCAGCCCCACCGAAATGTTACATTGCAGTTTTCATATGAGTTACGACCAAAGCGATAGACCTGGAACTAGTCATGGACCTGTCAACTGCTGGATTCTTATCTGCACTTCGCCGATTCATTGGACACCATGGACTTCCATCGCAGATGCATTCAGATAATGCTACAAATTTCCAAGGCTCCAAGCACGAATTGTACGACATGTACAAGAGTCTCAACAGCAAAGCTGTCCAACAAGTTATTGGATCTGAAATGTCACAGCAAGGAATATCCTGGCATCCATTAATTCCACCCCGTGCCCCCAATTTCGGTGGATTGTGGGAGGTAGCAGTACGCTCTGCCAAAAGCTGCCTGAAAAAGGAAGTCGGTACGAACCAATTGAGTGATGAAAACTTCTGCGTCCTGCTCGTACAAATATCGGCCACTCTTAACTCTAGAACTCTAGAGTCATTATCAGACGACCCTAGAGACCTCGATGCCCTAACACCAGCCCATTTTTTGATCGGGACTTCTATGAAAGCCCTCCCCGATCCCGATCTTACAGCCATACCCACTAACCGCTTAGCCCACTAAATATCAGCAAAGGCAGCAAATGTTCCAGCGATACTGACAGCGTTGGAGTCAAGAGTACATCACTGGACTTCAGGAAGCAAGTAAGAACCGTCTACCAAGCACCATCGGTGTAGGAAGCATCATGATTCTTCGGGGGGACAACTTACCACCACTTCAATGGCCCCTAGCGAGGATAGCCGAGGTTCACCCTGGCGCAGACGGAGTTATACGAGTGGTGACAATCAAGACGTCTAAAGGGACCTACAGGCGTCCAGCCAACCGCATCTGCCCGTTACACATAGAAGATTCTGCCGATGATTCATGGAATTCGTCCAATAGAGATTAGGCCAATTTTTTGAACGTTATCGAACATAAGCTAAGCTTGTTTATGTTTATGTTGAAACTTAGTTTCAAGGAGGGCGGAAATGTTGGATGTTTTAGTATTAAGCGAACTGTTATACATACAAAACTGTTAAAAAAGGCCAAAATTAGAGCCGTTAGGTTTACAGAACTGATTTTCTGGGAGTTTCTCCGTTGAATAGTCTACTACACGCAAACCAAAAATCTATTACAATGAATGTTAGTTCCGTTTCCTATCATCCTCTGTTCATGTACATCGCAACGAATGTTAGAAATTGACCATGCAGGCGATGTAATGGTTTTTGTCTTTTTTATTTCGTGTTCTATCTACGCTTTCGACTATACCAGTAAGCTTGTAGAACGACGCACACACTTGCCTAGAATTTCTCCAGCAGAAAAAGCATACGAAGTCGACTATGTGAGAAAATGAGCGCTTCATATTCAGAAGCGTGGAGAGAGCAGTGGAGAAAGCACAGGTCTGAAAATCGCAACGTTCGTGGTTCGAGTCCAGTCGGCAATCTGTTGCCTATTTTTTTCGACATAAATAAATTACCTCACTAATACACTTTACATTTTTTGGTCTCCAATTTTCTTGCATTGGACCGCAGCTAGGTATATCGCATCCTCGGTTCATGCGGTCTCCACTAACGCACTAACATCCTCTGATGATGAATCCCACATAATTGTAAGCGAATCTTACATCCTCCGGATGGACAAACACGAATCACGAATCGGAGAAAGTAAATCTTCTTCTCATTGGCCACCCGAATCTCCATAGTACACCGGTAACTGTTCTGGTGTCACTAAATGAAATCTAATTTGTACCTAACTAACCCCATCTAATCCAAGCTGGTTAACTTCGTCTCCCGCTGATCATCCAATCTCGGCAAGTCTCACTGTTTCAGCGCCGAAGAGGTGCACTGTTTCGCCTCCAAATTTTGTCACCTCATCAGTCCGCCACGCTCTGCATTTGTTCGGAAAACGTCGTGAGACCATTATTTATTGCAATTTCCCATTAACCGCTGCTGCGCCAACATCAGGCAGCCCCCTTCAGTCAGAATCCATACCGTGCTACGGCCTCAGTCTCAGCGCCCGGTCCGGTAAGTTGATTCAACGCTGCATTATTCGCATCCATGTTACGACACCGACAACAACAGGGTGAGAAAAAAAAAATCCAAAATTCATCATCAAATAAAGAGAGGCAGCGGTCAAACATCACACGAGGGCGGGTGGGAGCTACCCAATTTACAAGCAACGTAAAATCGAGCGCCGGGGGTTTGTTGTGTGTGAGTCTTTTTGGCCGGGTCGCGATTGATGCTTTTCGTTTCACTCTACAATGCGTGCTTATTACATGTTTGATCGGGCGAAAAAAAGGTTTGTTTGATGACACTTCCCCGTCGCTGCCTTCAGTGGATCCGATTATGCGTATCATGGTTTTAATTTTTATAATTTCGCACATTTAATCCACCAGTGGGGATCACCGCGCGAACGCACAAACGATCCGTGGCCGCGTGCAATCAAAGCGCGACCGATGAGGCTGAAGGTGCTAGGCTGGCGGTCGGCGATGAACGCATATGGACGGAATTTTGTTCGGTGGGTTTAAGGGCAATTCATTTTAATCGGCTTGGAGGTTTATTTTTTCAGTGGATTTTAACCAAGTGTATGATTTATTGGTTTTATAGGTATTGAAATGCTCCACGCGTAATTAAATCTGCAAAATGGCAGCAATTGTTTTAATTTCAGAAATCGTTCAAATTTATTAAAAAATATATATTAAACATATAGAAGTATACAGACTATGAAGACGTAAAGAACATTGCAAAGAAAGTTGAAAATGAAATCGAAAATAGGAAACAGGAAAAGAAAGCACACCAAACAAGTGGTGGCAAAATTTGACTAAACAAATGGCGTTTCCCACCCTTAGTTTTCTAGTCAACCAACTGGAATACGATGAAAGTAAAAGTAGATTAGAAGAGACCTACCAAATAAGTGCAGCGTAATGCTAATTTACTACGCCACAGTGCATAATCCTCATTTCGCAACCAGTTGCATTCCGGTGCATGCAACATATGAGAGGCTTTTGCATGAAAGTGAAATTAATAACTTTATCTACCCGCTCACCTAGATCTGGCTCAATTGCCAGGTTGCAACTCAAATCAACCGTGTACCGAGACGTTGTTGATGTTGCGCAAACAGTAAAGTTACAACGATCCGCCCATATCTGTTTCCCTCTTTCAATTGCCGCAATGCTCGGAAAACAGATCCAACTGGTAGCTACCTCCCAAACCGTCTTGTATCGTTTGCAACAGTTTCGTTTTCTTTCGTCGGATCGCTAGAAACCACCCGAACCGGCACCTTGATTTGTGAGTGCGAGTATTTAATTTAATTTTGCAGCATTCATAATAATTTCACCTTAATCACATTGGCTAGTCAAATCGGATGCAATAAAGTGCTATTAAACACTGTGCGTGTGTGGGGCGGCGTTTGTGTGCCGTTCGGTAAATGGGTGGAAACGCTTTCAAGCTCGCTTACGGTAGCATTTATGTGTAGCAGTCAGTAGGTTGGTAGGTCTCGAACTTCCCTGCTCGTTCACCCAGCTACGTTTGGCCGTCCAAGAATTGCTTTGTGCATACATTATTATCCATAAGGTGCTGGCGAGGAACGCACTTCCACCTGGTTATGCAAAACAACCATCAATGCGGGGTTGTGGTGTTTGCTAGTGCGGCGTCGGAGCTGAGAGTATTCATTAGCAGGCGTCGTATATCAACACATTAATGCTCTCTTGACGTGAGTTTAATAAACACCATTACTGGAATACATGTCATGCGGAGACTGTGGTCTTTGTCGTGCAGGATACATTATGATTGAACTTTGCGGCGAAGGACCAACAACATGCGATTCTGAGATGTTGTTTGGTTATTAAGAGGCAACTTACAGTCAGCCTCAGAAGGTGTCATCAATGATGATTATCAAAAAGTGGGATTGTGGGGGTGGAAATAGCCGCCAGCAACTTCCGATGCTTTTTCAGCATTTCAGCATTTCAGCTTAGCACTACGAGCATGAGGCTGGCAAATGACTGGGATAATGCGTACCACCGATACTTTGCGTACTTGAAGGTTATAAAATAGATCCGTCACGCAAGTGAAGTGGTCCTTAGCCTCTAGCGTTAGCGTTGTTATGATATACACTGGAACCTCCATTTACGAACCAAAACGGGGGTTCGTAAATCGAATTAGTGCGTAAAAAAAAACCTCGTTATTTGGGATTTACTTCGTAAAAAGAAAACTCGTTATTTGGGATTTACTTCGTAAAAAGAGGTTTTTGAAAATATTGTCAAATACCCCACAATATGGGTATTTTTGGAATCAGGGTGACGTGTATGGACCGGAAATCGATGTCTGACGCCATTTTGAAATCCAAGATGGCGGCTTCCGGTTACAGAAAAACTTCAAAATTCTGTCATATACCACACAATATGGGTATTTTTGGAATCGGAGTGACGTGTAGGGACCGGAAATCGATGTCTGACGACATTTTAAAATCCAAGATGGCGGCTTCCGGTTACAGAAAAACTTCAAAATTCTGTCATATACCACACAATATGGGTATTTTTGGAATCGGAGTGACGTGTAGCAACCGGAAATCAATGTCTGACGCCATTTTAAAATCCAAGATGGGGGCTTCCGGTAACAGAAAAGCTTCAAAATTCTATCAAATACCCCACAATATGGGTATTTTTGGAATCGGGGTGACGTGTAGGGACCATAAATCGATGTCTGACGCCATTTTGAAACCCAACATGGTGGCTTCCGGTTACAGGAAAACAGAAAAATACCGTAAAATACACAACAATATGGATATATTTGGAATCTGGGTGAACTGTGAGAACCGAGAATCCATGTCTGACGCCATTTCAAAATCCAAGATGGTGACATCCGGTTACAGAAACACTGGGAAATACTGTCAAATACTCAACAATACGGGTTGTTTGGAATCGGGGTGACTTATTAGGACTTAAAACCCATGTTTGACGCCATTTTGAAATTCAATATCGCAACTTCCGGTTACATAAAAACATAAAAGTAAAATTACATAACCTACAATATGGGTATCTTAAGAATCGGGGTGACATGGTGGTATTTACCAATTTTTCTGTAACCGGAAGCCGCCATCTTGGATTTCGAAATGACTTCAGACATCGATTTCCGGTTCTTAGACGTCACTCCATTTCCAAAAATACCCATATTGTGGGGTGTATGACAGAATTTCCAAGCTTTTCTGTTACCGGAAGCCACCATATTGGATTTCAAAATGGCGTCAGACATCGATTTCCGGTCCCTAAACGTCACTCCGATTTAAAAATACCCATATTGTTTGGTATTTCGCAGAATTTCCATGTTTTATGTAACCGGAAGTTGCCATCTAGGATTTAAAAATGTCGTCAGACATTGATTTCCGGTCCCTACACATCACTCCGATTCCGAAAATACCCATATTGTGGGGGTATTTGGCAGAATTTCCAAGTTTTCCTGTAACCGGAAGTCGCCATCTTGGATTTCAAAATGGTGTCAGACATTGATTTCCGGTCCCTACACGTCACTCCGATTCCAAAAATACCCATATTGTGGGGGTATTTGGCAGAATGTCCAAGTTTTTCTGTAACCGGAAGTCGCCATCTTGGATTTCAAAATGGTGTCAGACATTGATTTCCGGTCCCTACACGTCACTCCGGTTCCAAAAATACCCATATTGTGGGGGTATTTGGCAGAATGTCCAAGTTTTTCTGTAACCGGAAGTCGCCATCTTGGATTTCAAAATGGTGTCAGACATTGATTTCCGGTCCCTACACGTCACTCCGGTTCCAAAAATACCCATATTGTGGGGGTATTTGGCAGAATGTCCAAGTTTTCCTGTAACCGGAAGCCGCCATCTTGGATTTTAAAATGGCGTCAGACATCGATTTCCGGTCCCTACACGTCACTCCGATTCCAACAATACCCATATTGTGAGGTATTTCACAGTATATCCCAGTTTCCCAAAATCACAAAAAAAAACTCGTTATTTGGAATTTACTTCGTAAAAAAAAACCTCGTTATTTGGGATTTACTTCGTAAAAAGAGGGACGTAAATTGAATACTGCGTAAAAAAAGACTTCGTAAACGGAGGTTTCAGTGTACTTCGTAGATTGGATACTAGCGACACTCACGTCTCTTCTGAAATTCTCAGTTGGACTACTTTCAGGAATAATGCTGAGGAGTAAACATTGGTTCCAATCTAAACAAGATTAACAGAAGCATGACTGTCGCTATTCCCGGCCACGCCCATCTTTACTATAACTAGGGATAGGAAGGAAATGTTGATGTAGTACTTACTCAACGAGAGGCCACCGACTTAGCGACACCCTCATAAGTGCTACGGAGTTGGAGGGTTGGGTAGGGTATTCGGTTAGGATTCGCCCCAAGTTGGCGATGCAACCAAAATTATGTATTGTTTATTTGTTGTTTATTTAATCTCTCGATAGCCAGCTATCGAAAGAACATATTCATTTTGTTAAGTGATCATGAATTTTAAGAGTCATGACCGGAGAGCTTGGGATTAAACCCATGATTTTCTGCTCAGTAAGCAAACACGATCCCTCCAGGGTCATCGAGCATCTCAGAACCATAACACTTCGCGTCAATACAGGGCTACGTTTTCGCTTGATATGCAAATAGTTTCCGAGGTTAATATTCAATATCAAATATACAAATGATGGTGGCGATTTATTGTGCTGTGGAAGAGCTTGGGGTTAAATCCATGATTTTCTGCTCAGTAAGCAAAATCGATCCCTCCAGGGTCATCGAGCATCGCATAATCCGCAGCGCTTTGCGTCAAAGTACGAATATATGGATGAACTATTTATTATTGAATAACTATTATTTACGATAATTACATGAAAGAAATGAAATATAAACTACAAACAAAACGTGACTACTAAAATCTCAAAAAGATATTCTCACAAATATATTTCACGCAACCAGGAATTTTAAAACCATTAGACGCTATAATGATACTCTGCACATGTTAGACACAAGAAGAGGCCAAAAAGCAAGCGTCCGACACACAAAACCCGCCAAATCCACTTGCAGTCACAATCAACGATTCTACGAAACGCAAGCGCTCACGAATCATAAAATCGCCGACTGCGGCACTCTGAAATCGAAATTGACAGGCTCTATGCGTGAAACACCCGCCCTCCAATCTCCTCCCGCATCCAACAACACAAACCTCCACTACAACATCTAACGAATTCAAAACTCCGAAAATCACTCATCTATAGCAAGTGAGTGGAAGCAACCCTGCATGCAACCATTCTTCATTATACACTTTTTCTGTCTATCTTTCTATTGGGCCTGTGGACATGCGTTAGCTTCGAAACTTCTAACCAAACTGGGAAAATTTTCAAATCACAAAAAAAACTTGAAAAAAACTTTCAAAGGTAATTACAAGTAAAATAAATATTGATTATTTAACGCAAAAACGAGCAAGTAATATTAAATCTCTTGTATCGTATGCTTATGCTAATTGACTGTTACACAAATAATATGCTTAAATAAAATAAAATATTAATAAACTGATATGCAAAATTTACTAGAAAATCATTACTTTATTGGTGAGAAGTTTCTAATAAGCCCTTGCAAAATAAATCTGATACTATAATCAGAATTGCTCAGTGCTTCATGCAGCAGCCGATTTCATCAAGGAAGTTCTATTAACAAATAAGAATTAATCCTCAATATGCCTCAATTGAAGCATTCAAAAGGTGATATGTGTCACTATAGGAAATCATCATCGTTGCAAATATAAAGAAATTAAACATAACCCTTTGCTTCAGTACTGTCAACCTCCATGTCCATGGGGAGGGGGTATGCAATTTCAGCCTCAGCGTACTCAACAAAAACTCTTCAGACCCACCATGATCACAGAAAAGGGAACTTTAAAGTACAAAAACATCACTGAAGACATCAAACGTCTAAAACCAGAAACAAAAGCACTTGGATGACTCTCTTGCCGTTCCTACTCGATCTCAACATGTGAAAATTGTGCGATCGACAAATTACAGCATGGACGTGGCTCTTCGAAAAGATGTCCAAGACAAAATTGTAGAAAACTGATAGATGGTATCGAAACAAGTGAAAACATAAACAGGAACGAACTCACCAAATGAACGATGGTTTGCACGTGAAGCCAGTACTTGAAAGACTGTTGCATCTCCTAATTCTAGCTAAACATTTCACAACATTCCGTCGGATCTTCAAAGAGGCTCTTGCACCTGCCTCCAATCAGAATCATCGTGCCAGATTGCCAATCGCCTAATAAAAGTTCTGATGAAAAGGATTATGATAAACGAAAACACTTTCGAATGCATTTCCAACCGATCACTTTCACTTTCTTACACTAAAATTAGAAAACGCCAAGAAAAAATAAAACCGCAAATTTGACACTCGGAAATTTTTCGCGTCCGTCGGCGACAATGGCTGCTACGTTCAGCACTTCTAAACGGAGGTTTCTATGGAAACGCTTCATAAACACACACGGGCAATTCTTCATGCACTTTCGGACCAGCTCTTCACAAGGTAAGTCGCACATTGGCATGTCGAAGGAAGATTTGGATTTGTTCATCATAAATGCTTCCACTGGATTTAGTGTATTTAATCAATTTCACAGCGCCTCTTATAAACTGCAGAAACCATGCGGAACTCGCTGCTATATTTTGCGCATTATTTCATTTTTACGGATAGTCTTAGCTCATTGGAGGCTATTCGTTCAATGAGGCCGATGAAGCACTCCTCGTATTTCCTGCCTGAAATACGATCTAAACTGAGTGCTTTATCTAACTGCTCCTATACTATCACCTTAGCAAGTGAAGTGGTCCTTAGCTTCTTGCCCAGTAACTCCTATCCCTTCCTCCCCCCCGCGGCGCCGACTGGTGTACGAGTAACCTTAGGGAAGATCGGGTAATCAACCCCGGTGGGAACTTTGGTCGTATGCAGACAGGGAAGGGGGAGCTGCATCCTTTTCGGAGGATGTGGCTTACAAAACCCGAGCGTCTGTTCTCCATGTTAGGGTGACTCAAACAGCGTCTGACTGGCATCCAGCGGCTGAATACGAAATGCTTCTTCCTGAAAGCTATACCCAAGATGACAGTCCCATCACAGCGGATAGGAGACCTTAGGCCAACCACCTACTGTCTTCGAAACCTTCAAATTGTTACAGAAACTTATAGTGAAAGATTACGAACTGATTTTATGACAACGAGTTTTAGCGCTAAACAACGGACAAGAATGGAAACATGGAATGTACTGACGCTGGCCCAACAGGGTAAACTGGCACAACTCACCAGTCAGCTAGAAATCCTGGGACTTAGTGAAGTCCACTGGCCGAACTTTGGAGAACAAAAGCTGCCAGGTGCGGAACAGGTACTTTTCTATTCTGGTATGCGAGGTGAAAACGCTCCGCGACGTCGTGGAGTTGGCTTTCTGCTTAGCGCTCAAACACAAGCTGCCCCCATCAAGTGGGAACCTATCAATGCGAGAATAATCTTTGCCAGATTCAGAACACGGCTCCGAAACCTTACCATAATCCAATGTTATGCGTCAACCGATGCTGCCGAATTGCAGGATAAAGAGAACTTTTACAGTCAACTGAATGCTGTCGTGGATAAGACTCCAAGAGGTGATATCAAGATCTACACAGGCGACTTCTTCTTTTTTTAATGTTTGTTTTCAAGATGAATAGAAATAAGTTCATGTTTTAGGATTAATTAAATATTTGTATAATAAATCATATTTCAAACCTCCTTCTCCCTTTCCCCATCCAAAAAAATGTAAATCTCCACTAACCTCGAGACGACCGCGAGTAATCGGTTCAATTTCTTTAACTCTAGATTTAAGACATTAATCATGTATAATGCAAATGATAACTCGGCTCTGTAAAGTTTATTCGATTGAGCCTGTACAAATAAATTAATATATATAAAAATAAAAATACAGGCGACTTCAATGCGAAGATCGGCTCCGACAACTCGGACTATGAGCGCATTATGGGACGCCATGGTCTCGGAGATTTGAGCGAGAACGGCGAGCTGCTTGCAGAGTTTTGTGGCAACAACGACATGGTGATCGGGGGTTCGCTCTTCCCTCATCGCCCAGTGCATAAAGTCACATGGGTCTCCCGTGATGGATATACAGAGAACCAAATCGACCACATTTGCATCAGTCAAAAATGGAGACGGAGCCTTCTTGATGTTCGGAATAAACGCACCGCTGACAGCGCGTCTGACCATCATATCCTGGTCGGTGAGATCCACCACGCATTGCGCGGACTCAACGGCGGGAGGAGAGACTCGGGAGGCGATGCAACACACGCCGACTGGAAGACCCAGCAGTGAAGAAATCGTTCATCGAAGAACTCGAGGCTCGTGCAGCTAATATTCCGGAAAGTGGCAGCGTAGAAGAACCTGGGTGACCTGCGCACTCAGAGGAAGTAGTGGATCACCGATGAAACCTGGAGGAAGATCGAGGAGCGGAGAGAAGCAAAAGCCGTGATAGAGCGAGCAAGGACCCGAGGAGCCAAGAACGAGGCCCGTCAGCAGTATTCGGCTCTAGAGAGGGAAGTTAAGCGCTCCTGTATACGGGACAAGCGAGCGTGGGTGGACCCCCTGACTGATGAAGGGCAGAAAGCCGCAGCAACTGGCGATATCCGTCTCCTCTATGATGTTTCACGACGCCTGAGCGGGGCAAGGATGAACCCAAGGATGCCGGTGAAAGACGCGACTGGGCAGTTGCTCACCGACCTCACTGCACACTGGGCCAGAAACGCAATCTAGCGGTGCAAAATTAATAACTCCGAAACGAAGCATTTTCGCGACTTGGTGTCTTGGGTAAAGTTTCTCATCATAATAAGGACCATCTATTGACATAAACAAATAGTTCAAAACTCTTCCGCAAAGATGGCGTCACAATCTAACTTCTTTCTCTGACATTTTGGAGACTTTATGTCTTAAGCAAAGTTGTTTGCCTTGACAAAATAAACAACTCTTTTCAAAACGTACAATTCCCACAGCCTACTGGTTCCGAGTTATATGGAGTTAAAGAAATAAATGTCGAAAATATGGTTTTTGCTTTCTGTTTCGGGTTTTTTGCTGACAACCATATAATTTTAAATAACAGACTGAAGTGGTAATTTTTATACCATAGATGGAGGAGATGAAAGTATAGAATTGATAGTTCCGTTAGAATACGGCAGTGTTAAAATTGCATATAGATAGTAGATAGCGAGCTAGGACAACTTTTTAAGGAAGGTACAAATCGGTTTTTTCATATCTCTTTACCAAATTCCCTCTTTGGAGAGGAATGGTGAGGGTGCCCCCCCCCCGCCACCACTGGCAAAAAGAGATGAACGTTGGTGATGATCGTTGGTACTTGAGCGGTCGGCGTTCATCTCTTTTTGCCAGTGGTGGCGGGGACACACACCCCTCACCGTCCCTCTCCAAAAGGGGGAGTTTGGTAAAGAGAGATGAAAAAACCGATTTGTACCTTCATTAAAAAGTTTTTTTTTTTTTTATAATCCATTTATTTGTCAAGGCTCAAATGCGTTAGCTTTGCGGAGCCGAATATTTTTACATAATTGTGTGTGAATATCATTTTCTTACAACTAATGTTAGTAGAACGGGGGCCGATTACTCGCGGTTTACTCGAGATTAGGGATTACATTTATTTATCATTTGGAGGGAGGACAAGGGAAAGCATTTTGAACTAATTTAAAACTTAAACGTAAAGGATGACTAAAACACAAAACACTAAACACATAAATCAACAGCTTTAAGAAAGTCGTAAATAAGCTTCATAAAGTCGATATCACGGCAAGCCAAGACGTCTCTAATTGGCTTAAAGGGTTGTTTTCCTCGGACCCTAAGGGAATCACACAGAACGGATCTCGCCTCATGATGCAAGGAGCAGGACCAAACAACATGCTCGATGTCGTGATAACCGTTTCCACAGGTGCACAAGTTGCTGTCGGCAAGCGTAATACGGAAGAGGTGGGCGTTTAACGAACAGTGATTGGACATGAGCCTGGACATTACACGAATAAAATCACGACTCATATCCAACCCTTTGAACCAGGGTTTGATCGACACCTGTGGGACAATAGAATGTAGCCATCTTCCCAGATCACCATCATTCCACTTTTGTTGCCAGTTGGCGAGGACTTGCTGACGAGAAATCGTGAAAAATTCGTGGTAGGCGATTTGTCGCTCGTAAATATCGCCTTCCATAGCGCCCACCTTGGCCAGCGAGTCCGCTTTCTCATTGCCCGGGATAGAGCAATGAGAAGGGACCCATACCAAGGTGATGACATGTGAGCTGTTTGATAAAGCACTCAATGACGATCGTATTTCCTGGAGGAAATACGCCGAGTGCTTCATCGGCCTCATTGAACGCATAGCCTCCAGGGAGCTTAGGCTATCCGTAAAAATGAAATATTGGTCAGGTGGAAGTGAGGCAATACGCTCTAACGTGTAAGATATAGCTGCTAGTTCAGCAACGTATACCGAACACGGCTTTTGAAGCTTGTATGAGGCGCTATGAAGATCGTGGAATACTCCAAAACCAGTGGACGCATTTATCACCGACCCATCTGTGAAAAATCTCTTCTCGGTGGGGACGTGGCGGTATTTGTTCGCAAAAATAGTTGGGACAATCAGGGCACGGTGAGGCTCTGGAATTCCTTGAATCTCCTGCCTCATTGTGAGATCGAATCTCACGGAAGAACCACTGAAATGATGGGAGACAGCGCGATTGGGGTTGAACGAGGAGGGGCCGATGTCCAGAGTCATGTACTCGTAGTACAAGCTCATGAATCGTGTTTGAGGATTCCGCTCTAGCAGCTTCTCAAAGTTTTCGATCACCAGCGGGTTCATGACTTCACAGCGGATGAGGAACCGGAACGATAAATCCGCAAAACGATTTGTTAAGGGGAGGACGCCCGCAAGAACTTCAAGACTCATGGTATGCGTCGATTGCATACAACCTAGCGCGATTCGAATGCAACGATATTGAATCCTTTGGAGCTTCAATATGTGCGTCCCCGCCGCCGATTGAAAGCAAAAGCTACCGTACTCCAAAATCGAGAGAATGGTGGTCTTGTAGAGTCTTATCAGATCTTCCGGATGGGCTCCCCATGAAGTGCCGGTAATGGAACGAAGGAAATTGATTCGCTGTTGGCATCTCTGCCTCAGATACGCTATGTGTTTTCCCCAAGTGCACTTGGAATCGAACCAGACACCTAAATACTTAAACGACATGCTGTGAGTGATTGTTCTACCCATAAGTTGAAGCTGAAACTGTGCTGGATAAAGCTTCCTAGAAAAAACAACCATCTCTGTTTTCTCCGGAGAGAATTCGATACCAAGATTCATTGCCCAAGTAGACAAATTATCCAAGGTATCTTGCAATGGTCCTTGCAGGTCCGGTGCTGTTGGTCCAACCATGGAAACCACGCCGTCATCTGCAAGCTGCCTTAGCGTGCAATTTTCGGCCAGACATTCATCAATGTCTTTGACATAGAAGTTGTACAGGAGGGGACTTAAACATGAGCCTTGTGGAAGACCCATGTAGCTGATTCGTGCAATTTCCGTGTTGCCATGAGAGAAGCTCATTCGTTTCTCGGACAACAAATTAAACAGGAAATTGTTGATAATCGGAGAAAGCCCACTCGCATGGAGTTTGTCCGAAAGGATGTCGATGCAAACAGAATCAAACGCCCCTTTAATGTCCAAGAAAACTGAACCCATCTGCTGTTTTTCAGCATAGGCTAATTGGATTTCAGTTGAAAGTAACGCAAGGCAGTCGTTCGTCCCTTTGCCCCTACGGAATCCAAATTGCGTATCTGAGAGTAAGCCATTCGCCTCGACCCACTTGTCCAGACGAAGAAGAATCATTTTTTCTAACAGCTTCCGAATACACGACAGCATCGCGATGGGACGGTACGAATTATGATCCGAAGCGGGTTTACCGGGCTTCTGGATGGCGATAACTCTCACTTGTCTCCAATCATCCGGAACAACGTTGAGCTCAAGGAATCGATTGAACAAGTTCAACAATCGCCTCTTTGTGACTTCTGGGAGGTTCTTGAGCAGGTTGAACTTGATTCGATCAATTCCCGGAGCTGAGTTATTGCATGAAAGAAGAGCAATTGAGAATTCTACCATCGAAAACGGGGAGTCCATGTCATCGTTTTCCAGCAGCGGATCGCGAGTGTTGCATCGGACCGGAACCGAATCGGGACAAACCTTACGCGCGAAGTCGAAAATCCATTTGTTAGAGTACTCCTTGCCCTCGTTGACCGATGATGCCGCGTTACGCATTCTCCTGCCGACATTCCAGAGCGTTTGCATGGAAGTCTCTCGCGATAGCCCTTCGACGAACCGACGCCAGTAACCGCGTTTTTTGGCCCTGACCAAGCTCTTAAACTTTTCCTCTAGCTCCGTACACCGCTCAAAGTATTCGCGGGAACCGTATTTACGAAACTGTTTAAACGCGGTAGACTTCTCTTTATTCACGTCGGTGCATTCCTGGTCCCACCACACAGTGGGAGGACGTTTGCGAATGGTAGTGCCAGGAACAGGCTTCGTTTGTGCTTGAAGCGCGCAATCCACTATGAGCCGCGATAGGAAGGAGTACTCATCCAACGGAGAGAGAACGTCGACCGATTCTGAACCGTCACGGACCGCGTTCGCGTATTCTTCCCAATTGATGTTTCTCGTGAGATCGTACGCGATGTTGATTGGACACTGTGAAGATGAACCGTTGGAAATCGAAATTTTGATGGGCAAATGATCACTACCATAGGGGTCTTGGATTACCTCCCACATGCAATCCAATGATAGTGAGTTCGAACAGAGTGACAAGTCTAGTCTGCTCTCTCTTGCTGGAGGTTTGGCTATTCGAGTTACTTCACCGGTGTTTAGAATGGTCATATTGAAATCGTCGCATAGGTCATAGATGATGGTTGAGCGGTTGTCATCGTACAGCTCTCCCCAGCCTGTACCGTGGGAATTAAAATCCCCTAAGATCAACCGCGGCTCAGGTAGCACTGAGCAGATGTCAGATAGCGCTCGCCGAGAAACAGCCGTTCTCGGAGGGATGTATAACGAGGTAATACTGAAGGTTTTACCTCTAATATTCACCTGACATGCGACAATTTCAATACCTGACACTGGAGGAAGGTCGATTCTGTAGAATGAGTGTTGTTTGTTGACCCCTAGGAGCACCCCACCGTACGAATCTGCACGATCGAGACGGATAATGTTGTAGTCGTGAAGAGAAAGGTTAACATCTGGAGAGAGCCATGTTTCGCAGAGAACAAACGCATCATAGTGTATGTTATGCAGTAAAAATTTGAATATGTCTAGTTTTGGTAAAATGCTTCTACAATTCCATTGAAGGAGAGATACCGTATCATTTTTTGGAAAATTATCCATCGAAGGATACGAATGAAGCAAGGAGGGGCCACTTGGAAGCAAATTGCTTCAGAAAAGGTTTCACGATTGGAAGCATCATGTTAATGATGCTCCGAAGAGGGTCAGTGATGTTGAACAGATCGAGAATGCTGTCCACAATTCCAGAAAGCGTGAACATGGCGTTCTGCTGTTCTGGTTGCAAAACTGGGACATCTGGGGTTTTAGATGTTCCCGGAAGCCCCGGAAATTCTTTGTCATAATCGACAGGCTTAAAACCCGGTGGATTGGGTTTCGGTTTATTTCCGTGACCTCTTGATTTATCCAAGTGGGCTTGGGAGTCAGTTTTTTTAGTTTTCTGCGAGTCATTCTTGGATCGCTTCCTTGAAGGACCTTTGAAAACAAAAGGACTTCCGTCATTGCCCTCTGAGTCAGTGTCGTCCTCGTCAACTGGGAGAAGATTGAACGGATTATTGTTTTCTTTTTCCGGAGTGATTTTGGGAGGAGGATTGAAAGTCTTCAAGATCTCCGCAAAGGAACGCTGAGAGCGCGCCTTCAGAGACCGTTCAAGTTTTTTTCCTTGCTGTTTATACTTCGGGCAATTTGCGAGAGGATGCGGAGGTGCCAAACAATAAACACATTTAGGAGGAGCACCACAAGCACCCTCCGCATGCTTCTCGCCGCACTGATCGCATCGTGGCTTATTGCCGCAGAAGGCGGCGGTGTGGCCTAATTGTTTGCACTTGGTGCAGTTCATCACCCTTGGTATAAACAACCGCACAGGAAGTCGAACCCTCCCAATTCGGACGTAATCTGGCAGAGTCGATCCAGAGAAAGTCACTCGAAACGAGTCAGTCAGCGAATAGATTTTTTTTTGTCCCGTCGAGGGATGCTGACTGCATTTGGGTGCAGTCAAGAATCTTGACTTCTGGAAGAACGGGGTTCTTGAAGACACCAACCCCCCTCTTCAAGAAGTCATCGCAGGTCAAACTCGCTTCGGTGACCACTCCTTCGATTTCCACGTCACGACTGGGAATGTAAACGCGGTACTCTAACGTAAAAAGCTCGCAGGCAACAATCTCATTCGCCTGCTTGCGGTTACCAACAGTGACGCGCAGTTTGTCTGGCCTCACCTTCAAAATGTCGGTCACTGACGAGAAACGCTTGAATAGATCTTTTTCGATCTGGTTAACGTTAAGCGGTTTTTGTTTGGGTCGGAAAAAAACAACCCATGGGCCTGTCGAGGCGTCTGGGTATGACTTATGGCGGGGGGCAGTTTTTGTTTTCTTGGCGGGGTTAGGCGGAGTAGGGGGAGACGGTTTTGGCGGTGTGGGGGGAGAGGGATTAGGTGGGGTAGGGGGAAACGGGTTTGGTGGTGCGGGGGGTGACGGTGCTGGTGGTGTTGGTGGCGATGGATTAGGCGGGGTAGGAGGAGATGGGGTAGGCGGTACGGGCTCCGGTGCTCGTTTTCGCCTGGGCCGCTTCGGGATGGTTCCGGTGTACTTCTTCACCGTGGCTGACGTTTCCACGTCGGACAGTTCGTCTTCAGTGGGAAGGGCAGGAAGGGTATTCCCCCCGCCATCACTATTGAGCATTTCTAGCTCAAATCGTTAAAAAAAATGTCAATTTTGTCTCGACCCCTTCTGATTTGAATGAAACATTGCTCACGTGTTCGCTGCTACTAATGGTTGCATTTTTCATTTAAATATCATTTTTTCCTCCAGAGTAACTTTTGAAAAGGGCGTATAAAAAAATGGATTATTTTTTATTCAAAAAATCATAACTTGAAAACTATTGATCTGATCAAAACGGCATATGAGAAGAAGTTTTAGGTAGTTAAATTATTTTTGCGGAAAAAATACACTGAAAGAAAAAACTTCGTAAATTAGTATTTAAAAACGTAAAACGATGATTATCTCAAAACACCCCCCCTTCGATCTTTATAAATTTTTTTTTCAAGAAAATTGATGGAATACCCTTGAATTTCGTGAAAAGTGTATGCTGGTAACTTCCTTAAAAAGAAATCTATAATTTTTTAAATTTTTGTTGATTTTTACAAGTTGATGAAAATGCATATTTTTTTGAAAAATAACAATTTATTTGGATTCTACGCATAATTTTCGATAACTTTGCATATAGAAACTTTTTTCCTAAGTCCAGCCGTTCTCAAGTTAATGCAAATTAAAAAAAATATAATTATAACAATTTTCAACATTATTGGCCATTTTCAAATGTTTGTCGAGATGTCCAGCAACGAGATTTTATTTCATGATTGTATATTAAAAAACAAACAATTCATTCTCAGATATGGTAGCTGTCAGACTTACCCGTTTCTATCTAGAGGCAGCGGAAGAGAAGCACGTTGATATGGTCAAATGAAAGATTTGTTGAGATAAAAAACAGTATATATTTATTATTTTATTTTACAACTCATATTATTTGAATACATTGAATAATTTGGGTGTATCGTTTGAATTAGAGAATATTTTTACTGAAATTTGGTTGTTTGAAACTGGAATATAGCAATGATATTTTCGAGTTCCAGGAATTGGTTTCACTTTCTTAAAAATTGGATCAAATTCCGTGTCAGCCTTTTTGTATTCTTCCGTAGAAACATAACAAAATGACATTTTTGTTTGAAGATCTTCTTTACGACTATTTGCCCAGTCGTACAGTTGTTAAGGGTTCGTTATAGGGTGCTCGTGTTGCTTAGCTAAACTTGCTCTGGTTGCCATTCTCTTAAGGGTACCGCCAATCGCATAACAATGACCTTTGCCGTGTGAAGTTGCAAAAAAATGCCATTCAATTTCTACATTATGCTTATCTTTAAATCCACAAATGCTAGCAAAAATTTTTATGTTTTTGTATTGTGATGCTGCTCCATCTGACATAAAAATACACTTTTGGACTGTTATTTGCAACTTTAAAAATTTTAATAATTTTGAGATAAACAACTGAACTGCTACTGTGTCATGCTTTGAAATTGATTTAGGTGGAGGTTTACAACACTTGAAATTGTTATCCATCGTAAAAAACTACTTGCTTTTTAACTTGAAACGCTAAGAGAGATGAACTGAATGGAACAGGTGAAGATCGTCCCAATATATATATATATGTAGCAGAATAATTACAATGTTGACATTATACCTATCTTCATTAGGTACAATTGATTATAGCAAACTTTTTTAAGTGTGAGTGTAAGAAGCCTCCACGGAGTGCCTTTTTATGTAGTTGTGATATCGCGGGATGAGCTCTTAAGGCACAATATGGTATACGTCAGAGAAGTACCTAGAGAATTTATCTCAATTACAGGTTTAATAACATATTTGTTTACCTGTTTATGTTTTGAGCCTCTGTTATGACATACACAATTCTATCCAGGTATACAACTAATAGAGGACAGAAAAAAGGCACATGAGTGGGTTTGTTGATTATTTGGGTATATTTGAGAGTATTTACTTATAAACTTGTTTCTTTTCCGCTGCGTCTAAATAGAAACGGGTAAGTCTGACAGCTACCATATTTGAGAATGAATTGTCTGTTTTTTAATATATATTCATGGAAAAACATCTCGTTGCTGGACATCACGACTAACATTTGAAAATGGCCCAAAATGTAGAAAATTATTATAATTATTTTTTTTAATTGCACTAACTTGAGAACGGCTGGATTTAGAAAAAAAGTTTCTATGTGCAATGTTTTTGAAAATTATGCGTAGAATCCAAATAAATTACTATTTTACTAAAAAATATGCAATTTCACCAACTTGTAAAAACCAACAAAAATTTCAAAAATTATAAATTTTTTTTTAAGAAAGTTACCAGTATACAATCTTCACCAAATATTAGGGCATTTTTTCAGTTTTCTTGAAAAAAAAAATTATAAAGATCGAAGGGGGGGTGTTTTGAGATAATCATCATTTTACGTTTTTTAGATACTAATTTACTAAGTTTTTCTTTCAGTGTATTTTTTTCCGCAAAGATAATTTAACTACCTAAAACTTCTTCTCAAATGCCATTTTGATCAGATCAATAGTTTTCAAGTTATGATTTTTTGAAAAAAAAAATAATCCATTTTTTTATACGCCCTTTTCAAAAGTTACTCTGGAGGAAAAAATCATATTTAAATGAAAAATGCAACCATTAGTAGCAGCGAACACGTGAGAAATGTTTCATTCAAATCGGAAACACTCATGACCAACCGGTTTGCGTTTTGGGCTGGAAATGCTCTATTACCATCCATTGCGGGGCAACTGCCACCGCAATAGATACAAAACAACTACACACAGGGAACACACAGGGACAAGAGAAAAAAGAAGAAGAAGAAGAAAATATTTGCGTGGGATGGGAGAAAGGGGAAACTAAAACAAAGGGGCAATAAATAAAACTTATTCGCTACTTAACTACACCGGCACAAAGCGTGTGTGTGGAAACGCTGTTATCACGTGGTGCGTTGGTGTTGGTCCACGCTGCTATCCGGTGGTGATGGTTGGTGTTGGTGGGTCAGCAAGCTGGTGATACGACACGCTTCACTATCACTTGCACACCCTCGCGACGGCGTGAAAAAATGATGGACTTGACGACGCCGTTAACTCCGGTGATGGATTACCGGGATGAATTAAAGCTGGATGGTAACTCCAAGGGGCTCGGCCGATAGAATTCCACTTCCTCTGTTGGACACTGGTCACTTGGGGCACCCAATGGGGGGTGAAAAAAACCGCTCGGGCGGAAAAAACACCGAAAAAAACTAGATGCCGCGCAACTGAAACCGGGACGTTGTTAACCGACTGAATGCTCAACTAGGAATGATTAAAAAGTTGTCCTAGCTCGCTATCTACTATCTATATGCAATTTTAACACTGCCGTATTCTAACGGAACTATCAATTCTATACCTTCATCTCCTCCATCTATCGTATAAAAATTACCACTTCAGTCTGTTATTTGAAATTAGCATCTTCAACTATGTAAATCGTTGACTTCACGCAAAAGTAATACTAAACATATAGTCAGGGCATATAATTTTATATTTTTCTTTTATGTTTAATGCATTAAATAAATAACTTTTATGAAGAAACATACTGGTTTAATCTGATCTGATCAGATCTAATCTGATATTTTCAGCAAAATTAAGCAATACTTCATAAACAAAATATCAAAATTTGAGAGAGGTATGTTTTAGTGTTTTTGAGATTTCATCATTTTAGTGGAGCATGCATTTTTTCTATAATTTTTTTTTAATGCATTGAAATGGCGTTTTGAAGACTGGACGACTCAGACAAAGTTGTTTATTTTGATAAAATAAACAACTCTTCTTAAGAAGTCAAAACTCCGCAGCCTACTGTTTTCGAGTTAGTGGAGGAAAGTGCTCGGTTTTCTCGGCCGAGGCTGCGATCTTCCGTGCCGCTACGACGCCAGCCAACAAACCGATAATCACTCAGCGTCGTTCAAGCGATCACCTCAGAAGCACCAAAACATACAGTCGCCCCATCGAACACCGTGTACACATGGATTCACAGTGTCCGCGGAGTGCCAGGTAACGAATCTGCTGATCACCTTGCCGGAGCCGGGACAGCAGGCCCCAGACTCACCGACAAGGTACCCCTACAGGACGTCAGACGGTGGATCATGCGGACCATTCGAGCAGCATGGGAGGCCGAGTGGCTCCGCAACAGAGCTGCCTTCATCCGCAAAGTCAAAGGGTCAACTGAAGCATGGAGCGAACTGGACAACCTGATGGATCAACGCGTGATTTCGCGGTTTCGGACAGGGCACACCAAACTCTACTATAACTATGGTGGCCTGCCGTTCCGCAGAAGCTTCATCATCTGCGGGGTACCCTACAGCATCAGGGATCTGCTCGGGAATGATACTCCTCGGCAGCACTAGTAACCTTCTTAAAAGAAGCCAAAATCTACCACTTGGTATAGCAGGAATTTCTTTCAGCCGTCGGGACATCTCAGTTGGATGGATTTCCCCTATTTGACCCATGCCAGTTGGGCTCTGTTTTGTTTGGATTATTCGTTTGTAGCTTGTTTTAAATCATTTTGTTTTCTGTTGTTCCTCTATTTCACTATTTTATATATTTTTAATTTTTCCTTATAAATTGAAGAGCCAGCAACTAAAGTTATTTACAAGATGATAATATACCATGCATTTAGAGGTAACTCACTCTGAGGCCTCTCCTTTATCTGGAGATGAACTAGCCGTAGGCTAAAAACCTCCTTAACCCTTATGTGATCGACAGGGTACCCGGGTACCTTTTCAGATTTCAAGTTAATAAATTATGAAGTTATTTTCACGACAGGAAACCAGAATTCAGTGACATCTTCGAACTCATGGAGTGACAACTTTTCGTGAAGAAAGATTTCAAATTGCAGCAAGGGGCTTCAAAAGGGGGGGTCGTGAAATTTTTTACCCTTAAACAGCTCGACAAGGGTACCCGGGTACCCACAACATTGAACTGCTTGCTACTGCGGCCAATTTTAACCGATTCTGAATCTTTAAGCACCAATGGATTCAGAAACTTATCTTCTTTCTGGACATTGCCAACAATGTCAATCCGGAATAGTCTGGTTCCCGGAAATCCGGATTTTCTGTATAATGTTCCAGAACTAAGCATTTTCTTGGCACTTTCGCTAGAATTTTGAAGGAATCGATATCAAAGTATCAGAATTTCCTTCAAAAACAATTTCAGCTTACTTGAGGACCAGTTTAAGGTTTCTCCCCGAAACGGCCATTCCGGCGCAGGTTCCCGTAGGGCCTCTAGTGGCCATAGAAGTGTTTTTGAAGAAACCCCTGTAATATGGGTATTCAAATTCAAGAATTTACAGCAGGAGACTGTTTATCATAATTTTGTGGTCATCCGATGGATTGACCCCGGAACGGCCATTCCAGAGCAGGTTCCCGGAGGGCTTCTAGTGGCCATAGAAGTGTTTAGGAAGAAACCCCTGCAATATGGGTACCAAAATTCATGGATTTACAGCAGGAGACTGTTTATCATAATTTTGTGATCATCCGATGGATGGTCCCCGGGACGGCCATTCCGGAGTAGGTTCCCGTAGGGCCTCTAGTGGCCATAGAAGTGTTTGGGAAGAAACCCCTGCAGTATGGTTATGAAAATTCATGAATTAACAGCAGGAGACTGTTTATCATAATTTTGTGGTGGGCCCAAGGCTGAAAGCCTCCCTAATAAAGATAAATAATAATAATAATAATAATTTTGTGGTCATCCGATGGATGGTCCCCGGAACGGCCATTCCGGCGCAGGTTCCCGTAGGGCCTCTTGTGGCCATAGAAGTGTTTGGGAAGAAACCCCTGTAATATGGGAATCAAAATTCATGAATTTACAGCTGGAGACTGTTTATCATAATTTTGTGGTTATCCGATGGATGGTCCCTGGGACGGCCATTCTGGAGTTGGTTCCCGTAGGGCCTCTAGTGGCCATAGAAGTGTTTGGGAAGAAACCTCTGCAATATGGGTATCAAAATTCATGAATTTCCAGCAGGAGACTGTTTATCATAATGTTGGGATCATCCGATGGATGGTCCCCGGGACGGCCATTCCTCTAGTGACCATAGAAGCGTGTTTGTGCAATGTTATCTATGTGTGCAACTACCCTACCCACTGTACCATTACAATATACAAAACAAAACAACAATAAATTAGTAGCTCGTATGCCTCCGTCATGGCAGGACGGCGAAGCAATCGGTGCTTTTCATTACTATTCGTCTCGATCGGGATCAACAATTGAAAGATAAACAAATAAACACAACGTAGGGATCTCTCCCGTGCGCGATCAAAGTGTTTGGGAAGAAGCCAATATAATATGGGTATCATAATTAATGACTGAACAGTTCGTTACTCGAAGAAAAGTCGACTGAATTCTATGTCAAAATTGACGCTCATATATGTCAGTCTAAGAGCACTTAAATTTATATGATTTTTATCGAATGTGCAGGTAGTTCTACCATAGAGGTAACTCTAAGACTAGTAGGTCCCGAAGAAACGTGTTCAACTTTTTGGCTCAGCTCTGATACTATCTTCGGTCCCAAGCTAGTCGATTCACCCCTCGAAACATAGGAAAATCCACTAACCCCTCATTTTATCTGTCAAAATTTCATAGCGAATCAAAACAAACATTGTGTAGTAGTAGAATTTTGACTAGAATGGGATACGTTAATCGTTTGCTTGGGACCAATAGGCTAGTCAAGTAGTGAGCCAATTTAAAATCGGTAGTTTCGTATTGATTGTTGGTTCTACCAGGGTGGCCAGCAAACCGGGAAAACCGGGAATACCGGGAAATATCCAGGAATTTGAAAAGTAACCGGGAAAACCGGGAAAAACCCGGGAATTCGGTGAGAGAACCGGTAAAAATAAATTAACCATACCATACACACTTAGAAAAAATCACCGACTTCGGTAATTCATTTACCGAATTCTCAACAGCTGAACGATCGGTAATGTTTTCGGTAATCGAGAACATCACCGAAAAATCTGTAAACTGGATCAGCAAAATTAGCTGTCAAATTTACCGAACGATCGGTAACATTTACCGATGTGCATTGCTTGATTTGTAGTCGACTTTACCGGAGAACTGTAATTTTTTAAAAAAGGTCACCGACTCAACTGTAATTTGCTTTAATATTGTTGCAATGTGGCGGTCACTGTAACCCATGCAAAAATTTGGCTGCAGTCGTGATCAATAAGCTAGTGTTGCAAATTGCACCACCAATGAACAAAACCGTTGGCAACGATCTGAAAACTTAAGTTTTTGTCGGAAAGATTCGGCGCTACACTGAAAACAAGGAAGCATTGGAAGATCGTCGCCAACGGGAATGGAACTTGGAACGACAGAAAAAAAAAACAAGCAACAACATTGGCCATCTGTAATCGGTATTTATTTAGATAACAAAAATTAATTATTTACGGAAAATATCTACGATTCGCTCATCTTGGTGTTGCATAACAGCCTCCATAATTTCACCTTTTTTATTTTTCACAAGCACGAACGCTTTTAATGTCGATCGAAAATAACAATATGGTGGATTTGACGTTTACCTAGACTGTTACCGAACTCAGTAACGGAACGCTTTGTTTACCGAAACTTCAGTAAAATATTTCACCGAAGTCAGTGAAGAAGCTGATTTACAGACCTGCCGGTAAAAATGTTTACCGTTTTCGGTAAATTAAAATAAAATTACCGAAATTCGGTCATTTCATTTACAGTTTTCAGCAATAAAGCGAGAAAATACCGACACATCTGTAATTTTTAGCATTACCGATCCAAGACGGTATTTTTTTTTACCGAACTCAGGGTCTCTGTTTAAGTGTGTAGGAATAAATTTTTACACCAGAATTTCTGAGTAAACCATTAAAACAAAGAAACCATTTACCAAATGAATGTCTTGTTATATTTGCTGCATAATTTTCTTCAGTTTCCCGTCTTATTGTTTTTAGAATTTAATCACTCAGCAATATTGCAAATTGATTTTTGTCGTTTCAATTTCAGATGTAAAGTGCTTGGTCCTTAAAAGAAAATATTGAAAATGCTGGAAACAAATATTTGTAAAAACCGAAACTGAATTATTCTTTTGCAGGGTTTGTTAAAAATTCTCACGATATGAATTCCAGAATTAACTCGGAATTCTGCTTTGAATTATATTGAAATTGCTCTGAAATAATCCAGAAAACACCCCACGTAATAATTACCGTTGAATTCTTTTTGGAATTTCCTTGCAACCCCTTCTAAGAATTTTTTAAACTAAACCTCTGGTGGTAAGTAGGAGAACGTCAAAAAGAGTGTTGTGAGCAGAAATGTTTGCCGTGAGACTTAGGAAGCGGAACACTTTTTTTTACTGTTCCTGATAAATTTATTCATCTGAGATGCTCCAAAACTTGATTTACAGTTGAAAAATTTAATTCTGTATCGTTTTTGCAATGATCCTGCTAGTGTCCAGGAATATTTTTGGTGAGAAAAATGGAAAATTATAAAAGTTCCTTAGTGGTTATTATATTTCGGCTATCTTGTATGTGAATAGTTCAAATGCAAATCAGTTCAGATCTGTGAAAAATCGTAAAATATGGCAAATACTGATGGAAATTTTCAAGATGTTGAATGAAAAATAATCTAATATGCGTTGTGAAAAATCCTCATTCTGATGTAAACAAATGGTTTGGCTGACGTTTCCTCTTGAATTCGCTTGGTGCACTCTACATTGGTAGTGCTAGAGTCGGTGTATAATGAGTCACGCCAAGAGAAAAACAGTTGAACTCGCATCACGGTTTTCGAAAGATTCCCTTTCTTTTCACTTGGCAGCAGAGGACTTCTACATCAACTTCAAATGACTTCTAGCGAGAAAAAAAATAGGGGCTGTAGTAAATCATTAGAGCAGATACTTTGTTAAATAATCTTAACAAAAAATAGTAGAAATTCTCATTTCCTGATCATTATCAAACGTATCCCATGTCAATTTAATGCTCTCTGCGTGTTTAAGATCATTTCTTAGATTATATTTTATATTTTATTGCAATACCTTTCGAGGACCTTTCATAGCATCGTAATGTTTGTTTACTTTGCACGATAGGTAGCCGGTTTGACAGTTCAATAGATAGGCTTGGCTTCACTCTTGATGTGACTCATTATACACCGACTCTAGGTAGTGCATTAAAAAGGCCTATTCTTTTGAGCCTATCTGGAGATTTTGATTCCTTTGAAAATCTTTCAACTCTATTCAAAATAACAGAAATATTTCTTAATTTTATTAAGAAACCCTTGGGAGTATTTTAAAGAATTTTTTTCTAATTATCAACAATTTTTTTGCAATAAATTTTGTTGGAGTTCTGTGGTCTTTCGCACTAGGGTTGAAATTATTGCCAGAACACTCTTAGAACTCTGTTTCTTGTTAAATTCTGATCATAATTCTCTTGGAGTACTTCTTAAAATTCATCTGTCATTTTCCTCACAATCCCCATAAAAATCTCATCAGAATCACGTATGAATTTTCCGCAAAGTTTTGTTTTTCACAACTCCTTTTTAAATCTTCTAAAATTACCCAAGAATTTAATTTAGAACTTGCATTCTTCTGCACAGAAATCCCTCCAAATTCATCTAAAAATTTCTAAGGATTTCATGTCAGAATAATTCTGGCATTCTGCTCAGAACTTCTCATTCGAAAGCTGTGTGGGAATCCTTCTCAATATTTGTTCCAAAAAACTCTTTGAAATCTTTTAAATTTTACTAAAAACTCCAGGGTTTTCCCACTAGATTCTATAGATTGTTCTGTAATTTGTTATAACCCTTTAAATGTCCTTAGCGTGACAATTATGACTCCACGACTCATAAGTATGATATTCTTTTTTTATATTTCAAACTCTCACATTTTAATTATTTTTTCTCCAAATCTTGCATCACGAAGGTTTTTATTAATCACAGATTTTGAATAAAGCTCTACACAAATTTAAAAGCCCACAATCTTGGGAATGTTTTTAAATCACATTTATCCCTTCAGTAAATTCCTTTCAGCACGCTCTTAAAAATGCGTTCAATTTCGTTTTTTTTTGTTGAATAATAACAACCAGGAATTTTTAAAGATTTGAACCGGGAAAACCGGGAAAAAACCGGGAATTTCAAAACTAAAATTTACTGGCCAGCCTGTTGTTGGTTCTACTCCAGTTGAACGAGATAAGTCCGGACGGGAGCCACAAGTTGGCATCTATCATATCTGCAAAAGTGAAGACATCAAGTGTAGGAAGACCAGGAAGATGTGAAGTCATGCTGAAAATCTGTTTGCAATCAGCACTGCCAAGAAATTTGCGATAACTGCTAATTTTTTTTTCGTTTGCTTTTTATGTGCTTGTAATTTTTTAACAATTTTTTATGAGGATTAAAAGTCCATAGAAATTTCAGTTTATTTCTAGCACAGCAGAGACTGCAAAAACTCCATACAACATTAATCCACAACGTTTATACCCCTAGAGAGATTGAACACCAGGAAAACTGAAGAAAATAAAAATTGCATGATTTTTCATCCTGAATTTTTCACCACAACTCGATTATTCACTTGTTCTAAAAATGGCCATTCCATGGACATTTAGTCAGATACAAAAAAATAATGAGAAAAGTTTCTTTTTTTAAATTTCAAAAAATAAAGAGCATTCTATCCAAGCCCATTCCGAGGACAATCTGTCAGATAGCCACGAAAATATGATGAATAGTCTACTGCTGAAAATTCATGAATTTTGATACCCATATTGTAGGAACATCCGTGGCCGTTCTGGGGTAAATCCATCGGATCATCACAAAATTATGATAAACAGTTTCCTGCTAGAAATTCATGAATTTTGATACCCATATTACAGAGGTTTCTTCTCAAACACTTCTATGGGCACTGGAGGCCCTGCAGGAACCTGCACCGGAATGGCCGTTGTGGGGACAATCCATCGGATGATCACACAATTATGATAAACAGTCTCCTGCTGGAAATTCATGAATTTCCCATACCCATATTACAGGGGTTTCTTCCCAAACACTTCTATGGCCACTAGAGGCCCTACGGGAACCTACTCCGGAATGGCCGTCCCGGGGACCATCCATCGGATGATCACAAAATTATGATAAACAGTCTCCTGCTGTAAATCCATGAATTTTGATACCCATATTGCAGGGGTTTCTTCCTAAACACTTCTATGGCCACTAGAAGCCCTCCGGGAACCTGCTCCGGAATGGCCGTTCCGGGGTCAATCCATCGGATGACCACAAAATTATGATAAACAGTCTCCTGCTGTAAATTCTTGAATTTGAATACCCATATTGCAGGGGTTTCTTCAAAAACACTTCTATGGCCACTAGAGGTCCTACGGGAACCTGCGCCGGAATGGCCGTTTCGGGGAGAAACCTTAAACTGGTCCTCAAGTAAGCTGAAATTGTTTTTGAAGGAAATTCTGATACTTTGATATCGATTCCTTCAAAATTCTAGCGAAAGTGCCAAGAAAATGCTTAGTTCTGGAACATTATACAGAAAATCCGGATTTCCGGGAACCAGACTATTCCGGATGGACATTGTTGGCAATGTCCAGAAAGAAGATAAGTTTATGAATCCATTGGTACCAAAAGATTTAGAATCGGTCACAATAGGCCACAGTAGCAAGTATTTCAATTTGTGGGTACCCGGGTACCCTTGTCGAGCACTTTAAGGTGTTTTTTTTGTCGATCACATAACGGTTAATAAAGAATTAAAAAAAAGTAAGCAAAAACGTTTGCCACAAGGCAAACGAGCTTCGTTTTAGTCATCGAGTTGCTGTTATTATCATGTAGGAATATCAACAAATAAAGCGATTGGCAAATCTTGAATGTGGATGGGTCTGACATTAGTCTCACAATGTTCTGCTCAGTACGCAAAAACGGTCGCTCTAAGGCTACCGAGCCCTTCATATCACATCATACCGCTATTCGAGTTGTTGTAACCTATTGTACACACAGATAAAAATTCTGAATTTTAATTGTGATGTAAACATTCATTCACGTAAACTTAAATTTAATTTCACGTAACCGAGCAACTTGTAAACAATGTTGTTTACAAAGATGGGCTTTTGTATACAATATTTGCTACATTGCATGAAATGTGCTAGAACTTTACATGTAATATAATGTAAACTTATATGATATATGACGCTCCAATAATGTGAATCATATTGAACAGAAATTTACACTACTTTTCGAACTGTGCAATCTACTTTTTTGTTATGAAAAACTCATGATGAAATGATATCAAGATTTCTCGTGATATCTATCACCGAAAAGTTTCTACGTGACAACTAAGAACGCAACCCATAAGGATCAATCTTGCCCTGGTGATCAATTTTCCCTCGGGTTACGGTGCTAAGAACGTGAGATTTTCATACCAAATTTGAAATTAAATAAGTGAACAATTTGTAACTTTTTATTTGTCCCAAATTCAAAATATATTACATTGAGCGGCGCCGGTGGTGTAGTGGTAAGCGTGATTACCTCTCACCCCAGCAGGCCTGGGTTCAATCCCAGTCGGCGCCGCCGGGATGTTCTGAGGCATAACATCTCTGATCACGCCTTCCTTCGGAAGGGAAGTAAAGCCGTTGGTCCCCGGTTCATGAGTTGATGGGTCGATAGGTAGGTAGGGTCCAGGTGTGGGAGCTGCCTCTCTGGCGTCGGTAGCATTGGTGCTCAGCACGGAAAACAAGATCGACGGAAAACAAATCAAAGGAAAAAAAAAAAAAAAAAAAAAATATATATATTACATTTCATTTTTACCAGCTACTACAGTAACTTACCAGCCTTAATTGTTATGATATATATCTAAGTGTTTTTACATTGTTCCTGTCTTGGAAATTCAGTATTTTAAACAGGTTTTTTGAACCTGCATGTCAGAATAACAATTTACATCTTAAAACTAAATCTTATCTAAGAATAAAGGGAATTAATCGTTGCAATTGAGGTGTTTACGTAAAATCGATAGAGTACCCCATGTCACGATCGCAGTAGAACAGTTTAGATGAGGTTCTCTCATTGCTCACTCTCTCTCACCCACCCGATCGTACGCGATCTACAGGATAGCTAGGTCCGATAAGAGATAATAAATTAGTTTCAATCTTACCACACAACGAACAAGTACGGTGTTAGGTTTACCCTTCATACGGTTGCGGAATAAACCCAGTGATTCCAGTGACCGAGATTTGAAGAAGGTCAAGTGGAGGTCGGTGACCTCAAGTACATAGTGAGGTCTGGACGGATAGAGCCCTACAGTCCACTCGTAAGTCCGATCCAGAACATGGTCCTTCGAGCCGGATAATAAACCGGTGGACATTGGACAGTATAGTTGTGCGGAAAGTGAAGTACTCGCGTGTGATCTTTGGTGGAAAAAGTTCACTCAAAGGGTTGGCGTTGTCGAAGCAGATTTCGGTGGCATTGTGTTGTCATTGTTTCATCGATTCATCATTGTTGATGCTGACCAGTGAAGATCGTGATCCACGATAGTGATTTGACTGTGGAATTGTGGAAGCCTGAAGGGATTGCTGATGGGTGAATTCTGCATGCAGACCAGTCCATAAGAAAGTGGAAAGCATGGCTTAGCAGGGAAGTAAAGGATTGCATGTCTGCGGTGGCGTTTTGCATGTGGCGTCTCCATTTTGGTGATTATTGTGGGATAAATACAAAGAGCTTCACTAAATCATTGAATTGAAATGCATGAGCATTTTGTCCGGGATTGTGGTCTGGTTTCCCTGTATTTGGATTATCTGGCTTTGTTGGCTTTCTTGGTTGCATATCCGCTGCTAGTCCTCCTTATCGGCTGTCACTGGTCTCGATTTCGGTCAATACGGGTAGCGTTTTTTAGTGGAACGTTGAGTGATTAAGTCAGCTAGCAGAGCGCAATCCTCCAGCAGTAAAAGTGAGTGACTAATAGTGATTGATCAATGATCCATAAAATCAATTTATTGTACTGCTGATTAATTTAAACAACTGAAGGAAGTTGTTGTACGAACTCCAGTGATTGTGCTGATTATTGACACTCGAACTTTGAACTTTGTGCAAAGAGTGTAGCAGTACATTAAAGTTATATATTTTGAATTGTGAGAAGTGTTTTGGTGCTTAAAAATGGAACCATTTAGCCTCACCGAATTGCGGAAACAAGAAAGACATCTGAAGAACTCTATCAAGGCTATTTCCAAGTTCGTTGCTGAGTTCCAGAGGCAAACCCAGGAGAATCAGATCGAAGTTCGTCTGGAGACGTTGGAGAATGCTATGCGGAAATTCTACAGTGTACGCCGGAAGATTGAAATTGCCATAGCTGAAGAGGATGAAGAGGATGAAGATGAAAAGGAATATGCGAAGGGGTCCACCGAACAACGCAAGAAACGTTTGGAAGCCCTAGCCGCTACACGAGAAGACCAGTACGATGAAGCGATTCGTGTCGTAGAGGAGCAGTACTACGAAGTAAAGGCAGCTCTAATTGCTCTGAGGCCACCAATAGCTGAGTCATCCAGATCGTCTGGTTCAGTAAAAAAAACTCCTGCAGATTCTGCGATGTCCCGAGTGAAGCTTCCTGACATCAAGCTACCATCCTTTAGCGGAAATATCAAGGACTGGGTCACTTTCAGAGATACGTTCCGCAGTCTAATTCACCACAACCATCAATTGACTGCCATCGACAAAATCACCTACCTACGCTCTTCGGTGTCCGGTGAAGCCTTGCAGGAAGTTAGCTCGATAGACCTATCTGCTGAAAACTACGAGGTGGCATGGAAAATACTGGAGAAGAAGTATGAGAATAAGAAGCTCATTGTCAAAGCCCACCTGGATGCAATCTTTGCTGTAGAGCCCATGTGACGAGAGAATTGTGACGCCCTAAACCGCCTGATCAACGAGTTCGATAAGAATTTGCAAATGCTAAACAAAATCGGTGAGGACACACAAAACTGGTCGACGATATTGGCATACATGTTGTGTGCTCGTTTGGATTTTGCTACCCTTCGATTGTGCGAGTCGCACCACAACTCCAAAGATGTTCCGAATTTCGACCAACTGATCGAATTCCTAAGGGATCATTGCCTCGTGTTGCAGTCGATTGCACTTATCAAGTTGAATGAAGGAGAATCGAGGCGTCCACGCATCTCTGTGACACACACGTCGTCGCAATCATCTAGAAAGTGCTTGTTTTGTGGAGAATCTTACCATCTTCCCTTCAAGTGCAATAAATTCAAGGTCCTATCGGTCAACCAACGTGTGGAGGAGGCAACCAGAAAGCGATTATGCCGTAACTGTCTGTCTTCTGGGCATTTTGCCGAAGGATGCTCCAAAGGTTCATGTAGTAAGTGTGGCAGGAAGCATCACACGATGCTTCATTTCGACAACGCGTCGATGAATTCCCGGTTTTCGAGATCCTCCGTTCCACAAACGCAAGATCGATCCCAAGCAGCCGGGCAGCAATAATCGCAATCAAGCCAAGCAACACCACAAAGTCAGACACAAACAGCATCCACTCCACCAGCCACACAAACCATAAATTCATATCCCGTAATTCAATCATGCTCTCATCACAATCAACCACCACTCACCACAGACCCACACGCCACTATTACTCTGAAAGCTGTGAAGCAATCAGACAAAACGCAATCTCTTCCACTAGTGCTAATGTCAACCGCGATTGTTCGCGTGCAAGATCAGTTCGGGAATATTTCGTACGCACGAACGCTACTGGACTCATGTTCAGAGTTTTGCTACGTGACGATCAATTTCTCGAAGAAGCTGAAGTTACGTGAAACTCCAGCGTTTCTGAAAGTACAAGGAATTGGCAATGGAAGCGTAACATCGACGAAGTCCGTGGAAGTCCAACCACGATTAGCAACAATTTCGACATTCGAAGAGGATATGATATTCCATGTATTGCCGAAGATTACCCGAATACTGCCGATTAGCCCCGTGGAAGTAAGCCGAGTGAAATTACCAACGGATATCGTGTTAGCTGATCCAACCTTTGGAGAGCCTGGTCCCGTTGACATGATTATTGGAGCAGAATTCTATTTCGATCTGCTCACTGCGGGAAGGAGGAAGCTTTCGGCCGACGGTCCCACTATGCAAGAAACTGTTTTCGGTTGGATCGTGTCCGGAAAGGTACCAGAAGTTCCAGCAACCATTCCAAGGACATCAACATTCGTTAGACATGCCATGTCAACAGCACAAATTCGGTTGAAGAAACAGCGTGTGAGGAGTTTTTCAACAAAACGACGACTCGGAACGAAGAAGGCAGATTCGTCGTTGCACTACCAAGGAAGGAGCACATAATGGAGGGATTGGGGGAATCGAAAAATATTGCCATGAAGAGGTTCCTGAGTCTCGAGAGGCGGCTGGACAGTAATCCAGAAATAAAAGAAATGTACACTAAGTTCATTCATGAGTACCTCCTGATGGAACATATGAAGCAAGTAACAGAGGAGAGTCACGATAAAGGTCCAGTATATTATCTACCGCACCACGCAGTATTGCGATCGGACAGCACGACCACTAAGCTTCGTGTTGTGTTCGACGCGTCGTGTCGTACTTCAACTGGGGTCTCACTGAACGACGCGCTAATGGTGGGGCCAGTTGTACAGGATCCGCTGCTAGCAATCTTGGAACGGTTCCGTTTGCGTCGAATTGCTGCCGTCGCGGACGTAGCAAAAATGTACAGGATGGTACTCACACAGCTGCAGGATCACCCTCTTCACAAAATTGTATGGCGTGATTCGAAAGGTCAGTCAATCATGGTGGTTACGGAACAGCTAGTGCACCATACTTAGCGACAAGATGCTTGAAAAGGCTTGGCGAGGATTGTGCAACGACTCACCCTGCTGCGTCTGAGGTCATTCAACATGACTTCTATGTCGACGACATGCTTTCGGGAGCGGATAGTATCGAGGAAGCAATGGAATTAGTGAAGCAGGTTACGGAAGTCACGAATTCAGCAGGGTTCATTCTACGAAAATGGAACTCGAACTCAGACTCCAGAGCTACTCCAGAGGATTCCAAAGCAACTTCGAGATGAGCGTTCCGACCTAGAGTTTGATGCATCAAATGCTATAGTGAAGACGCTGGGGCTACGGTGGAACATAAGGTCCGATGAATTCCACTTCATTTTTTCCAACTGGAAGTCGGATTCCTCACCAATAACAAAACGAAGCATTCACTCCGATGCGGCATGCCTATTCGATCCGCTAGGGTTGGTCGGACCGATAGTAGTGCAGGCAAAAATCTTCATGCAGAATCTCTGGAAACTCAACTGCGGCTGGGATGACCCTTTAGATGGTTCGATTCAAGAAATATGGAAGGAATACAAGCAAAATCTGGTAGCGCTTGAAACCCTAACCATACCTCGCAATGCAATGACTGCATTTCCGTACAGCTGCACGGATTCAGCGATGCCTCCTCATTAGCATACGGAGCATGCCTATATCTCCGTTGCGTTGCCTCAGATGGAACCATCACAGTTCGATTGATCACCTCAAAGTCACGAGTAGCCCCACTGGAGAATACTGAGCAGAAGAAGAAGAAAATGACCATACCCCGTCTCGAGCTGTCAGGTGCTCTTTTGCTAAGTCACATCTACGAGAAGTTCGTCCAAGTGAAAGCTATTTCCACTGCATACTTCTGGACGGATTCATCAGTGAACAAAGATTTGTGGCAACTCTGAGGCAAATCAGGGAGGTCCGAATTGAAAATGTTATACAATATAGGCCCAAGAATGCTACCATGAGGAACTCCTAGTCTAACAGGTAGTCGTTCAGATTTGGAATTTTGATAATTTACCTGCAGAGTTCTAAGCTTTTCAATTTAGCAATCAAACCTTCATACCAAACACTGTCGTGTGCTTTTTCTGTGTCTAGAAGAGCAACTCCAGTTGAGTAGCCTCCAGATTTGTTTGAACGAATTAAATTGGTAACTCCTAAGAGTTGATGAGTAGTTGAATGCCCATGGCGAAATCCAAACTGCTCATCTGCAAAAAAAGAGTGCGTATCGATGTGAAGCATCATTCTAAGGCATGGCCCACTTAGTAATGGAAAAATATTATTTGGGTCTATTTCGGATTTCAATTAACGAATTTGAAAATGGTTTTCACTCTATACTATTCCTTAGATTTTAAGAAACAAATACGCAACGAATTGTTCGTCGCGGGTTCGAAGGAATTATCAAACTTTTCCCTTTGGGCAGATTGAGGATATAGAAAATTTCATCATCACCTGAAGTTTTCATATTTTGTGAAATTTTGGGAACTCTCGAATTTCTTAGCAAGTTTCTGAGCTTTTTTTTTTCCTAATTTCTGATCAAAATTTTAACACCTTCTTTAAGCACTGAAATAGGGTTTTGAGGTTTTTGCAAAATTTTTGTGAGCTTTCAAAAGGGTTTGGAACTGGGGTCTAATTTCGAAACAAAAGTTTTATTCCTCAGGACAGAAAATCGATTTTTAATTTGTTTTTGCAAATCCCGCCAGATAAATTTCATGGTAGTCTAGTCGTCTATAATAATTAAATTGAATTCGCATGTTGGTACTGAAGCAGCTCTTGCTTCAACTATAGAAGGAGTCGCAGATTCCAAAGCATAATTAATTTCATCTTTGGTTTGCAAAGGAATATTTGGATTGAAGTTATGCTCCATAAATGTTTGATATTGCTCCCAATCAGCTCTATGGTAATTGAAAGTAGAGCTGATGGGATTACAAATTATTTCTTGGGTTATTTCAAAAGCTACTGGAAGGTGATCAGAACCGAAGTCTGCATGAGTAAAAAAATGTCAACATTACGGTGTATTATTTTTCTATGTCCAGTATTTCAAGAATAATTCTAGAAATTAATTCTGGAGGATTCCGAGAGGGACTGCTAAATATCATTATTCAGAACCAACCAATTAATCCCAGAAGACGTTCGGTGAATCATCAGAGTTAGTCTGGAGAAAGAAAAATTATAGGGAATTCTAAGAGGGATAGCCAAGTGCGATGCTGTAGAAAATCAAACGGAATTCTAGAGTATTCCAAGTGTCAATAACAAAAAGACAGAAAATCCAAGTAACTCTAAGGAAGATTCTAAAGAATCCAAATCGAAATACTATAGAATGGTAACAGGAGATGAAAAACATAACAATGAATTCCGATGAATCCCATGAGGAATTGAGGAGATAAATCTTAATAGGAATATTGGAGAATCCATTTGTAAATGGCGTCTGGCATCGTTTTTTGGTCTCTACACGTCGTCCACTTTACGGAAATACCTATATTGTAGGGTATTTGAACGTTTTTCTTGAAGCGTTGAGCGCCATCTTGGGTTCCAAAATGGCGTCTGGCATCGATTTCCAGTCTCTACATGGGGCTTCCCTTAGCTCAGTCGGTAAAGGCGCAGCTACAAAGCAAGACCATGCTGGAGGTGGCTGGGTTCAATTCCCGGTCCGGTCTAGGAATTTTTTGGGTTGGAAAATTTCACGACTTCCCTGGGCATAGAAGTATGATTGGACTTGCCACACAATTATACCAATGCAAAAATGGTATAGGCATCGAAAGCTCTCAATTAATAACTGTGGAAGTGCCGCATTGTGAGAGAGTTCTGAAATAATATGACCACCATCAAAAAGGCCATGATCATTTGAACAACTTTGCTGAAGACAGTAACCTTCTTTATGGCAAGGATTTTGAGATGCAGCTTATTCAGGAATCTCATGTGCACACTAGCGCTGCGTAGTGAGAGAGGTCTGAACTAATATGGCCATTATCCAAATGGACTTGATCACCTGAACAACTTTGCTGAAGACAGCAAGTTTCTGTATGGGCAGGATGACAAAATATTCTATGTTGGACCCAAGTTCCATACCGTATGCGTGATAATGTTTGCAGCATCGTACAAATAAGGTTCCCGTTTCATCTGTGCATACAATGCCTTGGTTTTCTTTGCATGCACGTAACCTATAGCTCATACCGTAGTAGGCTGTGTATAAAAGAAAATAATTTACTTAGTTTGACAGTTGCACCATGACGAAGTGGCAGCGTGAATCCAGTGCATTCAATAAGGAAAATGGCAAAGGAACACGGGATCAGTGACTTTACGGCACGGAAGATCGTAAAGGAAGATTGCGGGGCGCAGTCGAGGGCACGAAAAAAAAACTCACATGATTTCCAACCGCATCCGGGAGCTACGAGTCGAACGATGCAAGAAAGTATTGAACTTCCTTAAGCGAAAAAATCCGACGAGAGCATGTTTACCGTCGATCCCGCATCAAATTCCAGAACCGACCGGTATATTAGTTCTCTTCCGGTAAAAGACGTGGCCGACGAGCACAAGAATGTGTATCTGACCAAGCATCCTGCTAGCGTTATGGTGTTTGGATTGGTGGCTTCCGATGGCAAAAAAATTGACCCGGTGTTCATTCCAGAAGGCGACAAGGTCAACACGGAGGTCTACATCGGGATTTTAATTAAGTATGTTCTTCCGTGGATCAAAGAACAGTACGGTCCGAAGCCAAATGTAGTATTTCAACAAGATTAGGCTCCGTGCCACACCTCGAACCGCATTAAGAAGTGGTTGCAGGAACATCTTCCGTTCTGGGCGAAGGATATGTGGCCGCCATCCAGCCCCGATCTTAATCCGCTGGATTACTCTGCCCTGTTCTAAACGCCACCCGAGTACAGCAAGCCTCTGACAAACATTGACCCGTAACTGGAGAGAAATGGATTCATACTACATTATTAGAACCGGCCGTGCATTCCGGAAGCGTGTGGAGGCCGTTATTGCAGCAAGTGGACACTCGACCGATGATTAACAAAGTTTAAGACTCTGAGAAACATCCCCCCTTTGAATAAATAAAAAAACTCGAAAACGAAATTTTTGAGCAAACGGTATATTATAGCACCCGTCATAAGTAACATAAAAGTTAAGCGCCTCTAGTGGCGTAGTTCCCAATTAATCCTAAATCTAATTACACAGGCTTTTTTGGTATAGCTTTATATATTTAAACAAATCCACCACAGCCCCTATTGGTGAAAATCCCATAAACTGTGGCCCACAGCCTGTGGGTATGCTTATTCGCGGATAGCCTGGCAATAAGGATTCCTGACTTGACAAAAAAATTTAAAAGATCTTCAGGTGATCAAAGATCTCCGTTAAGTCCTTTGATTGTTTGTTAAAGTCTTCAGGTTCATCAGCTAATATTCTGAAGATCTTTATCCACCCAAAAATCCTAATCTCATCTGTCAGATATTCTCTCATAATATCATGTTGCTCAGAAATTATTTAAAAAAATCTTTTTGTGCTTAAATCTCTGTGAAATCCTCAGGATGTTTTTACAAGATTTCAGGATCATCTTTTGATAAATACTATCTTGCTCAAAATCTACGATGCCCATAACTGAACTCACCGATACCACCTAGAATATGAAATGCCCCTCTATTGGTTGGCTTGCCATCCCTCACGAAGAGACCTGAACGCGTCGTTGGAAGCCACCCAAAGTTTGGAGTGAATTCTATAACTGTTGTAAGAACTTAGCACTCACCAACTATCTACTCGGAGATCAAACATACAGCACCCGGTCGACTCAGGCGACAAGAGCAAGCTCCGGAACACCCAGGGTCGGCTAGCTACCGGGTAATCAGAGGGTTTCGCGATACAAAAACAAAGAACTGTCACTTTTTTTTTTTTTTTTTTTTTTTTTTTTTTTTTTTTTTTTTTTTTTTTTTTTTTAAACGCATTTATTTGCCACTTTCTGTATTATGTGCGTCAGCTCAGCTCACTCTTTGCTCGACTGTTGAGCTGTTCAGTTCGTTTTCTTTTTCGCTCGAGTTCTCGCTTCGATTCGGTTTGTGCTGTCGCGTTGCGCCGTGGAAGCGTCGCCACCTTCGCGCGTTCTGGCAAGTTTACTGCAACTTGCCAACACGAAACAAATGGTGCGTAAACGTACTAATGATTCAGCAGCGGGCCCTTCAAAGAAGGTGGTAATCCAGCACAGCGCGTCGCAGGATGACGCCGGAAAACGGGTACTGCAAGCCAACCAGTTTGCGGTGCTCCCCGAAGAAAATGGCGATGGTGACGTCGTTCCCATCGCTGCAAGAGAGCGGATTCCCCCGCTTTTCACGCCGGAGAAGGATGTTGCCAAGCTGCGTGTCGAGCTGGCAAAACACAAGCTGCTGCCTCGCTTCAAGCTTTGCAGCATCGGCACCAAAATCATGTGCTCCAGCCTGGAGGAGTACAATCAAACAGGATGTTTCCTAAAGGAAAACAACGTTGACTTCTTCACGCACGATCTGCCATCGAGCAAGCCACTGAAGCTGGTATTGCGTGGATTACCGTCGTTCGAGGCGGCTGTGGTTAAATCTGAGCTGGAGCGGCTTGGGCTCAAACCTGAGGCGGTGTTCCCAATAAACCGGCGTTCCAACCACAACACCAGCTTCCGTGACCAGTTGTTCCTGGTGCACTTCACGAAGGGATCCACCAGTCTAGCGGCTCTGAGATCCAAAATCCGGGACCTGTTTCAGGTCATCATCAGTTGGGAACATTACAAATCCCAACATCGTGATGTTACGCAGTGTATGAACTGCCTCTCCTACGGCCATGGCACCAAAAACTGCCATATGAAGACTATCTGCGGCAAGTGTGCTGGAACTCACTCGACTGCGTCCTGTGAGCAAGATGATGACATCGAGCCAACGTGTGTCAACTGCGGTGGTAACCACCAAGCCTCCAATCGCGGATGTCCCAAGCGAGTGGAGTTCATCAATATCCGTCGGAAGGCTACGATCAATAATCAGCCCGGTCGCCTCCGTAATCATCGTTCGCCTCCTGCACGCACGGAAGTCCTGTACCCAGCTCTCCAGCCCCGTCGACATGTTCCGAACTTAGAACCACTTCCGCTCAACAACCAACAAGTCAAGCATGTGAGTATTCCTAACAATCGAACAGTCCAGCATCGTCTCGCTGCTGCTGCTGCCCAGCCAATGCCAGGTCCCTCCACCGTCCCTGGTTTATCATACGCTGGTGTTGTCTCAGGTGAGCCTGTCGACGATTCTCTGTTCACCTCGGAGGAACTTGTGACGCTCGTGGCCGAGGTCATCATCATCTTGCGCACCTGCAAGACTCGATCTGAACAGCTTCATGCTGCCCTGTCCCTTGTCACTAAGTATGAACCGTGAAGCCATCAAGATCGTAAATTGGAACGCTTGCTCCTTGAAGAGCAAAAACATCGAGTTTGTTGAGTTTCTCAATGAACGAAACATCGACATTGCCATCATAACTGAAACCCACCTGAAGCCTGAAACAAACGTCTACCTTCCCGATTTCCGGTTCGTGAGGCTAGATCGAACCAACTCTGGAGGAGGAGGAGTGGCTATTGCAATAAGGAGAAACATCTGCTGTCGACTGATGCCCAGCTTTCAGCTGAAGATCATCGAAGCCGTTGGGGTGGAAGTTTCTACTCCTATCGGCCCCATCACCATCGTCGCGGCTTACTGCCCCAAACAAGTCAACATCAGGGACGGATCGGCAGCAGATCTGCAACGAGATATTATCAAGCTAACACGACGACGGGAAAACTTTATCATCGCTGGCGACCTGAACGCCAAACATCAAGCTTGGGGCAACAATCGGCGCAATCAAAACGGCACCATCCTGAACAACGACTTGCAGGAAGCGCAGTACAACATCTTGAGTCCGGAAACTCCCACCCGGTTGAGTCGGTCCGGTGTTCACGCTACCATCGATATATTCATCAGCAACATGGGCAACAACATCGCTCAACCTATCACCTATCAGGAACTCAGCTCGGACCACTACCCGGTGGTGACTGAGGTGGGATCCTCCGTAAATCGATTTGAAGCTTTCCGGCGCAACTATCATCGTGTTGACTGGGGTCAGTTCCAACATTGCGTCGACACCGCTGTAGACTACGATGTCCAACCGGAATCGTCCGAAGATGTTGACCGGTGTCTGCGCTCCATCGATCAAGCAATTTCCCGGGCCAGGGAGCTACATGTGCCAGTATCCAGACAGGTGACTAACACTCTGAACCTTGACAGGCCTACTAAAGACCTCATTAGACTCCGCAACACGATCCGTAGGCAGTACCAGCGTACTGGGCTGCCTAATCTGAAGACCAATTGCAACCGTTTGAGCAAAATCATCCAAGCCAGGATGGTGGATCTCAGAAATATCGATTTTGCAAACAAGATTCGCTCTCTCCCAGATTGTGCTAAGCCATTCTGGAAAATGGCAAAGATTTTGAAAAATAAGCCGAGGCCCATTCCTCCCCTTTCCTCTCCTAACCAAAATTCGGACCCATCTTTACTAATAACCCCATTTGAAAAGGCCAATGCTCTTGGACAACACTTTGAAAATTCACATAACCTTGGCCACGCCATGGTGAGTCCCCATGAGCCTGCCGTATCACAGGCAATGGCTAGTGTCGCTGCCACCCCCGTAGTTGTCCCTGACGAAAGTAGAATATCGGCTGATGAGGTGATAGCAGCGATTAAATCAACAAAGAACATGAAGGCCGCTGGTGTCGATGGAGTGGTCAACCACGAGCTGAAAAACTTGAGTGTTGACTTCTTCAAGCACCTTGCAGTGGTCTTCAACAAGTGTTTAATGCTTGGCTACTTCCCTGCATGCTGGAAGTTAGCCAAAGTTATTCCAATTCACAAACCTGGCAAAGACCCTACCAGTGCCAAAAGCTATCGCCCCATCAGCCTCTTGTCCTCCATCTCGAAGCTATTCGAAAAATTGATACTCAGCCGTCTGCTGGTGTTTTCAAATGATAATAACATCTTTCTCAAAGAGCAATTCGGGTTTAGGAAAGGCCACTCTACCATCCACCAACTCGCACGGGTTACTAACATCATCAAGCGGAACAAGTCCGTTTCCAATACATCTGCCATGGCATTGTTAGACGTCGAGAAGGCGTTCGACAATGTCTGGCATGATGGGCTAGTGTACAAGCTGCATCGATACAACTTTCCGAACTACCTCGTGAAGATCATCAAAAACTACTTGTCGGGCAGATCATTCCAGGTCTACTTGAACAATGTCTCCTCTGATACGTTCAACGTTGATGCAGGGGTCCCTCAAGGTAGCCTGATTGGGCTTATCCTATTCAACATTTTCACGTCAGACGTTCCTCCCCTGCCGGGTGGTGGTATCCTGTCAATGTTCGCAGATGACACCTCCATCATCTATAAGGGTCGAGTGATCCGTGCTCTGGCGAGTAAACTACAATCAGGCCTGGATGTTTTGTCCGACTATTTTAAGAGCTGGAAGATTTGTATCAATGCAGCTAAAACACAAACCATTCTGTTCCCACACTCGAATTCACCTCGGCTTGTTCCACCTGCTAACAACAAGGTCCATCTTGATAGCACTCCCATTGAATGGTCGAGTGAAGTAGTCTACCTTGGTCTCACCCTCGATAGCAAATTGCTATTCCGATCCCATGTGGACAAGACATCCACCAAGTGTAACATCTTGATCAGGTCGCTCTACCCTCTGATAAACAGGAAGTCCACCCTGTCCCTCAAAAACAAGCTTGCTGTCCACAAGCAAATCATTCTGCCGGCTATTGAGTATGGTATGCCAATCTGGGAGAGTTGTGCTAAGTGCCACCACCTAAAGCTTCAGAGGATCCAAAACAAGATCGTCAGAATGATCCTTAACAGTCCACCGCGAACTCGTAATTCTGAGATTAACCACCTGGCCGGTCTTCAAACACTCGAGGAACGAAAGACTTCCACGCTGGAAAGGTTCAGAGTCGCCTGTCTGCGATCAAACCACCAGATCATTCGTGATTTGGCAACCTAGTATAAGTAGTTAGGTGCTCAAGTAGGTAGGTTATCAAATTTTTAAATTCAAACCAAAACAATCCCACAAAGGGTATCCTGTAAATTAGCGCTAAACGCAATCATCACATTAGAATAACCAATTAACTAGAACAAAGATGAAGAGCCAAAGGCTAACCAATTGAAATGTTAAATCAAATGTTGAAACATAAAACCCAGAAAATAAACGTAAATTTTATTACTACATTATGTGTGTGTTGTTCTGTGTTCATAATTTCGTGTAATATGTGTCGTGTAGCCTAATCACGTTGTTTACTGTACCGGTACATACCGCTGCTGCCGTTGATGGTGAATCGCGATGGCCGACACAGTGACTCCTGTCCTACTGTGCGGCCGGAACTCTCGCCAGATTGGCGAAGCGAGCGGATGAAAGGCCAGCGGGCGTTGCTGGACGGTGGGATGGCAGGCGTCGTCCTTCGTTGGCACGATCGGCCGACCGTGGCAAGGCCACCTTGGTCAAGCCGAGAAGGGAAAACTCCTTTACGATTATGGCCTACGTTTGGCCAGATAATATTGTTTGGTCCTTGACAATTAGGCTCGGAAACTGTTTCCAATTTCACGAGTCGACCGTGTGCTGACGGATGACCTTTTTAAGGTCCAATATAAAAAAGAGGTCCTATCGGACGAATACGTAATTGATTTAGGGTTTTTGGTGCAGGGTATTTAGTTACCTGAACGTTAAATTTCCCTAGCCCACACTAGCTGTTGCTAAGGGAGGGGGGGGGGGGGGTCCTGGTTCACGTTCAAAAACAGCAACCACTGCACTTAGCTAATTAAAATGCGTCTTAGCACACGGACGCCTGATATTAAAAGAGGCCGATTTTGGGCAATAGCCGTTCTTTCTCCCAATTTTCCTTCATCCCGTCATCCCGTCATCCTTGTTTGTATAGTTGTTTGTAGCTCTATGGTGGACATAACGTTACGGCACAACATTTTCACAAGCGGCACAAGAAACGTAAAGGTTCTGAATATATAACATAAATGACAAAAACCTATGCATTTGTGACCAAACGGTTACAATTCAGCACTCTTTGCGCTCATCTGATGCTTTGAAGCCACCCATAATTTTGAGTGGATCCATGAAAACTATACATCCACTATACAAACATGACCCACCCTTCATGTTTGTATAGTAGATCACAACCCCCAGCTACCCACTGCTCTTTAGGGGTTTGTTGAGGTTCCCAATAACTGTCAAATTTGAACGAATTTGGGTATGAATTTTAAATTCTGTATTGGAAACGTATTTGCTTGTCAAATATTCAAAAATGGCTCTAGTTTGACCAAACCTTGAAATCAGATTGGTAATACTATGCAGAACAACTTTGTCTAGCCGATACGTATGATGTACTATAGCTACAGCTGAATTAGGTTTTCATGATTTATGATATCAGAAATGTTGGCAGTGACCTCTCGATGACACCAACACCATCAAAGTGTAAAACAAATACAAGTAAACACTTGAATGATAGAAATTTGAGCCTTAACCTGTCGGAAGAGCAGTTCCAGGCCAAATAGCGAAATAATAAGTAGGGGAAATGTATGTAATGTCGGCCTTAGTGTCCCTAATTTGGGCCCATACATAAATTCAGCAATCGACTAAATTTTCAATAGCAACCAAAAATATCCATTAGTACCGTCCTAATGACGCGTTCATCAAGATAAAACTGATAAATAGCATATTTTTAGCGATGGGCCCAATGTTAGATCCATAGGCCAACATTAGAGCCATTTTCCCTATTTACAAGATTCCACTGGTTGTGCGGAAATATCGCTAAAGCCGTATTCGGAAATGATTTCCAATGGTGCAGAATGAAGGGGAAATGTACCAGACTCGTCCTATGTAGCTACTTCTGATGAATGATTCGATCCGTCGAAAACAAACCAAACAATCAACTTACGATTTACTTTGCCGTCTGAACCCACGATCTTGTTAGATTTTATTTATCGAAAAGTCACGACCATGTCAATAATATCCGCCAATAACTTCCGTTCCCGGTACCAACCGCATTCCGACACAGCTGAGAGCAATACATAAATTCAAACGGATCACCATAAACAATGTGGCAAATCTGTTCATTTCAACGCATCATCCCAATACTGTGGCAGCTGAAAATTTTTAACAGCACCAGAAACCATAAACTTAAAGCATCCCGGGCTTATGCGAGTGATTATAGTAAGATTTGTTACGATTCACCTTAAGCGTAATCGACCGTAAGCGAACCACCCAGTTGAGTAAATCACGCTGAGCAACGATGTCGATAATTGCGCTGGGGGCTTCATTAAAATATTCATTGCATCACAAGATCTCCCGGTTGAGCCGAGTGCATCCGAAAATCGTTTCAATTTATCGCTTTTCGCTGCGAATTACGCTACTTATTGCCTGCCCCGGTGGTGTGATTAATTGGTAAGTTAAGCTGCAGGTATTGATTTCGGTATTCGAAAATTATCACCTCTATAGTAAAGCGTGATCGTGACGCAGGAGTAGCCGTAGCAATTGGCTTTTTGTTGTTAAATTAAATTGAGCACCCACGGGGGGTGATGAAGCAAGGAACGTCTGAATTTTTGCAAATCAGTGATTCAAATTTAATTCTGCGGTTTGTTTTTCTAACCATACATAAATGATGGGAGCCCAGCTGGAGGTCAAAATGTTCGCACTAGACACCGGTCTTGCTTAACCGTGTTAGGTGATGTAATTATTTGGTTCGATTCATCATGGTGTAGCCTATTAAAACAAATCGGTAGAAAATTAGAACAAAATTTAACTTTGAAATTACTCTAATCGGATGCCATAAAATTCATGGTTTCCCAAAACTCTTAAACTTTAAAAATTTAAATATTCTCACGTTGCAAAATCACTTAAAATCAGGGAACCTCCTCCCTCTCAATGGTTGTAATTTATTGAAGCATGAAAATTAGCATAATTTATGCCTCACTTGTTGTCCGTTGCCGAGCCGTATTCTAGTTTTATGATTTTCACCCCCGAAATCTTCCTTCCAGCCATTTAAGACCGACTCAAACATTCTCACGTCCCACGCTGCAGCGTAAAATAAAATTTATTGCTTCTTTTCACTTTCCCACTTCTCCCTTGTGTTGATTATCGCTCAGCTTCGTCCTGATTCCTCCATAAGGACCTCAACCAATATTTGCACCATCGGAGCGTAATGGCTTCGAAAGCAGAATCCCAACAATTTTCATGAAATCTAAAGAGACGCAACCATTGTTCTCCTGCTTCAGTCGTCTCACCTTTAAAACAATTTCACGTAAACACATTCCTTGGAGACTAGCTTTCAAATACAGTCAGGAATCCTTATTGCCGGCGCAACGTGGGCGTGAATAAGGAACCGCAAATAAGGATACCCGCAACTTATGGGATTTTCCCTAATAGGGGCTGTGGTGGACTATCTCGTTTGGTTCAATTTGGTTGGTTTGGTTTAATTGGGAGCTAAGTCGCTGATACTTGACCTAAAGTAAAATAATAATAACGTTTGACTCAGAAATCAAATCGATTTGCGATCTTAGACAAAGTTGTTCTGCATAGAAAGATCTGATTTCAAGATCTGGTCAAACTAGAGCCATTTTTTAATTTTTGACAAGCAAATGAATAGGTTCCGCTTCCCATACAGAATTTAAAATTCTTCCGCAAATCCAGATCATACCCAAATTCGTTCAACTTTGGCCGTTATTGGGAACCTCAATACACATCCAAAGAGCAGTGGGTAGCTGGGGGTTGTAATCCACTATACAAACATGACTCACCCTAGTTTTCATGGATTCACTCAAAATTTTGGATGGCTTCCATAGACGTGTGCAGGCCTCTTCATGAGGGATGGCAACACTGTTTGTCTGTTAACGTCGGCATAACGGTTTGCTATAACTTTTTCTACATTTTCCACACGTTACCACTATCGATAATAATTTCGTGATATCTGGTTGTATGCTTTTGGACCTTCAATCGCCCAAAAATCACCTGCCATGGTTTTTGCAACGCAGAATTTCATCTGCAATGCAGCACCACTGAAATTTGGAGACATGGATGAGTAGCTGAACCACGAGGCTCAGTAGAAAGAATCATGGAGACTTCTTCTCAGTTCGATGCAGTCCTGCCTCTTGCTGTCATCGCTCATCGAAGTCGTCGTGGTCATGTTGTCGTATCTGCTGAAGAGGTTCTCCAACCTACACTCCCAGGAAAGTACAAGCAATTTAGTGAACCTACCTACTCTTCCTGATCGATCGTCTGCTTCTAGCCAACATTGCCCTGTAAGCGTCTCCAGTAGACACCCACCAACGATATCGCTTCCTACCTGTCAACAACATGTTCTTCATCACGTCCACACTCATCTTCACGATCTATCGGTCTTTTTTTCAACTGGCCCGGGATGCACGTCACAAAGCAGTATGGAAGCCCTGGACCCACCTAACTCAGCTGCGCCCACTGCTGGTTCCAGCCCTGCTCAGTTCGCTAGTTCCCGCCATCATAGTCATCCCGGCCCGGGTCTTTATGCTTTTACGGAAACATGGCTAAACAACCACTCTTTGTCAAAGCAGTTGTTCGACGACACATATTCCGTTTACCGGCATGACCGATGAACCCTCAACAGCAATAAGAGCTCCGGTGGTGGGGTTCTTTTGGCCGTTCGCTCCAGCTTCATATTTCGGTTACTAAAACCGCCTGAAGATTCAACGGTTGAGCATCTGTGGGTGGTGATTTCCACTCAGAATGGCACACTCTTTATCTGCGTGATATATGTTCCTCTCGATCGCGTTAATGACTGCATCCTTATCGAGAAGCACGAATTTTCTCTGGATTGGATTGTCTCTCAGATGGGAATCAGAGACAGCATCGTCCTGACAACTCCCGTTCATCGTTCAGATCAGCATGTCTATCGTTGCTAGACGCGTATTCTACCTCAGGGCTTCGGCAAGTAAATGGCATTCCGAATGCAAACAACCGTTTACTCGATCTGTGCTTTGTCAGCGAAGAATTGGGACAAAGTTGTTCTGTGATTCATGCTTCGGCACCGATCGTCAAAAACTTCAGACATCATTCAACTCTACTGTTGACGCTTGGGATCAAACCTGAGAATCGCTTTCTGGACTACGCTGAAAACGTCTTAAACGAAATTTTATTCACATGATTATTCAGTCACTTCTTCCTAATTCGATATTGAAGGGACCATGGAGTTAGGGAGTTATGAGAGGATATCTGAGAGAAGTGATTTAAATTGATGGACAGTTAAAATTCTTCAAAAAAAAAATCCTGATAAATCCAAAGTCTTGAACAAATATCTAGACCTTTCAGAAGTCATCAGGTTATTTGTTTATGATTTCAGCTTGATCATGTATTATTCTGAAGTTCTTCAACTGCCTAACAGTTCAAATCAAATCACATCTCCCAGCTATTCTCTCAAGCACTAAGTTGCTCAGAAATTATTCTAAAGAGCTCCAACAATTCCTCAAAAAATACATGGTTGATCATTTTTAAGATTAACAACTGCTCATCAATTCAAATCACATCTCCCAGCTATTTTCTCAAATACCAGATTGCTCAGAAATTATTTAAAAGGCTTTCAAGTTATTAGAGATTTCCAAAAAGTTCTCAGAATATTTTTTCAAGACTTCAGCTTGGTCATGTATCTTTTTGAAGATTTTGATCCACCCAACATTTCAAATCATATTTCTCAGATATTCTCTTCAATAACAGGTTGCTCAACAATTATTCTAAAGACCTCCAGATGATCGTACATCTTAAGGGGATTCCTTGTAGAGTCCACAAATGGTCGCCACGTAGGCTATAAACGCACTTTCACCTCAAATTTTCAATTACACAAATCTTGGAAATTAGAGTTCCATTTCACCTGAAATTGCTACTGAATGTATTCTGCAGCGCAGCAAACGTGGAGTAACAGTTTCATTGTAGCATGTGTCGTGGACGCTGATATTTGTGCACTTAAAGTTTCGAAGTGGTAGCGAGAATAAGGATCTCACAGCGAACCACCTTAAAAAGTCCTCAAATATTTGTTGAATACTTCAGTTTGATAAGGTATCATTATGAAGATCTTCAACTGCACATCAATTCAAATTATATCTCCCAGATATGGTCTCAAGATACCAGGTTTCTCAGAAATTATTGCAAAGACCTCCAGGTATTCATAGATCTCCAAAATATTCTCAAGATATTTGTTAAAGACTTCAGCTTGATCAGGTATAATTTTGAAGATATTCAACTACCCAACAATTCAAATCACATCTCCAGGATTTTCTCAAATATTCCAGGTTGTTCAGAAAGTATTCAAAATCACACCAAGTGATAAGATATCACATTGAAACCCTCAGTTTTTTCAAGATGACAGATTGATCAGGTATCATTCTAAAGATATCCAGATCTCTCATATGAAACACGGCAGCTTCTAAATTAGGAGTACATACTCTAACAGATGGATTTTTGATTTCACGCGCAAAGTTTACCCTGATTCGGTTCCGGTCCAAAACAACACTCGCGATACGTCGGTGGAAAAGGATGACATGGACTCCCCGTTTTCGATGGTTCAATTTTCAATTGCTCTTCTTTCATGCAACAACTCAGCTCCGGGAATGAATCGAATCAAGTTCAACTTGCTTAAGAACCTCCTAGACGTCAAGAGGCGCTTGTTGAACTTGTTCAATCTATTCCTGGAGCACAACGTTGTTTTGGACGATTGGAGACATGTGAGGGTTATTAACATTCAGAAACCCGGTAAACCGGATCATAACTCGTACCATCCCATTGCGATGTTGTCATGCATTCGGAAATTGTTGGGAAAAATGATTCTTTTTCGTCTGGACAAGTGGGTTGAGGCAAATAGCTTACTCTCAGATACACAATTTGTACTTCGAAGCGACAAAGGGACGAACGACTGCCTTGCGTTGCTTTCAACTGAAATCAAGATTGGCTGCCATACGAGAGAAAGTTGTTGCAAAGAGGAATATTATAGTGGACCGGCTTGACTTTTTCTCCACAACACAGCTGGCTCGAGAACCGATCGACTACTTTGCCACTCGTCTGGCAAAAATGGCGTAACTCGAAGTGCTGGAGACTGAACTTATCGCATATAAGGTGGTCACTAGACTGATGCAAAATTTGACTTTTTCGCTCCATAGTGCTTAAATGGTTTCAAATCGGGTCCTGATTAGCCTCCCAAAGTTACAACTCATTTGGTTAGAAACAGACTTCACACAAGCCATTTGAAGTTTACATGTAAATTACTATGGGAAATCTCAACTTTTTGTTCATTGCCTTCTAGTCTTTTTCCATATTGAGCTGCGAAACAGTTCGATAGCCATTGTTAAAGAAAATTTTCTCAGCTACAATTTTGCTGAAGACCGTTTCTATGTAAAACGAGACAGGAAAAAGTTATTAATTATTTAAGAGATTGGTAAACTTATGACATGATCAAGCAGCTGCTCTGTAGGCAACACTGTATTTTGCAGTGTGACATAGTAGCCATGATTTTTGTGTCCTATTCAACGCCCCAGAAACACCAATGTTGCCTGCTGAGCAGTTGATTGAGCATGATCATTAGACATCAGCGCATTGAACCATTGATAACTTTCGATCCTTGCATTTAATCAAAAAGTGGTCTTGAGAAAAGTTGTAGCTGGGAAAATTTCCTACAAGTGTAGTTGAAAGCTTTTGAAGCAGACTGATATGGTGAATTATTAGATAGACATGAACAAAAATCTTGGTTTTACCATAGTAATTCCCATACAAACTTCAAATGGTTTGTGCCATCTCAGTTTCTCACCAAAGGGGTTCAAATTTTGAGAGGTTAGTCAGGATCCGATTTGGAATCGTTTAAGTATTGTGGAGCGAAAAAGTCAAATTTTGCATCAGTCTACTGGTCACGTCCAACAAGTGGCCAAGTATGCGTACTAAAATGTTGTGCATTGCGGAAATAACGTTGACGAAAGCGATAGACACGTGCCGAGCTGAGGAGATTACGACTAAGCGGTCACAGGAATTTTCAGTATCCTATCCGGAAGTGGAGAATAAACAAAGTCGCGAGAGCTCAATTCAGTTCCAAGCCTCAATCGCAAGTTCTGCGGAGATCGTCATGATTTATTTAAAGGTTCATGCCCCGCTCCTGGTAAGCGGTGCCATCCCAAGTAACAATTTTGGTTTTATGAGGGTTCTGTAGACCATGATTTGGACTTGTAGAATGTTATAAAACCTGTATAAGGCTTGCAATGTTACATGGGATAGGTGCAACGGAAAGAACCATTTCCAAAAGGTATGCAAGCCCAGCAACAGATTCCAGTACAGGAAGTCGCACAAGGTGAAGGAGCAATGCACTGTCTTGCAATGAAGGTTCATCGGAGTCAAGCAAGGAGGAATATGAAACCGGAAATATTTTCGATAATTCAGTAGCGTGATGGCTGAGTTAGAACTCAAATTTTCTAACAAGTGGAAGTTAGTGGTATGCGAAGTGAAAACCGGAGGGAGTTAATACAAGCCTGATTGATCATAATTGGTTGGTCAAACTTACAGGAGAGGAAAACCCACAGATGGTCAAGTATCGTTGGATATCGACCATTCTGTTCCATCCCCAATCAAGCCGCCTCGTCATGCTCCAATCGCTATGAGAATCAAATTAAAGAAGGAATTGGAGTCGTTGGAGAAGAGGAGTATGATCGTGAAGGGATACATGCACACCGAGTTGTTTATCAACATTGTAATTGTAAACAAGGAGCTGAAGAGACCGAACCATTAAGTTTTCTACACTGGATGAAATTTTTCCAGAGCTGAGCAAGGCGCAGATTTTTTCCACTGTTGACGCAAAAAAAAAAGGGTTTTAGCCCGTAGAGATCGATGAACGCAGTAGCAAACATACAACCTGTTTTGTGCGGTATCAATACCCAATAGATGGTACCCGTTAGCTACCTATCGCAGAGCCCCTCGGCTTTGAAGCATGGCAAGCGATAACCGTTTTTTTTTTCCGTTATACGACGCGTAATAGCAAGCATCGCCATCGATACATTTCACTCCTCATCAGCTAGCCACAGGGTACGGACGAACAGGTAAGTAGCTCCAGCTACAACGGCATAGCCGCGCAACACGGCGATGGCTAAAACTCTACACTCCTTTCGGTCGGTATCGTTGGACTAGGCTGCCATGTAGTATCGCCTCAGCTCCTAAACTATTCCAGATGAAACTGCAGGAAGCCATCCAGGGTCTCGAAGGCGTTGAATGTTTGACAGACGATCTACTGGTGTTTGGAGTTGGTGAAACTTCGGAAGAAGCGCTCATCAACCACAACAGATGCTTGAAGAATCTCTCATTCGCCTGGAAAATCACAACGTGAAACTGAATTAAGGGGGGAGTACACTTTGATTTTTCAAAAAAAAATGCATTTTTTTGGCTTAAAATGTTCCTTGGGATGTATACTTTAATTTAGAAAAGACTAGTATTTTCCATTTAATTCCACTACTTTATTTGCTTATCCTTGACAGATACGCGTATTTCGTCTACAATGTGCAGACTTCTTCAGTGTCTTGTACTAATACTCGACTGAAGAAAAACATCGCATTTACCGAATATATATTAACACAGGTACATTTTCACTTAGAAACTAGGTAAACTTAAATTTAATTTTCTATAGGAACAGGTACTCCGCTGCTTACTCGTTGATGTATCCTAGGTAGTAACTTGAAAAGCCATGTGTGTCCGTTTCCTTGATCCCTGTTGAGTAAAGTTGAATTACGTTGTTTGTTGATCTCGAGGCTTTCTGCAACATCCAATTTCCATGGTGTAGATACGGTTCGTAAAATCGTTATGTCCTCCGTCGATAGTTGGTGGTCCTCTGTGAATATGTGTTCTGCAACCTTTGATTTGAAATCATATGTTAGGCCCTTTTCTTCTTGCTTTTTGGCCTTATTAACCTCCGCTATATGTTCTTTAAATCTAGTTGCTAAAGTTCTCTTGGTTTGTCCTACATATACTTTGTTACAATGATTACAGCTTATTTTATATACACCTGCTTTACCTAAAACATTAACTGGGTCTTTAGTGGATCCTAACAATGATTTCAACTGGTTATGTCTACTGGTGAAAACTAAATCTAATCCGAATTGTTTTAACTGTGGTCTTAGTTTACAAGTAATATCTTGATCAAATGGAACGGACACTCGTTTCAATGGTTCAGGTGCTGTGGTGATATACGGGAACCCAATCCCATTCTACCCAGGATCAAAGGTCTTCCCAAAGTCCACAAACCAGGAAATGAAATGCGAGAGATCGTGTCTGCAGTTGGTTCCCCCACCCACAAACTAGCGAAGTGGCTAGTCAAAGAGTTCCAGAGTATGCCGAATCAGTTCCAGAGTAAAGCAGTTAGTAACACCCAGGAGTTCACCCAGCAACTACAATCTTCAGGAGACATCAACGAGGACGAGATTATGGTATCTTTCGACGTCACAGCTCTTTTTCCCAGCGTACCGGTCAAGGAAGCGATCAACCATTTGGAGGACTGGCTATTAACACAACGAGAGGATGCAGCATGGAGAAACAAGGTTCGGACGTACCTTAAGCTGACCCGCCTTTGTATGGAAGAGAACTACTTCTCTTTCCGAGGTAACTTCTACAAGCAG